>NW_003852471.1:4632501-4635704 GCF_000181295.1 Otolemur garnettii | reverse complement strand
CAACTCTCTCAGGGAATGATCAGTTTTTGCTCTCCATTTGTCTGCCTCTTTGAGCATTTGGGAATGTTTAAAAGCTTTGTCTTCAGTTTCAGAGATCCTTTCTTCTGTCTGGTCAACTCTATTACTGAGGGATTCTACTGTACTTTGCAGCTCCTCTACTAGTTTTTTTATTTCCTTGAACTCTGCTATCTCTTTTCTCATTATGTCCATCTCTTTGGTGACTTGGTCTTTTAATTCATTAATTTCGTGAGACAACTTTTGAACTACTCTTTGGAATTCGATTTCTACCTTTTCTTCCATTCTATTTATCTTATTTGCAATCCATATTCTGAATTCAATTTCTGACATTGCTGAAATGTCATTGTATTTTCTTTGTCACTTCTTGGGGGGCAGGGGGAGTTGATTAACTCTGGTTATTCATGTTGCCAGAGTTCTTCTGTTGGGTCTGGACCGTGTTTATTTTCCACCATTTGTTTATTAGAACTGGTAGGATGAGATTGAATTGGGGTTCCCAGGTAGTAGAGATAGCCCCTTACCAAAGCACTAGGCTTTGTAATTGTGGCTTTTCTCCTACAACCTTACAAAGGCCCCTGTCAGAGTTTTGGCCAGAGACTGTGAGGACCTACTTGGTGAGATAGCACAAGCTAAGCTCTGTTTTGATATCAGCCAACCTCTACCCTATCCTAAGAAGCCACAGAATTAGGTTTAAATCTTGACTGTGAAGAGATACAAACAGCTGCAGTGCCCAGCTCTAACCCTTCAGTTCTTTTCTGCTACAGAACTTCAAATGTCAACCTCAGAATGTCCCCTAGTGGACAGCCCCAGACATGGGTTCCAAATGAGTTGTCTCAGACAGTGCAAACCCTGCTCAACAGAGAGGGATTTAAGGGTCTCCAACAGCACAATTGGAGCCAAGACTCCACATCCCTGCCTGCCAGACTCAGTCCACACTGTTGTCCACTTCTCTGCTCACAGGCCCAGTTGGAGCCAGGGTCCACCCCCCCTAACCACTGAGTCGTAGTCCTCTTCTTGCCAGACCAGTTGGAGTCAGGGGACTTCACCCAGTAAGCCTCTGCTCACTGGCCCACTGGATACAGGGGACCACGCCCTAGCCCTTAGGTCTTGGTTCATACCCAGAAAGCCACTGCTCAAGGGTTCTGTTAGGGTCAGGGGACCGCGCCCTTTCCCATGCCTGGCAAGCCTCTGCTTGCAGGCCCATCAGGGGCAGGGGACAAGCCCTATCTGTCAAACTCAGTCCACATGGGGCAACCACTCTTCCACTGTGGGTGCCATCAGTGCCAGGGTTTCTGCACCCTGTCTCACCAGACACAGCCTGAACCAAGGGTCAGCACCACCACCAGCCAGGTATAGTCTTAACCAGGGGACTGCTCCTCCTCCCCTCAAGTGTCTCTTTCTTCCCCATTAGTCATAGATTCCTCCCTGATGGTTGGTGGTCCATCTATGCCCATATCTTTCAGGATAAGACCAGACACTCTTCACTCTGCAAGGGGCAGAACTTCAGACCACCATGCGATGGAGGAAGAGTGGACTGGGAGTTTGGACTTTGGGGGAAAAATATCTATTCAAATTTATGCCTGGCAGGGTGGTGTCTAGGTTCATAAGTGGGACCTCCTTGGAGAAAGAGAACTAGTGTTTAGCAGCTCTCTCCAGCGAGGTAAAATGAGAGGTCTTTTGTTCCCTGCTTGCTCGCAGATAGCCTGTGGCAGGTCTCCTGCTTGAGAGAGGGGTCTCCCACCCTCTAGTCAATAGGCTCTTGTACCTATAATTTATTTTCATGAATGTTCTTCCTTGGAGTTACAGCTTGCCGAACTTCTTTCTTGGCTCAGCTCCCCACCTTTGGCTTCATAGAGTCTGATTCTGTCCAGTTTTTCTCCCTCTGCTCAGGAGCCTCTGCCGAGGGTTGCTACCAGTCAGCCGTCTTCCCAGAATTCCACTTTTTAAAATTTTTCAATGACAAAATAATAAATTGTACCTGCTGGCGCTACTTGATGGCACATTAGGCAAACTGAGCAACAACTCTGCTTTGCAGCCACATAAAAAGATGACCATGCACCTTTCAAGCTGCTAACTATTTTCTTATCATATGCCAATTCCATTTTACTCCAAGAGCAAAAACAGCTATCATATCCCTGACTCAAATTATTTGGTAAATCAGTCTAAGAACAATATTAGAAGGCACCAAAACTGTTTTAAATGAAGACTAAAAAGGCATTTGTCTGTCTGATGGCATTTAAATTATGTAGCAGGTTTTAGCTCACACTTGATTTATTTAAAATCTTAATTGGGGCTTGGGTGCCTGTAGCTTAGCGGATAGGGCACCAACCAGCCACATACACCAGAGCTGGCAGGTTCAAATCCAGTCCAGGCCTGCCAAACAACAATGACAACTACAACCAAAAAGCAGCCAGGCATTGTGGCAGGCACCTATAGTTCCAGCTACTTGGGAGGCTGAGGTAAAAGAATTGCTTAAGCCCAGAAGTTGGAGGTTGCTGTGAGCTGTAATGCCGCAGCACTCTACCCAGGGCAACAGCTTGAGACTCTGTCTCAAAAAAACTTTTAAAAATAAATAAAATAAAATCTTAATTGGGACTTGGCACCTATGGCTCATCGGTTAGGGTGCTGGCCACATACACCAGGGCTGGTGGGTTTGAACCCAGCTCAGGCCTGCCAAACAACAATGACAACTACATCCAAAAAATAGCTGGGCATTGTAGCATTGCCTGTAGTCCCAGCTACTTGGGAGGCTGAGACAAGAGAATCACTTGAGCCCAGGAGTTTGAGATGCTATGGCACTCTACTGAGGGTGACATAGTCAAACTCTGTTTCAAAAGAAAAAAAAAATCTTAATTGGTTTTCACTTAGCTCAAGCACAAGTGATTCATATATTTTCATACCATGGGAACTTTTAGGAGTTGGCTGGACTGAGGCTTAGAAATAGCCAAAGTAGGCTCCGTAGCTGCAGACATAAAATCATTCTGGAGTTATGAAAAAAATTAGTAATTTTAAATTTCTGCTTGAAATTTTCAGTTTTGTGGTGGGGGGGTTTCTTTTATTAGAGACAGAGTCTCATTCTGTCACCCAGCTGGAGTACAGTGGAGCTCACTGCAGTCTCAAACTCTTGAATCAAAGCAATCCTGTCACTTTAGCCTCCCTGGTAGTTAGGATTACAGGTGCACAACATC
>NW_003852471.1:4628955-4631227 GCF_000181295.1 Otolemur garnettii | reverse complement strand
CTTAAACATCCTTAACCTGGTAAACATTTATACTCCTGAGAAAATAAAGTATAGCATATTTAATTAGATATGTGATTGAAGAAGCCATCTTCTTTAAAAAAAAAAAATACAACGATTATCCTAAAAACCTAATAAATTAATTACCTATAAGATGGAAGATTGAACATAAGCTATTATTTCCACTCCATTCCATTCCTGCCTCACAATACATAAGAGGAAAGTAAGTAGAGTTATAAATCCACAGGGAAATAAAGAATGGGAGAGGAAAATCACACAGACCAAATCACAGTGTTAGCAACTTGGTAACTGATGGCTCAGTGGGACTAAAACCCAAGCTCTGACGGAGGCAGGGGAACCGGAGAAAACAGCCTACCCCACCCCAGAACCCTGGAAGTCAGATCAAAAGTGCTCTTGGGAGCCTGGAAAGGCAGGAGCCAAGGTGAAGGGAAAATAGAAGAAAACTGGTAAACTCTGCACACTGGCCTGGAAACCCTGCCAGCCCCTTTGCCGATTCATTTCCCAGAAAACTGTCAGGTCAAGACAATCGGCCCCCTCCAGCTAGAGATGGGTGGCTCCGACTCTAACCCTAATGCATAGCAAGCCCAGCAGAAACGGCTCTCTTCTTGTTAATCCTCCAGCGAAGTTTACCATTTACTAGGCTTCCCCTCTTCCTGCCACAGTCAACTTACCCTCACTCTTCAATATAAACAGACAAGCAAAGCCCACCAGACACGTTAGGAACGCCTCCAACGTAAGAAACATAGACCAAAGCACAAAGGGTGAAGAAGCCTTAGAGGAAGCAGAGACAAAAGAAGAAAATCTCAAAGAAACTGTAGTATCTCCTGAAATAGAAGAAAAGTTGTTAGACACATGAAATAAGAATGCTATTAAAAATGTTTTTAAATAAAGAAACAATTAGAGAATGAGAAAGGCTGCTTGAAAATTAAAATGATGCAATAACTAGAATAAAAACTTTAATAGAAAGCTTAGAAGAAATTTTTAAGAAAGGCATAAAATAAAAGATTCTATAAAGGAGGAAACTGGTTTTTAAATGATAGGAACATTAGGAGATAAATCCAGGCTCCCCAAACATGGGACTTAAAGGGGTTCTGGAAAGAGAAATGAGAATGAATCAAAGAGAGGAAATTATTGAAGAACTAATAAAAGAACATTTTCCCCAAAACTGAAAGAAATGAGTTTCTAGATTGAAAGGGTCAACCCAACACCCAGATTACTAAAAAAAAAAAAAAAAACCAAGGCCACTTGCGATGACTTATATCTGTAATCCCAACGCTCTGGGAGAGCAAGGTTGGAGGAACACTTGACGTCAGGAGTTCAGGATCAGCCTCCATAAGAGTTAAGACCAAGACTGAGACACCAACTCCACATAAAAATTAATGAAATTAGGGGTGATGCCTGTGGCTCAAAAGGGTAGGGTGCGGATCTCATATGCCGGAAGTGGCAGGTTCAAACCCAGCCCCCCGCCAAAAATGATGGGAAAAAAAATTAATAAAATTAGACAAGCATGGTGGTACATTCCTGTAGTCCTGGCCACTTTGGAGGCTGTGACAGGAGGATTGCTTGAACCCAGGAACTGGAGGTTTGCAGTGAGCTGTGATGATGCCACTGCACTCTAGCTGGGGTAACAGAGACTCCAAAAACAAACAAACAAACAAAAATCTAAGGCACATCACTAATCCTAAAACCTTTTGGGAGTAGAGAAAAAAAAGTTATATATGTAGAACAATTAATCAGAATATACTGGATTAAACTGGGCACAGTGGCTCATACCTGTAATCCTAGCACTTTGGGAGGCCAAGGCCACTGAAGGTGGATTGCTTCAGTTCATGAGTTTGAGACCAGCCTGAGCAAGAGTGAGACCCCCAGCTCGGTGCCTGTGGCTCAAGTGGCTAAGGCGCCAGGCACATACACAAATACAAGCTGGCGGGTTTGAATCCAGCCTGGGCCCACCAAACAATAATGCAACCAGGCATTGTGGTGGGCTCTTGTAGTCCCAGGAACTTGGGAGGTGGAGGTGGGAGACTCGCTTGAGCCCAGGAGTTGGAGATTGCGGTGAGCTGTGATGCCACAGCACTCCACCCAGGGTGACAGCTTGAGGCTCTGTCTCAGAAAAAAATAAAAGAGTGAGACCCCTATCTCTACTATAAATGAAAAACTAAGGCAAGAGGATCACTTGAGCTGAGAGTTCAAGGTTGCTGTGAGCTATGATGCCACAGTACTCTACCAAGGGTGACAAAGAGAGACTCTGTCT
>NW_003852471.1:4628120-4628928 GCF_000181295.1 Otolemur garnettii | reverse complement strand
AAAAAAAAAAAAAAATACACTGGATGTCTACACCACATTGGAAACTAGACATCAACAGAACATGTGCAAAGTTTTAAGGGCGATTTACTCTTACACCTAAAATTCTACACCCAACCAAAGTCTCAATAGAGTGTGAGGGGAGAATAAAGATCTTTGGAGACATGGGAAATTCTCAAAAATGTGTATTTGTCAGCCTACAAAAGAAACTGAGGCAAACTAATATAGGTAGAGAGTTTGTGTGGATCAAAGCTGAGGACCCAGCTGGGACACAGTTCCCCGTTACCTTGGGAAGAATTCCTTTGTTCTGTAGAACAAAGGAAAGGCTGGAGTTTTTAATGAAGAAAAAGGATGTATCAGTAGGGGGTTGATTACAAAAGTTGGTTTTCAGGAATTCTCACTGATTTACAGCAGTAGCATTGATTAACAATTGGCTACAATTGTTGAGCTACATGGTACGAGTTATGGTGTTCCGTGTACCGCACTGTTAGGTTAATTTATAGCGATTTATGGCATCAGCCAGTCTAGAGCCCACATAGCAAGCAGCTATAAAATGATTAGCAAGCAGCTATAAAATGATTGCTTAATAGTGAGACCCTGGCTCTGCTAAAAATACGAAAATTACTTGGGCATTGCTGGCCTGTAGTCCCAACTAGTCAGGAAGCTGAGGCATGAGGATCCCTTGAGCGGAAGAGGAGTTTGAGGTTGCTGTGAGCTATAATGATGTCAGGGCACTCTACTCATGGTGACAGAGTAAGACTCAGTCTCAAAAAAAAAAAAAAAAGAAGAAAGAAGAAGGAGGAGGAGGAGG
>NW_003852471.1:4624902-4627965 GCF_000181295.1 Otolemur garnettii | reverse complement strand
GCAAAGTGAAGCCGAGTGTGAAGGAGGGAGCTGGGCAGCAGGGTGGAAGCCGACCCTGGGGAGGGGATCTCCTAAAATAAGGAAGACCAGAACTGGCAGATTCTGTCAATGATGTGACCTGGATGTGAGGATCTTATTCTTCCTTTGGAAATTATGGGCATGAATGAATGACAAACACGTATAAAAGTAGGAAGACTTAAAAAACAAGATAGACTGGGCGGCGCCCATGGCTCAGTGGGTAGGGCGCCAGCCCCATATACTGAGAGTGGTGGGTTTGAACCCGGCCCCGGCCCGGCCAAACTACAATAAAAAATAAAAAAATAAAAAATAGCTGGGTGTTGTAGCGGGCGCCTGTAGTCCCAACTACTCGGGAGTCTGAGGCAAGAGAATCACCTAAGTCCAGGAGTTGAAGTGAGAGAGGATACCCGAGAAGGGTGAGGTCTTCTCAAGGAGACCACCAGGACACACCTGCAGGGTCCTCTCCATGGTGACTCAGCTCTTGGGAATTTGTAAACTTAACTTCCTGGAACTTGGAAATTTCCAAGTTCTGTGAAATCCTATAGTTCTGTAGGGGCTGGAGTAGCATCTCCCACTTGATGCAAACTAGCCAATGGGAAGGGTGCCTGTGGGGTGGAACTTTTTGACTGTCGATAAAAAGGGGAAAGACCAAGCCAGTCGGGGAGGGTGGCCATTTGGAAATCTTCTATGCCATAAGCTCCCAGCCGGTGAATAAAGCCTTTCCTCTTCCAATGGGAAGGGTGCCTGTGGGGTGGAACTTTTTGACTGTCGATAAAAAGGGGAAAGACCAAGCCAGTCGGGGAGTGTGGCCATTTGGAAATCTTCTATGCCATAAGCTCCCAGCCGGTGAATAAAGCCTTTCCTCTTACAAACCTGGTGTTTGGGTGCTCTTTCTGTCCATTGGGCCTCGTCTTCCTGCAACAGGAGGGCTATTCATTAGTCTAGAGCCCACACAGCAAGCAGCTGGGAAATGATTGTGTGGCTGGGGCAGGGAAGGGGAGGGTGTCGACTGCTGTCTGAGGGCCAAACAATAAGGGAGAGACTGGAGAGCTAGATGGAGGAGTCACTGCACAGGTATGTGGAGGCTGAAACAGGTGCGGGTGAAACTTGTCAAGAAGAACACACAGAGCGTTGTCTCAGTCTGGCCTCCCAAGCGGTGCAATAGCAGCTCACCTGGCAGGAACCACCCAGTGCTGCCAAACAATGATCGTGGAGGGCAGCACCTGTGGTTTGGTGAGTAGGTCGCCAGCCCCATATACTGAGGGTGGTGGGTTCGAACCCAGCCTTGGACAAACTGCAACAAAAATATAGCCAGGCGTTGTGGCTAATGCCTGTAGTCCCAGCTACTCGGGAGGCTGAGGCAAGAGAATCGCCTAAGCCCAAGATCTGGAGGTTGCTGTGAGCTGTGATGTCACAGTACACTACTGAAGGTGACAAAGTGAGACTCTGTCTCTAAAAAAACATAAATAAATAAAATAAAATATCACCTAACTCATTGTTTATTTGAATAAACAAATAAACCTGTAGCAAGTGTGACCAGGAAGTGTTGGAGGGTGGAGCAGAATGGGGGTTGGGAGATGCCGTGCTGAGCCATATTAGATTCTGAGACAAAAACAAAAACCAGTAATACTGATCTTCTCTGCAGTGTTAAACTGTGTCTCCCCAAAATTCATGTCTACCCAGAGCCTCAGAATGCGACCTTATTTGGAAATGGGGGTCTTTGCAAACTTAATTATATAATGAGAGATCCAGATGAGGTCACACTGGCTTAGAGTGGGGCCTAAGTCCAATGGCAGGTGTCCTTATAAGAGGAGAGGACACAAAGACACACGGGGAGGAAGACTGTGACAATGGAGACAGAGATGACAGTGGTACAACACAGGCCAGCAATCACCAAGGGCTCTTGACCACCACCAGCAGCCAGGAGAGAGGTATGAGGCTCCTCCCTGAGAGCACCTAGCCTCCAGAAGTGACAGAGAATAAATGTATATTGTTTTAAGCCATGAAGTATTAGTTTGGGGTATTTTATTATAGCAGATTTAGGAAAATAACACATTGTTCTTATTTAAAATGTTGATATTTTATTATGGATTGCTTGACATTAAGTTTGACTTTTTTACAAAAAGTAGTCCATGAAAATATTTATCTTGCTTACTGCAATTTATAGCACCCCCTTAAATTGTGTAGCTCCAGCAAGGCCTCCCTCACTTTACCCCCGACCTGGCCCTCTGGATGTTGTAACCACTTTTATTGAGATAACCACATGCAAGCTTCTCAATTTGCAGAAACATGTATTTTCTAAATCATAGACAGTAAGAGTAAAAAAGTAAGCATGATTTCTAAATAAAAAGGCTTTCAACAGGGAACGATTACACGTTCTTCCTCATTGCAAAAATCCAGCCTGCCCCTCAGAAGGGACACACAGATATTGGCAAATCTCATTTAAAAACAGCAGTCACAGTCTGTTAATTCCATCTGCTTCTCCTGAGAAACAAAAACCATTACGTGGCAGTTTCGTTGCCCTCAGCCCCCATGGAGGGTGTTTTAGGAACATGTTGTACTCACTCTGGGAAAATATCTAAGAGAAAATGCTTCAGAATTGAATATAAGAGGGTTTGATACTGAGAAAGTGGCATGTTTTGAATATGGCCCCATATTATTTTGACACTCTTCCCAGGGACAGGTGGGGTGGGGATCTATAGCCACACCTCTTGTATATTGCCAGGCTTGTGACTGCTTTGGCCAACAGAGTCCCCTGGATGTGACACTGAGGCTGATGAATAAGGGATGCATCGTCTGCCTACACACTTAGAACCACACTTAGAACACTCCTGCCTGCAAACTTGAGCTACCGTGTAAAAAGCAGGACCTATGAACAGGAGCTATAAGGAACCCAACCAGCATGAGGTAGCCATGTGTGGACATTCCCACCCATAATCCTAGTCCCTGAGCCAGCCCGGCTTGAGGGAGGAGCCGGAAATCTCCAGGAGGAGAGATCAACCATTTCTACCACGTGTGATATGAATTCCTAACCCCCAAAATCCA
>NW_003852471.1:4621420-4624198 GCF_000181295.1 Otolemur garnettii | reverse complement strand
TCTGGGAGGCTGAGGCAAGAGAACTGCTTAAGCCCAAGAGTTTGAGGTTGCTGTGAGCTGTGACACCATGGCACTCTACCGGGGGCAACATAATGAGACTCTGTCTCAAAAAAAAAATAATAATAATCTTTGCACATATGTATTGTCGCACTTGATGTTTTCTGTTACAGCTTCAGAGCAATGAAATATAAAAAGCTCAACCTCTTGCTACCGTTTTCTGTGCAAATTGCCTATTAATTGTGAGAACATCTATTTTAGTTGTAAGAAAAAAGAACAAGGTTAATAAACCTTGTCCTTTGAGCTTTCATTTCAAATTTTATCCAATGAGTACAGATGTTAATAAAATGTATTCCCCAGTCCCCCCATAGTAGACTTGATTGGCACTGTTCTGGTGAGGATATTATTTCATGTCTTGTGTTTTACAAGGTCTAGCAGTAAAAAGGACAACACTATCGCTGGCATTTTGAAAACTAAAGCAATCATTATTATTATTATTTATTTTTTTTTTTTTTTTGCAGTTTTTGGCCAGGGCCAGGTTTGAACCCACCACCTCCAGCATACGGGGCCAGCGCCCTACTCCTTGAGCCACAGGCACCACCCAGCAATCATTATTTTTGTTTGCATTTTAAAGCCACAACAATCTAATTAATCTCTCCAAGTGTTTCTGTATAACCTCCCAGCTTAAAATACTACATACAGTAAGGATAATAAAGTCCTACAAATATATAAAACTCTCCTTGGAATAAGCAAGCTTCATGCTTCTATCATCCTGGGATCAGGTGCCCAACTTTATGGCTCACTTCTAAGATATAAAAGTTAAAGAACCACCACCCATGGAGATACAATTTTTTTAAAAAAGAACAACACAGAATAACAATGCTTCTATGATTTGTGGACTTCAGGGTGGACATACAGTGTCACACAGATATGGGAATCATTTGTCCTAACATAAATGGATTTAAGATCATACAGGATTTTATTTTTTTTTCTGTTTTCACCATCCAGAAATCTAATATCATTGAAATGAACAATTATCTTTAAATTATGGAATACAGAACAGTGTATGTTCTTTCTACTGAAGCATAAAGTGAACATCAGCAGTACCATCAAGTGCTTTAGCAAACTAGGAAATATGTTTCTAACCAATTTCTGCCAGTTGCTGGTGACAAAACAGAATTACAAACACTACAGAGAGAAACTGGCAGGTAATTACAGACTTGGTGTTCTTACCTGGGCTGATAACAAAGGAAAAAAGGAAGAAAGAAAAAAAGAGAATCCAATTGAGTAGGTTGGTATTAGTATATTTTAGTAAATTCTATTACTCATTTTATTTATTTTTTTGAGACAGTCTCACTGTGTCACCCTTGGTAGAGTGCTGTGGTGTCACAGCTCACAGCAACCTTGAACTCTTGGGTTTAAGTGATTCTCTTCCCTCAGCCTCCTAAATAGCTGGGTCTACAGCCATCCATCACAACACCTGGCTATTTTTTGTTGCAGTTGTCGTTGTTTAGCTGGTCCAGGCCGGATTCGAACCCGTCAGCCTGGGTGTATGTGGCCAGTGCTGTAACCACTGAGCTACAGGCACCGCCCCTATTACTTATTTTAAATTAGAAATTAGTTCCTTCTTACTATACATGTTCACTCAGAAAGTAGGGAAATGAAATGGAAATAGAAGCAGTAGTTTTGCCTTCTTAGAAGTTTATAATCTTAGGCAAGTGACTTTCTGTGTTTTAGGTTCCCCAGCTGTAAATCAAAGACAATATCTCTGACAGAAGCAGGAACAGGTGCGATTGCAGAGACGCCTGGGTGGCCGTGTAGCCAGAAAACACTGATACGTGGTTTTATTACTTCACAGAACAGTTCACAGTTTTTTATTTTGTCATAAACTAGACAACAAAATCCTATCATTAGCAGCTAAAGCTACAGGTTTATTTGTGGGGTATTTTTTTGTTTGTTTGAGACAGAGTCTCACTTTTGAGTGCTGTAACCTCATAGCTCACAGTAACCTGAAACTCTTGGGCTGTTCCCTCAACCTCCTCACTAGCCACCACAATGCCCACCTATTTTTAGAGACAGGGTCTTGCTCTTGCTCAGGCTGGTCTCCAACTCCTGAACTCAAGCAATCCACCTGCCTCCAATTCCCAGAGCGCTGAGATTAAAAGCCAGAGCCACCTGGCCTGACCCAATAGATTTATTTCTAAAAGAGACACAAACCATCTGAGGAAATGTGACAAAGATGAACCGGCAGGATTGACTGGGAATATGCGTTACATTTTGTAGAATCCATACCTGTTACCTGGAATTGTTTTGCAACACTTGGAATGTTTCTGTTTAAAACAGTGGTTCTCAGCCTTCCTAATGCCTCGGCCCTTTAATACCGACCCACAGATTGAGAACCACTGGTTTATACAGACGATTTTTCTCCTGTTTCTGATTCTAAATAACTCACCACTCACTTTACTCTTCCTCTTCTATCTATCGAACTTCCCCCTCTCCTTTCTTCACCATTCACCAAGCTCCTACTTTCACAGAGAGGCTGGGGAAGAAACGTAGAAGATAGTTTTTAACAGAGGAAATTTCACGTCTTCATGTATATGAAGTCCCCCCTTAAAAAAAAAAAAAACCCAAAACAAGAAAACAAGCCTATGAAAATAAACTGTTTACATTCTTCTATTTCCTTTTATGGTCTTTTAAGGAAAAGTTAGCTCAACCATCAAGAAGACAGCAATTTTTTTTTTTTTTAGACAGAGCCTCAAGCTGTCCCCCTGGGTAGAGTGC
>NW_003852471.1:4620246-4620954 GCF_000181295.1 Otolemur garnettii | reverse complement strand
AAGAAGAAGAAGAAGAAAATAAAGAAAAGAAAGGGGAAAATAGACAAAGGAAAGAAGAAGGAAAGGAGGTAGTGGATGCCCAGTACCCAGGCACAGCGGTTCTAAAGACAGCCTTATTCAAGCTGGCCATAGTATTGGCATAGTGACTGCAGCGGCCTGAACTCCACCTTTCTCCGGCAAGTCATAGAACTCTTTTGCTCTATGTCCTTAGCTACAAATTGTAGACAAAACTTTCGGCCCTTCCCAGTTTGAATTCTTATTTCAGTTCTAATACACCTTGAAATTCATTTGGGCTCTAAGCAGCTTAGAAAACAACCACTACTCCAAGCTTTTTAACTGCTTTTTACGTCCAGCTTTCAAAATACCATTCCTGAGTAAGCAAATGAAAGTTAAATTTAAACTAAGTTGAAGTTACATTCGTTTCATCAAGCCAGATTGCTGTTGCTTATCTCGACCTCCACACACAAAGGTGTCATTTTGCCGATGGCACTAAACTTTCTAATAATTGAGACACTAATTTGGGTGAGGGGTGCCCGCACCTTCAACCTTATTAGGAAATTTGCACCGTTTAAAGGCTTAATTTGAAGTTTTAGTATATTAAGGAGAGATTAGGTTAATCTCGTTCGGGCCAAGGGAGGGCCAGGAAACCTTTCCGCCCAGCCCGCCCCAACAGATCCGGGCAGGGTAGTAAGATTTGCAGCTTATGCC
>NW_003852471.1:4613190-4620036 GCF_000181295.1 Otolemur garnettii | reverse complement strand
GAGATAAATTAGATCCGGCTATGAGGTTAAGACTAGCTGGCGGAGGGATGTGCTCCACAGCAACCACGCGAAGACGGCGCGCTCTGCGCGTGCGCGGGGCGGGTCTAGACGCGCAGTGTTTCGGCCGGTGAGTTGCTCTTCCGGCTGCGGGGTGATGCCGGGCAGGAATGGGACTTCCCAGAAGTGAGGAAATGAGCACACTCCTCGATCGCGACCTTTGAGAAATCGTGTCGCCCTCCCCCGGTCCCCGGAACCTACGGCCGGGCCTTGCACGTGTTCAGGGGCAGGGTGACCGCGGTCGTCCCCGGGCTTGGCGGGAGAGCCTGGGCTTGCGGGGACACTCAGGTCGCTTGTCTGGCAGGGTGGGGTGCCAGCCTATCACCAGGTTCGGGGAAAGGGGAAACTGGCCAGCCCCCACCCTACTTCTGCTGTGGAGCCCTACAGGAAAGCTGCCTCTCCTTTTGATCCTTGATGGGCCTAAAAGGGCTTTGTAGCTATCATGGTATCACCGGAGTCATTCCCTGAATGTCGGAAATACCATGTTGATGCTTGGCGTAATTAAATTCACTCTCCAAAAAACAGTGTGATGAGGTTTCTTAATGAAAATGTGAAGGTCAGGGCAAAAAGCAAATGATAGCCGTGACTTTCGCATTTAAAAACAGTTCCTGGAAGTACCCAGGAGAGGGTTGAACGAAGCTTTTCCAGCGTGCTGCCATGTTTTTCTCTGAACTTCAGCTCAGGGATTTCAGTGTCTACAAATCCAAAACGCAGCACAAAAGATACTAAATCCTGCTGGGCACAGTGGGTCATGCCTCTAATCCCAGCACTTTGGCAAGCTGAGTTGGGAGCATCCCTTGAGGCCAGGAGGAGTTCAGAGTCGGCCTGAGCAACCCTGTTTCAACCAAAACAATTCTAAAATCAGGTTTGATGGCCGGCACCTGTAGTCCCAGCTACCTAGGAGGCTAAGGTGGGCGGATCCTTTGAACCCAGGAGTTGAGGCTGCAGTGAGCTATGATCTATCTCACCACTGCACTACGGCCTGTGAAGCTAGACCCTGACTAGTAAAACAACTTACATCCCATGATTCACCAAAACAATGCCTAAAATAGCTGACCACCGAATCCAGCTTTTGAGTTTGACTATGAACAAATTATATGTATAAGAGTATATATGTAACATTATTCTCTAATTTTTCTATTCTAAATATTATATATACATTAGATATTTTTTATACCTAAAGTCAATATTTTACACTGATCCTTCCTTCTCCCCCTTAAAGGAATAGCTGGATTGTATTTGAGGATCCAGTGACATACAGTGTGAGAGCACTATGTAAACTGTAAAGCAATGTCACACCCAATGTAAGCAGTTACTTCCCAAACCAGGATGTAGATAGATACCTGTGAATTGTTTCCTGATTTGTGAAAAGAAAAATCTTGTTCTGTGGTAGTTTTAAGGAGTGGCAGATGACCAATATCCAGTGACTGTGTGTGTGAGAGTCACACTACAAGGAAACATTTCCGTGAGGTAAATCTAGGCTAGAGCCCGAGCCAGTTTAATGTCACACAATGTACATAATTTACATTCATGGAAATAAAATTCTCTCTAACCCACTGTACAGTGGGTTTGGAGAAAGCTTGTTCTTTCAGTCCATGGTCAGGTATCGTTTACACTGTAATAACATGTGACACCTGTTGGGACAAGCAGCATTACAACAGAGCCTTTGTATGCTGTCACGGAAGGAAGGCTGAACTGAGCATCAGCGAAAACAAAGTTCTCTAACCTCTGCCACTAGATCTAAAATCTTGGTCAAGTCATTTCACATCTCTTCACATGTAACGATCCTTGTCATTCTCCTGTATGCTTCAGTGACAGTTGGTCCTTTCATTTAGCATTTGATGCATTCTGCTGGTCAGTCCTTGCCACTTCGGTGTTACTTAGCACCTAGCGCAACATAGTGATTACTCAACAGAGTTGTGTTAAAATAATTCTAACTAGCACCTGTAGCTCAGCGGCCAGGGTGCCAGCCACATACACCAGAGCTGGCAGGTTAGAACCCGGCCTGGGCCTGCCAAACAACGATGACAATTACAACAAAAAAGTAAGCCTTGTGGCAGGTGTCTGTAGTCCCAGCTACTCAGGAGGCTGAGGGGAGAGAATCACTTAAGCCCAAGAGTTTGAGGTTGCTGTGAGCTGTGATGCCATAGCACTCTACTGAGGGCAACATAGTGAGACTGTCTCAAAAAAAAAAAAAATCTAAGTATACAAAATTTCATTTGGGGCCATTTTTTTTTTCTTTGAAACAATGATCATCCCACAGATTACTTATTTTATTTTTTTGAGACCGAGTCTCAAGCTATCACCCTGGGTAGAGTGCTGTGGCGTCACAGCTCACAGCAACCTCAAACTCTTGGGCTTAAGGGATTCTTTTGCCTCAGCCTGCCAAGTAGCTGGGACTACAGGCACCCCCCACAACACCTGGTTATTTATTTATTTATTTTTTTGGTTGTAGTTGTCATTATTGTTTGGCAAACCTGGGCTGGATTCAAACCCATCAGCTCCAGTGTATGTGGCTGGTGCCCTAGCCACTGAGCTACAGGCACCAAGCCACCACAGATTACATATTAATTGCAGGGGGTGTAAAGGTACTTAGAAATCTGGTGGACACCACCCTGAAACCAAACGATCAAAATTAACCAATAATTGGACAATAATTGGCCATCATGCCCCCTTTGATATGAAGCATATCATGGAGAAGGTTCCATCACCAGTGTAGTAGTTCTGGAAAAATTTAACCTGAATCTACTCATGAGGAAACCATCAGACAAATCCAAATTGAGGAACTTGCTTCAAAACAGTTGTCCTGGAATCATGAAATATATAAAACAGAACAGCAGCTAGGGTGTTATTTTAAAAAGACATGACCACTATCTAGAGGGAACTTGATCCAGTGCTCATTTTTGTTTTTTATAGTGTTCAAAATGGCTAATAAATTTGTTCCTCAGAGAAAACTAGGGAGCTTCAGATAAGCTGACTGGTATTATTTCCAGAAGTTGCTTCATGAAATTCTACTTGTGTTAAATATTTATTGGAAATAGAAAACATTACTAACAGGGGTCAGCCCCTTCATTGCTCAAAATGAAATGTATAACTGTCAATCCTAAAAGGAAATTGGAATAATTTTTATTTATTTATTTTTATTTTTTTGCGACAGAGTCTCTCTTTGTCACCCTCAGTAAAGTGCCAGGGCATCTTAGTTCACAGCAACCCAAACTCTTGGGCTCAAGTGATTCTTTTGCCTCAGCCTCCTGAGTAACTGGGATTACAGGCACCCACCAAAATGCCCAGCTGTTTTTAGAGACGAGGTCTCCCTTTTGCTCAGGCTGGTCTAGACCTCAGGCAAACCATTCTCCTTGGCCTACCAAGTGCTGGGATTATAGGCGTGAACCACTGAGCTCGGCCCTTGGAATAATTCTAAGATGTCATTTTTAGGGACTTTCAAGGATCTTTTCTATTAATTGTCCAGGGCCATTTCCAAACCGTGAAGTCACTGCTCCAGCCCCATCCCATTCTCTAGCCCTCCATTCCATGTTTTGAAGTTTGGTAATCTTTAAAGGGAAACAAAGATTAACAAAAATCTAGAATTCTTGGGCAGCGCCTGTGGCTCGGTGGGTAGGTTCCCGGCCCCATATGCCAAGGCTGGAGGGTTCAGACCCGGCCCCAGCCAAACTGCAACAAAAAAATAGCCAGGCGTTATGGCAAGCACCTGTAATCCCAGCTACTCTGGAGGCTGAGGCAAGAGAATCACCTAAGCCCAGGAGTAGGAGGTTGCTGTGAGCTGTGTGACACCACGGCACTCTACCGAGGGCAACAAAAGGAGACTCTGTCTCTACAAAAAAAGAAAAAAATCTAGAACTAGGAAAGCTTGAAGAACTACATCTTAATAGTGAAGTTCCTGATTAGCTCTTCATTTTCTTGTTGAGGTGATACTGCTTAAAACCCTCCAGAGCTCTTGGCTGCTCCCTAAAGTGAGGGCCTGTTCCTCAGCCCTTCACATGCCAGCTCCTGCCCACTTCAGCAGCCGCATTCTAGCACACCACCTTGTACCAGTCTTTCAGTTAAAATGGGTTTAAGATTTAATGAATAAAAAGGAGTTATGTGTTCATGTAAGTGAAAATCCCAGGGGAAGAACATGGGTACAGCTACACGCAGGGGCATAAGACACGTCGCTGGCTTCTGTTTCCAGCTCTGGTCCCTGCCCTGCTTTGTTGGCTCCCTTCTCAAGCTAGTTCTCAGCTGCCAGGCAAGCTGGCAGTCTTCTCGGCCATCTCCGCAGGAACAAGCATTCTCTCCCCCACTTGCCAAGGTTCCTGCAGAAGTCCTGGACCTGACAGACATTCTCAACCAGTCACTGTGGGGGAGGGAGGAGGATGGGACATTTAGGTTAGCTCACAAACTGGGGAAGAGGTCAGCCCCACCCAAACCACATGTGCTGAGAATGGAGAAGTTATGGGTCCCCAGGGGAAACTGAAGGGAGCCCGAATGCTGGGCTGGCTGAAACAACAGATGTCCACTGCGGTTCTCAGCAAACCCAGCAATCTCCTTCCTCCTCATCCTGGCTGCTGTCTTCCTTCTACCTTAAATGCTTTTCCACACTTACCCTTCTGACAACTACCCATGTTTGCAGTCTTAAAAACTCGGGCCCATGTTACCTCCTCTCCGTCACCTTTGCTTGTCCAAAGATTACTCTATCCTCTGAAGCATTTCTGTGTGCTGTTTTTCTTTCTTTCTTTTTTATTTTCTTGATACAGAGTCTCACTCTGGTGCCTGAGTAGGGTACTCTGGTGTCATAGCTCACAGCAACCTCAAGCTCTTGGGCTCATGGGATCCTCTTGCCTCAGTTTTTCTATTTTTAGTAGAGATGGGTTCTCATTCTTGCTCAGGCTGGTCTCAAAGTCCTGAGCTCACGCAATGCTCCTTGGCCTCTCAGAGTGCTAGGAGTACAGGTGTGAGCCACTTCACTGAGCTATCTTTTTATTTCTATTATTATTGGAGTGAATTGGAATTTTTTAAAAAAACAATTAATTGCAATTCTACAAGTCATATATGTTCACTGTAAAAAGAAAGACCATAGAGTAAAGTCACTCACAGAGGGGCCTGTGGCCCGGGGCCCTGCACCTAATTATGCACTTTTGTTACTAGTCCTCAATGAGGTAAGTACAGAATTAAAAATCTAATGGTAAACAATTCAGGCTTGCATTGCCAAATGTCTTTTACAACTTCATTTTACTAGTAACTGATCTTTGTTGGATTTTACAAAAGCCTCTTTCCACATCAGGCTGCAAGAATTGTTCCTTCTCTATAGTTTGAGAGTCACTGCAATGGAGAACTGTGCGAAGTAAGATACAAAAGCCTCCTTCCCACCTAAACTACATTCTCCAGTCCTTTCACCAAAACTATCTCATTACTGTCCCCGAGATGAAAGCATAGTTAGCCTTCCAGATACAAACATATCTCTATGTAATATACGTGTAATTTTAAAGGTATCTCACTATATATATTGTGCTTAAATTTCCTTTTTTTCACTTAATATAGCTCAGAGATACTTTTAACTTTTTTATTTAAGAGACAGAGTCTCACTTTGTCACCCTCGACAGAGTGCCGTGGTGTTACAGCTCACAGCAACCTCAAACTCTTGGGCTCAGGCAGTTCTCTTGCCTCAGCCTCCTGGGTAGCTGGGACCACAGGTGCCTGCCACAACGCCTGGCTATTTTTCGGGATGAGGTCTCACTGTTGCTCAGACTGGTCTCAAACCTGTGAACTTAGGCAATCCACCCACCTTGGCCTCCCAGAGTGCTAGGATTACAGGCATGAGCCGTCATACCCTTCCCAGCCAAAGTGACTTTAATCTCTCATATGTGTTATTGTCTGCAAACTCCTTGAAGGCAAAATCTGTCTTGTTTATCACTATATCCCCAATACCTACAGTAAAGCCTGGTATTTAGTTGTCAATTAATAAATCAGAGTTTATGGGCAGCGCCTGTGGCTCAGTGAGTAGGGCACCAGCCCCATATACCAAGGATGGAGGCCCTGGCCCCCACCAAACTGCCACAAAAATATAGCCGTGCGTTGTGGCAGGCGCCTGTAGTCCCAGCTACTTGGGAGGCTGAGGCAGGAGAATCAGCTAAGCCCAAGAGCTGGAGGTTGCTGTGAGCTGTGATGGCATAGCACTCTACCGAGGGCAACAAAGTGAGACTCTGTCTCTAAAAACAAATAAATCAGAGTTTAAAGATGAATGGATAAATAAATGAATGAGTACAAACTGCTCATGGCTGGCAGACCAAAAGGCACTAACCACTAGGAAACACCAAGGGGCTAGTTGGCATTTCCGAGGACTAGAAGGTAAATGCATTTCTACAACCATTCTACCTGACAATAATCTATTGTGGTAGGAGTTATTAATATTTTATTGGTGAGAAAGCTCAGCTTAAATAATTGCCTACGTTTGTAGTACTTCAAGCAAATTAAGTACAGCCATGCCCCTCATAGATGACTTAAATGGCATTCTGTACTTGGGAACAGGCTTCTCTGCCTCCCCATAAAGATAATTTATAATTAAAAACTAATAACTTCAGAACTAGTTTCTCCCATGCATGTAAGCAAAAAGGCTTAAGCAGGTCACTGGTGCATCTTTATACTAACGGATTCTCTCATAGATGTAATAGAGAAGCTGCTGATAAAAGTCCAAGAACAGGAAGAATCAGAAGCTCCAGAGCCAAGGAAGTTTAAGATAAAAAACTAGCTGAAGGCTTTCATCTTACTGAAGCAGGATTTGCTAAGCTTGAG
>NW_003852471.1:4611997-4613105 GCF_000181295.1 Otolemur garnettii | reverse complement strand
GTCCAGCAACAGAATCAAATCCTGATTCTCCAGCACCCACTCCATCCCCTTCAGCCCCATGTCTAAAATCTTCTGATTAATGTCAGCCTGCCTTCCTCCCTCAAAACTGCCCCTTCCAGTAAGCAAGACGTCGATGCAACATTATGTGAGTGGTAACCTTTAATATTCTTTTTTGATGTTTCTCTTATCTAAACTTTTTTCTTTTTTTTTTTTTTTTGAGACAGTCTCAAGCTGTTGCCCTGGGTAGAGTGCTGTGCCATCATAGCTCACAGTAACCTCCAACTCTTGGGCTCAAGCGATCCTCTTGCCTGTTTTTCTATTTTTAGTAGAGACCAGGTCTCGCTTTTGCTCAGGCTGGTCTCGAACCTGTGAGCTCAAGCTATCCACCTGCCTCAGCCTCCCAGAGTGTTGGGATTATAGGCGTGAGCCACCATGCCCAGCTCTATCTAAACTTTTTATGAGTTTGCTATCATGTTCTGTTTGTTTGAAGTAAAAGAAAGAGCACAATAGTGTCTGTAACTTATTATTACAATACAGAGTTATTATTATTACAGTATTACGCTGTGTTATGACCACATATAAGCCATTATAGTATTGTTGTTAGTATTATTACCATATATGTGCTGTTCATTAGGGGTCCGGGTTACTTACAACTCGGATCTAAAGTATTTTCAGGAACATATCTCATCCCTTACCCAGGGACCACACACAATTTGCTTAAAGTCACATAGCTTTTTTTTTTTTTGAGACAGAGTTTCACTGTACCCCCCTCGGTAGAGTGCCATGGCATCACAACTCTCAAGCTCAAACTCTTGGGCTTAATCGATTCTCTTGCCTCAGCCTCTCAAGTAGCTGGGACTACAGGCACTCGCCACAACACCGAGGTGTTTTTTTGTTGTTGTTGCAGTTGTCATTGTTGTTTTGCTGGCCCAGGGCCAGATTCGAGCCGCCAGCCTGGGTGTATGTGGCTGGCGCCCTACCCGCTGAGCTACGGGCCCCGCCCATTTTAGATATTCTTTTTTTTTTTTTTTTTTTGGAGACAGAGCCTCAAGCTATCCCCCTGGGTAGAGTGCCATGGCATTACAGCTCACAGCAACCTCCAACTCCT
>NW_003852471.1:4610336-4611680 GCF_000181295.1 Otolemur garnettii | reverse complement strand
CTGCTGTAACAAACCACAATAAACATGATGGCTTAAAATGCACAGGTATTCTCTTACAGGTCTGGACGTCAGAAGTCCTAAATCGATTTTATCAAGCTGAAGTCAAGATGTCAGCAGGGCCAGACTGTTGGTGATGTGGTCTGTTTAGTCTTGTTGACAAACATAAATTACTCTTGAATTGCTGAGTTAGACTAGTTGGTTCTGATATTAAATGCCATGAAGAACAAATCTATATGAAGACAGACTTGACTAGGTTTTTGCCATCAGCCAATATTTATCTATTATTTGCAACTGCCTCTTTGGACCTTAGTTTCCTTGTGTTTGGGGGTAAAAAGAGAGAGATTGGACTAGATAATACTAACTTTAACCTAGGTCAGATTTTGTGGCTCATAACCTGCTTTGGGTAGCCAAGACAGGATTGCTCAAGCCAGGAGTCCGAGGTTACAGTGAACTGTGATTGAGTCACTGTATTCCAGCCTAGATGACAGAGTAAGACCCTGTCTCTAAAAAAGCAAAAAAAAATCTTTAGCTCTAAGAGCAAACCTATGGGTTTGTTGATTTTACAGTTCAGTTTATGAAATTACCAATGGCCTTACATCTCAGTCACCTGCCCAATTTCTGGACACAGTTACACAAACTGTCCCAGAGCCTATGTGCGTACCTAGACACCAAAACACTTTGTGCTTTTTGTTCCCTCCATACACATAGCTCTCTGGTTATAGCAATTCCAGTAGGCCTCCTGTTCTGCAGTCCATGCCCGTATGGAACAGAAGTTGTGACTACTTAGCCCATCGTAAGGACCAAAAATAGAGCAAAAGTAGAGGCATGGCTGATCTGCTGCAAAAAGAACAGAATCTAGCCCGGTGTTGTGGCAGGCACCTGTAGTCACCTACTGGGGAGGGCGAAGCTAAGAGGATCTCTTGAGCCCAGGAGTTTGAGGTTGCTGTGATGACAACACAGCATTCTACCCAAAGCAACAGACTGTGACTGTCTCAAAGATAAATAAATAAATAAGAAGAGGATAAATGGGAGCCCTGGAAGTTTCCATTAGGGAGAGAGGATGTTGGTAGGACAGATAGCTGAGGATGGAATTGGAACCCAAATGGAAAGGAAAAGGCAAAACTTGGCTGCCTTTGCAAGACACTAGGAGAAAAGCATGCAGGTCTGTCTGCAAATTCTTTTTTTCTTTCAAATCTCCCTCCTCCCCTCCCATCCCCCTTCTCTTCCCTCCTTCATCTTATGCTATAATTGTGATTTATCTTTCTTATGAAAGTGTGAGTGATTATAAATTGGTTTCATAATAGTACTGAGTACATTGGATACTTTTTCTTCCATTCTTGAGAT
>NW_003852471.1:4608488-4609570 GCF_000181295.1 Otolemur garnettii | reverse complement strand
AATGCAAATCAAAACCACTTTGAGATATCATCAACTCCAGTAAGAGTAGCTCACGTAACAAAATCCCAAAACTACAAATGTTAGCATGGATGTGGAGAAAAGGGAACACTTTTGCACTGCTGTCGGGAATGCAAGCTAATACCTTCCTTTTGGAAAGTAGTTTGAAGAACACTCAGGGATCTAAAAGTAGACCTGCCATTCGACCTGGCAATTGCTCTACTAGGTGTGTATCTTTTTGTTTTTTTAAATGGTAAGATAGAATTTTATTAAACAGGAAGGAATACAGAAGGAGTACAAAGCACCAGAGCCTCTGGCAAAGGGGAAGACCCCAGTGGGAAGTCTCTCTCAGTTCGCAAACTCTGATTAAGTGCCTGCATTACAGACAGTGTCTACCAGATGCTGTAAAGAATGCAAAATAATTGTAAAAATGTTCTCAGTTTTGGCAGACATACACCCATGAAGCAATCAAGTAATAATGCATAATAGTATGGAATCACATGTCAAAGTATACACTAATGGTCATAAATGTTAGAAAGGGTCCAACAAATGGGAAAATAAGTAAAAAAAAAAAAAAAAAAAAATGCTGGATCCAGAGAGAAAGCGTCTGGCAAAAAGCAGAACTTCATCCCATATCTCAAGAATGTTGGTAGGGTTGGACATGGTGGTACATGCCTATAATCCCAGCTACTTGGGATAGCTGAGGTGGGAGGATCCTTTGAGCCCAAAGAGTTAGAGACCAGTTTGGGCAACACAGCAAGACCCCATCACAAGGGAAAAAAATATTGGGAGGATTTTATTAGCAGAGAGGAGTAATAATGTTGTAGGCTTGAGAAACAGAATAGGGAAAAGGTACGAAATCAACGAAGTAAACCACACTTGTTAGCCAGTCCTTGGTTCAGGCAGAGACACAGTGGGGCGTTGGATGAGGCTGTCACATGCTGAAGAAATGAGTGACAAGGTAAATTTAGACTGTGGAAAGCCCCAAATGTTAAAAAGTGTTCGATCTCTTTTATCTTCGAAGTTTTAATTTGAGGCACTGAGATGAAACGGGTATTTCAAGATTAACTGAGAAATTTCCCAAG
>NW_003852471.1:4605758-4608117 GCF_000181295.1 Otolemur garnettii | reverse complement strand
CAGTCCGGCCCTCCAATGGTCCGCGGGATAGTGAACTGGTCCCCTGTTTAAAAAGTTTAAGGACCCCTGGGCCAAAGGGTGGTGGGTGGTTCATGCCTATAATCTACTCTAGGAGATCCAGGCAGCAGATTGCTTGAGCTTTGAGATCAGCTGGAGCAAGAGTCAAACCATGTCTCTGCCAAAAACAGAAAGACTAGCCCAGCTTTGTGGCTGGTGCCTGTAGTCCCAACTACTTTGGAGGCTGAGGCAAGTGGGGAGGCCTGAGTCTAAGAGTTTGAGGTTGCAGTGAGCTATGATGCCACAGCACTCCACCCAGGGCACAGAGTGAGCCTCTGTCTCAAAAAATAAAATAAAGTGAAACATAATAGGCTGGGTGTAGTGGTTCACGCCTATAATCCCAGGACTCTAGGAGGCTGAGGTGGGTGGATCACTTGAGCTCACCAGTTCAAGACCAGCCTGAACAAGTGTGAGACCTACCCTCATCTCAAAATCATAGCCACAACGCCAGGCTAGTCCCAGCTACTCAGGAGGCTGAGGCAAAAAGAGCACTTGAGCCCAAGAGTTTGAGGTTGCCATGAGCTATGACACCACAGCACTCTACCAGGGGGAGACTCTGTCTCTAAAAAAAAAAGAAAGAAAGAAAGAAAACCAAAGGTGAGTCTGAGGTTCAAGATACCTAGATGACCAGTCAAAGTATTTAAGACATACTAGGAACCCAGTCAGATGTTCTCACTTTACTTATTTACATTTATTTATTTATATATTTTCCAGGCTCTCATGTCACCCTCAGTAGAGTGCTGTTGCATCACAGCTCACAGCAACCTCCAACTCCTGGGCTTAGGTGATTCTCTTGCCTCAGCCTCCCAAGTAGCTGGGACTATAGGTGCCCGGCTATTTTTTGTTGCAGTTTAGCCAGGGCAGGGTTCGAACCTACCATCCTCAATATATGTGGCTGGCGCCCTATCCCACTGAGCCATAGATGCCACCCACAGTGGCAACCTCAAACTCCTCCTCACAGCAACCTCAAACTCCTGGGCTCAAAGGATCTTCCTGCCTCAGACTTTTAAGTAATTGGGAATAGAGAATACAGGCATGGTGTACACTACCACACCCAGCTAATTTTTCTATTTTCTGTAGAGAGGAGTCTTACTCTTGCAAAGGCTGGTCTCAGACTCCTGAGGTCAAGAGATCTTCTGCCTCAGCCTCCTGGAGTGCTAAGATTACAGGCCTGAGCCACCACACCTCCCCTTGATAAGGAACTTTTTTAGAGACAGAGTATTCCTCTGGGCAGAATGCTATGGCCATCATAGCTCAAGGCAACCTCAAACTAACTCTTGGGCTCAAGAGAGCCTTCTTGCCTCAGCCTCCGGAGTAGCTGGGATTACAGGGGCCTGCAGCAATGCCCTGCTAGTTTTTCTATGAGATGGGATCTTGCTCTCGCTCAAGCTGGTCTCCAACTCCTAAGCTCAAGCAATCCACCTGCCTTGGCCTCCCAGACTGCTAGGATTAGAGGTGTGGGCCACCAGGCCCAGCCTGATTAGCATCTTCTTAAGGTTTTAAGTTCTCCCCAGTGACATCAATCATGACGATTTATCTCTTCCCTGCCTACTTTTTGCACTTATTGGTCACGTTAACTTTTGTCTTTACACATACCACAACCTCTATTAAGACTGTCCCTCTCGCTGGGCACTGTGGCTCATGCCTGTAATCTAGCATTTTGGGAGTTTGCACCAGAAGAATGGCTTAAGGCCAGGAGTTCAAGGAAAAAAAATGTAGATGAGAACTTCATTTGCCTGAATTTGGGTGGTGAGTTATTAAATTCCTGTGGTCTTTTGGTAAATAACCGATAGCTGAAGAAGCTGGAATAATGCCAACTGTGATTTCAGGATTAAAGAAACTAAAATTTAAATAATAATGAAGAACATGCTCCCCAGAGAGTCTGCAGAGTCTAAAGGAATGGGAACTAATTTAAACATCAGGAATATGATTCTTTAGTAGCCCCAGGAAGGCCATTGATATAATTCCACCTGTGTCTTTAGCTGTTATCTGAAGCCGTGGTCTTGAAAAAGTAAAAATACATATAACTTTATCATTGGATTGTCTTTTAGACATAAGTGAACTTAAGGTCTATTAGCAGGACCGCTGTTAAAAAAATAGCTAACTACAAATTCACCATTTTATTTTTTCTTAGCGTGACAACTCATTCATTTATCTACCAGTGTTCCCACTTGGCTGGATTCATTTCTGCTAATACTTTTATTCAATTAAAATGTGTGCTTTCTGGCTCAGCACCTGCAGCTCAGGCAGCTAAGGCACCAGCCACATACACCACAGCTGGCGGATTTGAATCCAGCCCGGG
>NW_003852471.1:4598493-4604945 GCF_000181295.1 Otolemur garnettii | reverse complement strand
GTTCTTTTGAAGGGCAGAAAGGGATTAACTTGGAAGAGATTCTCTTTGGAATTTCAATGTCTCAGAGGCACTATCTTGGGAAAATGTCGTTCCAGGTGTGGTTGCATTCCTGTCCTTTTCTGAGACAATGAGATTTCACAGAGGGGAGGAAGGCAATTGTGTTACTTTGGGAAAGAAACTTTCTTGTCATTGTAAGAGTATATTTCCCGGCGTTTGGAGAAAGGTGGGAACCTAGAGGCAGCTTCTAAGAGTATCGCTTTCTGATCCACAGGAGTAGCGTCTAGTAATTAAGACAGGATCATTGTTTCTAATTCAAATTTAGGGAAGTTCCAGGAATTGCTAGCTAGTATCACAGGAAAAAATTTGAGATTGATTTATTCCATTCTGCCTACCTGTTTAATCGTGTAGGAATACGTAAGACTTCCAGGCATAAACAAATTGCCTTTGCCAGGTCCTCGCCCTAAAACTATTATTGGAAACCAGGGATTTTCCAGATTACCGAAAGCTGTGACGGTATCGCGGGAGCACGTTTCGCTGGAGGAATTACAAAAGCAACCGCCCTCCCGGTCACTGCAGTGCCGTAGCCCTGCTCCGCCCATCTGGGCAGCACACGCTCCTCCGACAGCTTTTTGGGGGAACCGATACGATTCACAGCTCTGTTTTCTAAAAATGCTGTAAAGCACCCCTCTCCAGATTCCCTGCGGGCCGCCGAAGTTACAGGTCCGTCCACACAGACCAGTTGCCATTTCCTCCAGCCACGCAGGCGAAGGCCTGCCCCACGCTTCCCCGCGTACACACCGAACACGCCCCGCGGAAAGTTAGAAGAGGACGAGAGAGGGAGCGCAGGCAAATCACGCAGGGAAGATTGTGAATGTCAACTCAGTCTGGGGATTTCAGGTATCTTGTAAGCTCGCTCGTCCTGGTGGCCCACTATACAACAAATAAGGCGAATCGGACCTGCTTGAGCTCGAGCCGGTCTCCCGGCCTACTCGGGACCCCAGGAGGAGGGATCAGGCAGGCAACACCCGCGTCTCTGGCAGACTCGGGCGACCCCAGCGGGAGCCGAGACTCCAGGAATAAGGTGCCGGGGGAGGCGCGGCCTGGAGGGACTAGTTGGCGCGCGGCGCCGGGCGTGGTGACGTCAGAGCGGAAGCGCACGCTGCGTGAAGCGGCCCAACCCGGCGGTCACGGGAATATCCGTCGCGCCGAGAACCCTGGTTAGTCTCGCTTCGGGTTCCGGCTGCGTTGGGGTTGCGTGCAGCTCCCAGAGACTATGGCGTCCGGGCCTCACCCGACAGCGACCGCCGCCGCCGCCTCGGCCGCCCCAAGCGCTGGTGGCTCCAGCTCCGGGACGACGACCACGACGACGACCACGACGGGAGGGATCCTGATCGGCGACCGCCTATACTCGGAAGTTTCGCTCACCATCGACCACTCGCTGATTCCGGAGGAGAGGCTCTCGCCTACCCCGTCTATGCAGGACGGGCTGGACCTGCCCAGCGAGACGGACTTGCGCATCCTGGGCTGCGAGCTCATCCAGGCCGCCGGCATTCTCCTCCGGCTACCGCAGGTCAGTGCTCCGGCCCAAGGCCGGACAGGCGCGCTTCACTTCCCCGCCGCCCCCCGAGCTGCGTGCCCGGACCGCTGTGTCCGGCCAGGGTGGGGATGGCTCGGCCGGGCGGTGTGGCGCCGCGGCGCGGGGGCGGAGGCGGGACCCGGCGGCGGGCTGTTCACGGCGGCGGGAGGGGGAGGGGAAGCGAGCGGCGGCACAAAATGGCGGCGGCGCCTGGTGCGGGCCCGCCTGACCCCTGCGCCTCCGTTCTCCTCTCTTGTCTGCAGGTGGCGATGGCAACGGGGCAGGTGTTGTTTCATCGTTTTTTCTATTCCAAATCTTTCGTCAAACACAGTTTCGAGGTAAGCACTGCGGAGGCGTATTACAAGGATTTTTTTCATACGGAAACGGGATAGTATCAGCAACCAGCTCTTGCAGAAAGGGAGTGGTTAGTTTGGGCCTTTGTACCTAGTTTTCAGTGGCCGGGAAGTGGAAACCTTTAGACTGTGCTTCAGAATTTAGAAAATGGATCCCGAGCCCCACTGCCCTCTTATCGAGGATTACAATTATCACCCAAATGCCAAACTCCTGCAACACTTAACGTTTGTGTCTAGACAAAAATTACGAGGAGTTGCGCAAAGCTGGTCAGCCCGTGGCTTGAAAATGTCAGTTGTAATTTTATTTTGCTAAAGTTCCTCCTTACTAAATTCTAAAGTTTATTAAACAAAGTATGTTTAATCTAACAATAGTTACTGTTACTTCGTGGGTTCTTTCAGATTGTTGCCATGGCTTGTATTAATCTTGCGTCAAAAATTGAAGAAGCGCCTAGAAGAATAAGAGATGTGATTAATGTATTTCACCATCTACGCCAGTTAAGAGGAAAAAGGTAAGATTGGCAATATTGAACATAGATAGCATCTCTTGCTACCTCTGTACTGTGCACCAGTCATCAATCAATTCAGAACATCTTTCCTCTCAAGTCACTGTGGACGCAAAAAAAAAAAACCCGACTTTAATTTAGGTGTTAAAATTCACATAGGAACATATATGTAAATCAATTAAAGAAAAAAATTAACCAGTTATCTAAAGTTTGTAGAGGCAGTTGCGTTTATGGACAATCGTAACAGTGCTGTGAAGCCAGTCCTGTGGCTTAAGATTAAACAAGAAAGGGAATACGTTTGGCTCAAGTGTGAGTGTATTCTGTAAGTTATTTTTCCTCTCCCCTCTCTGGAAGACTGAAGGTTGGAAGTAGTAACACTGTAGTTCAAGTTAATGTTGTGGCTAAGTTCTGTGTAGTTTGCTTTTCTACTCGAAGTCCCAGTTAATTCTTTATCAATTGAGGTTGGCTTTTGTTAGAGTACTTCTCAACATTGAACTACGATATATCGCATAATGCCGGATCTGAAAGGACTGCAGGATGATAAAGTTTGAAGTTTGAAGTCAAAGTGATTAAACAGGTATTTTGTTTTGGTCAGATACAGTTTCAGTGAATGGGTTAGAAAGATAACTCTTAGATTGATTTCGGGTTACATTTGGATAAGGCCCATTGATTTGAGCTTGTTTAAAAAAAATAAACAGTATCTCTTAGATGTTGTGTAATGTAATTTTTTGTGGACTTAGGTGTTCATGTGAGGCAGTACCAAAAAGTTTGTTGGAGAGCTTAACTGCATCTACAGGTGGCATCTAGTACGTGATACAGGATATATGTGGTGTAGATTAGTTCTGTGTTCACTTTTTAAGGACTCGTGGTGATGTGAGACAAACTTGTACGGAGTTTGAAAGGGAGTTACAAAAGGATTATAAGTTGTTTCCAGGGTTGGGTGTGTTGATTAGTGCCAATCAGCATTTTGTATTACTAGTCTTTATTGGCTGAATCTGAGTTGGCAATAATGGCACAATTCAGACATGCAAATATTAAAGTAACTTTAAAATGATTAGCCTGTTCTGTAAATCTACAGACAGTACTGAAAAACTTCGTCCAGAAGTCTGAAACTTGCCTATCCAGATGCTTTTCCTAGCATTTTTTTCAGTTTCTTAAACATGCTTTCTCTCCCCCAATCTATCCTTAATCACCTTATAACTGTGGCTAGGGGTAGAGTAATTTTTTGTTTCATTTGAAAATACCTTTCAGTTTCTTGGTTAGGAATCCTTGGGAATTGGGAAGATTTCAGATTAGTGTGTAGTATGGTCTGAGCTTAAATTTTTTAGATAACTCAATGATTTTTCAGGATGTTTAAACTGACAATAAGAGGCTCTGTCTTTAGTCAGAGGAGTCTGTTTGCTTAAAGAAAGTAGTTTTCTGGTAGTATTCTTTGAACCATTGAGCCAACTATTTTATAATCCCATGGTTTAGCTTTCTTGAAATTTTTCTAAACGACTTGAGTTTTCAATGTCAGAATAGGTCTTAAGACCTGTTGGAACCTTGGAATTTTAAATAATCTCACCTGACTGTTGTGTTTGACATTACAGTGCGTTTTTTGATCATTACTTACAGAGAAATTGCTTTTGTTTCCATTTTAGTCTGATAACAGCATGAAATTTAAAAGGACTTATTAATTGCATGGAAGCCTTTTTTTTAAAGCAGGATGTAAAAGTGTTTCTATGCATATTACAAGTTTACTCAGACGCGTAACTTGTATATGTTATTAACTTCAACTCTTTTTTCCCTTGCAACCGACTATACAGCGACCAGCTACATTTACCAAAGCCTGGGTGATGTGGAGTGGTACATAGAGATGAAGCTGTCGTCATGGCAACAGTGAGTGAAGTATCGAAAATCCCCAAGGAGAAGCCAGTGCTCTGAGAATAGGTCACTGGAATCGGGGACTAACAGGTTGGCCACTGGTGAACCATTTAGAAAAAAACTCCTGTTTCTTGTTAAAAGCTTTTGTCTTTGCTGTCCAAGTTATTAGAACTATAGAATTTTTATTTATTTATTTATTTTGCCTAGGTTAACTTAGTACTATCAATATTACGCTTTATTTAAGTAAGCATATTTTTTCTGATACTAGTTTTAATTTAGTTTATGCATGCTTTTAGGTTGTTATTGTGACGTTGATAATTGCAGAGGAGACATCCCTCTCTGTTTTTCACTCCTAGGTACACATTAGAATCACCAGAGGAGCTTTTTGTAAAAGTATCAGTGCTTAGTCCTAAACTTACATTGTTTGGCCTATTCTTCGATTTTTTTGTAGTTTGATTTTTTTAAGTTCAGAATAAAATGGTTGAATTTAGAGGGAAGATTGCTTTTTTCTTTTCATAGTTTCCAAATATTTAATCTTGAGATACAGCATATTCCCACTATATTCAGGTGGGAGGTTTTGTAGTTTAAGGAGCCCATGTTCATACTCATAAGACCTGTCTGAAAGAAGACAGTTTAATCTTAAAAGACTGGTTTAACCACTCATTGGTGAACATGATGCGGTATTTTCAGTGTAGCTATAGTTAAGAGTTGGAAGGGTCGGGTGGTTTTTTATTTAGTCCAGCATCCTTTAGCAGTTATTTCTATGGCTCTACAAGGTGGCTTTCAGTTTGTTTAAACACCTAAATGTTTGCTATGTTGTATGGAGTAGGCGTCACAAATTACTGTATTATCTGCTTCCTTGTAACTACTTATCTGGCATTTAATCTAGTCTCTTGAAGAACTAGTAGCAAAGTTTCTCAGTCCTTGTAACACCTGAGTAGACTAACCATGTTTAAACCTCATTCTAGTGTGTGTTGTTGTATTTTAATTGCATTAATTATGCTGAAGGAATAGATTCTCTAAGAGACCAGATAATAAACTTACAATGACCAGAGGGTAGAAAATTAAAGCAGAGGAAGCAGAGTTAGGTAGTTTGTGTGTTTGAGTTTCGTTTGAATATATGAATTTAGCTTTTTAAAAAATACTTTAAAATGTGGCCCTAAGGAGTAGGGTGCCAGTCCCATATGCCAGAGGTGTTGGGTTCAAACCCAGCCCCGGCTTTAAAAAAAAAAAAAAAAACTGCTGCTTTTAATTTTTTTTTTTTTGGCAAAGAACGTTTACCTGATAGGGGAGGAAGAAATTCCAGCAGCCTTAATTTAATGTGCATGTTGCCACAGAAAGTACTAATTGATAAGTAAAGAAAGCACTTACTTAAATCCTTTTCCTGATTTATAGAGACACATTTTCTATTTCTGATACAAAGTAATCTCTGTAAAGGTGTTGTAAATTACAAGTCTATTGAGCTTTCCTTAATTTGTGAGGTAAAGATGAATGCTAAACAAAATAGATGAATCAGATTACACACCCATCAGTTTACTTTGAAAACTGCAGATAATAGCAGGACTAAGCAAGAAGTTGACCACATAGTTGAATTATAATAAATAACGAGTTTGGTTTTCTTAATTTATTTTGACATCATTGAGATTCATGACACAAAAAATAAAAGGAAGTAAAGATTATGGCAGAATAGATTATGGCAGAACTACTGATTACAGCCTTGGTTCTCAAACTTCCTAATGCTGCCATGTATTTTCATTGTTATAAAAGGGGTCTCAACCCACAGGTTAAGAACCGCTGGACTAGAGACTAGAAGTAGTCCTCCTTCAAACAAGTGTTTAGCTTGTTTAATTGCAAGGCAAATAAATTTTATCATTGTCTCAAGGCAACTCACAGCAGATTATGTTAGTAAGTAGTGTAGATAATTTTGATCAATGAAATAAGGAAACAGAGCTGTGCTGTCAAAATTAGGTTTTTATAGGGATTCTAACAGCACAGTCTTCTGTCTGGATTGTAGGGAGTTAATAGTTAAAGTGATGTGCAGCTTTAGCGCTAGCTACTCTGTCTCCTAGTGCCACTTGAAGGAGAGCCATCAGATAACCAGCAGGTCATTCGTCAGTCTGAAGTGGATTTGACTTTTTTCCAATTTCCTATAATGAT
>NW_003852471.1:4593171-4597829 GCF_000181295.1 Otolemur garnettii | reverse complement strand
AGAGAGAGAGAGAGATGTGTTCTGCCCAGAGCAAAGACTCTTGATTATTTTAGCTACAAATGAAATGAGTATGGGTGAAAATGTTAACATGTTGTACCCATATATTTTACACATATTCAGTGTCACAATAAAAATGTACTTTTTGCTGGTTGTACTTAAGAATGTATCAGAGGACTTGTGTAAAGTTCATAGACTTTTCAAAAATGAAAATCTAATTCCTTAATGTTTCCTGACTCATTTAAAATTTTACAGGAAACCAGTTTTGATTTGTAAGACAAAAGATAGTCTTTTACTATAACCGGTAGGATTTTTACCATATAAAAAACCAAAACACCTGGGGAATAAGTATCATCACTTGCATGTGCTGTTTTCAAAATATAGAACCACTGACTTATCCATTTGTACCATAGAAACTTCTGAAGTTGTCCAGACTCACTGTGGGACAGAGATCTTGTATTTGTTCTTGTTTCCCCACTGTGCCTTCCATTCAAATCTGTGAATTACATACTAACTGGAGCATGACTAAAGACGGTGGCTCTTGACAGACTTTTGGCCGGTATCATAAATAAATAAACTTTGAGTTTTGAATATGATTTTTAAATTTGACTTTCTTTGGTAATCAAGCGGAATCTTAAATGGTTTTCAAATTTTTTTTTAAATAGAGGTAGGTTCTTAGAACATTTAGTTAAAACAATACTACCCTTTAAGGAATCTGTATTAACTACCCACTATTTTTTGCCTTAGTTTTTATTTTGACCCTAAACCAACCAAGAGTAGATAATTTAGAGAATGAATGAAAAACCTTATAATCTTATGAGGATTTCATAATGCTATAAATCTTTTTCAGGTGCACATTGGTTTTGTTAGTGGAAAGTCTCTCTCAGTGGAGACCAGTGAGACTTAGGATACTAAATCATGCTATCACTAAAGTTAATATGTGTACATGTGTGCACAAAGTATAATCAGAAAGAAAAGATGAACAAGGATAAATCCAAGAGCATTAGAGTGAAATACTTCCAGTACAGACTTGAGTTAATTCTTTCAGGAACTTAGTCTAGATGTATATATTTAATTAGCATAACTTGGACAGCATAAGATTAATGCTTTAACTTGTTTGCAGGAGTTTAAAAAGCTGGTTTCTGTTGCCAATAGTTGGTTGGAAGGGAAAATGGAGATGCCACAAATAAAATTTTTTGGATGTGCAAAACAGTCTTGATTTTATTTCTTACAAACTATAGGACTCCAAGCCCCCTGATCCTTGATCAGAACTACATTAACACCAAAAATCAAGTTATCAAGGCAGAAAGGAGGGTGCTAAAGGAGTTGGGATTTTGTGTTCATGTCAAGCATCCCCATAAGGTGAGTTGTACAGAAATTACATTTGTAAGTATTAGGGCTTTCCTTAAAATTCATATTGTGTTTATATGTGAGAGTTAACACTTGGTTTTAAAAAGCATTCTTTAGGATATTAAAAATGGAAGTCAAAAAGACAGATTCAGATCTTCATTCACTCTTAAATTGTTTGCTGATAGTGAAGTTTTCTTTTTTTTTTTTTTTTTTTTGCTTCTGCGGTTAAGTTCCAGTTTTCACACCTAGAAATTGGAGTTTGTGGAATATGTCATTCCAAAGAATAATGTAGAAGTACCTGTCACATTTCTTGTCACGTGGTAAAATGTTCTTCCATTATTGGAAATCCATGAATTTCTCTCAGTATCTCTTGGCTTCCTTATAAATATAAGTGGTTGTGACGGTCGGTGTCTAGGTACGGGACTACCTGGGATAGAAACATACCTTGAAAAATACGATGAAATAATCTTAGATAGTGCCCATTATGTAGTAAAGTGTTCACGGAAAATAATCTTTTAATTGGATTAACTACCTTTTCTATATAATTTTAGGATATAATTCTAAACAACTTTTATAAAATCTAGTAACATTTATAATAACTAACATGAAATCTCAGCTACATTTTAGGTTGGTCTGTATTATCTATACAGAATTATAACTTTTAATGTTTTCAATTTTTTCATTGAATTCTGTACTCTGGAAGAACCACCAATATGCTAAATTGAGTTTTTTTCCTTGTCCTTCAGATCATTGTTATGTATTTACAAGTCTTAGAATGTGAACGTAACCAAACCCTGGTTCAAACTGCCTGGTAAGTTGCTTTTTTACCTTTCTTTCCTAGCCAGGAAAACAGAAGCAGAAATAAAGTAAGTTTCATTCTCCCTTTTCAAAATAATGACATAAGTTTGTTTTGGGGCTTTTTGTTTTTGTTTGTTTGTTTGTTTTTTAATCAAAAGGTACATAATGCTTATTTCTGCTTCCTGTTTTCTTGGCTTGACTAATTACTTTTAATGGAGAACTCAATTTAACTTTGTTCTTTTTTCTACTCTTTGATTAAAGGGTAGTCCATGATGGTAAGTCATAGAACTCTGCCCTCTGCACTTCAGCCCATGACCTCAGGATGGCCTGATTGGCTGCCCTGCTCTCCAGCCAATCCAGTGCAAGCTCTCATCCGAGATTCACTGAAGTGGTCCATATCCATCTGGCAGCATCTTCTAGTTCTGTCGGGGTGTCAAAAGGATTTGTATATTTGCTTCTAGAAGTAACTATTTGACATGCCTATGTATTTAATGTATACCTGTAACTATCAAAATGAGTAGTTCATTTTTGATAGATTTGTTGTCCAGCCATTATGAATTATAAAATGGTTTTTATTAGGAGTTTGACTAAATTTCTACTTTTAGTGTGTATACCATGAAGTCTACAACTTGCTGCTTAAAGTGCACACCAGTTCCATACTGGGTTAATTCATAGCTACTGGGCTATATTGCAGGCAATAATATTAGAAGTAAAAATATTTATTTTTAAAAAGATATTACTATTAGACACTTTAGAATTTAGATTTTTTGATTTGCAGATGTGACTTGGAGTGCTGGCTTATTTAAAGGTCAAGCAAGGAGTTTGGTTCAGCCACAACTGTTTTCATAAGACTGTTCATGTGAAGGGTTTAAGTGAAGTAATTTTTACGTTCTGGACTTTTTAGCAAGATGTCCTTTTTTATAATTGACATGCTTCTTTTGGATTCAGTAAATATTAGTAATAGAAAAGTCTCACTGCTTTTATAAAATGCATGACATTTTTAGTATGTGTTCTATAAAATGGATTTTAGTAGTTTTTATGGGTAAAGATTTTTAAGAAATAGTTCATTTAATTTTAGTTTAATCTTTTATTAATCTTTTAAATGACATGTAAACTTTATTAGTTTAGGAATATTGTGGGGAGGGCTCACTAATAAAAGTCTAGCACTTTATTAACTGAAATAGTTTATTGCTGTTATTTATACATAGTCACAAAAAGGTATGTAAACAAGACCATTGTGTGTGTTTATTGCTCTTCACTTCTTATCTAGAAATTCTTAAGTACTTTAGTTTTTTTTCTATTGTTTTATTTTTTCCCCTTTAATTGAGATGGGGTATCTCTGTCATCCAGGCTGCTCTTAAACTCCGGGGCTCTCAAGCCTTGTCCCACCTCAGCCTTAATGAGTGTCTGGGATTACGGGTGCATGCTACTGTGCCTGGTCAGCTCTCTTTACATAAATGTAATTTGGTGGGTACTTAACTGAAAATACCTTTTTACCCCTGTTACGGTACTTTGAGTTACTGGAAAAAACTTAGTTAATACTGCTTTTTATTGTGGATAAAGGAGAGATGGTCAATAATTAATGGCTTGAAGTATTGTTGGAGTGGTTTATCATTTCTGAAACCAATCATACCAGAATTGACTTTAAAAGCATTGCTTTTTATAGAAGTATGTTAAAGAACTTTAGGAATAATTTCTGTTTGGATAATCATGTGGACTAATGTTAAAGGGCTTTGCTCATATATAGGAAAACTAAAAAATGGTTCTTGTGTTAAATTCTTTGATTTTTTTTTTTTGAGGTAAGAATTGTCATATTCTAAAATAACAAAGATGTGAATAAATAAGAGAAGAAAAAAGAATAAAGTAGATTGAGTCTCCAATTTTATGTAAGCTTCGGAAGAACTGTTTTGTTTACATACAAGCTTACAGTTGAAATATTTTTCAGGAATTACATGAATGACAGTCTTCGAACCAATGTTTTTGTTCGATTTCAACCCGAGACTATAGCATGTGCTTGCATCTACCTTGCAGCTAGAGCACTTCAGGTAAGCGTATATTACCTATTTTATTTTGTAGGATAAATCACAAAGATTTCCAGTGGTTCCACTAAAAACAAGCTAAGATTGAAACCATTTTGTTTTTGTGGTTTAGATTCCATTGCCAACTCGTCCCCATTGGTTTCTTCTTTTTGGTACTACAGAAGAGGAGATCCAAGAAATATGCATTGAAACACTTAGGCTCTATACTAGGAAAAAGGTACTTTCTGTCCACCCAAGTTTGTACTATCATTCTGAATGCTAAGAATTTTCTGTAAGGGAGAAATAACTAATTTCATTTTCATCCAATAGCCAAACTATGAATTGCTGGAAAAAGAAGTAGAAAAGAGAAAAGTAGCTTTACAAGAAGCTAAATTAAAAGCAAAGGGATTGAATCCTGATGGAACGCCAGCCCTTTCAACCCTTGGTGGATTTTCTCCAGCCTCCAAGCCATGTAAGATAATGCTTTGAATTAAG
>NW_003852471.1:4583375-4590061 GCF_000181295.1 Otolemur garnettii | reverse complement strand
AGATAGGCTGGAAGGAAGGCAAGGGCAAGTGTTAACAAAGGCCCTGTTAACCAGTTGAATTCCTCATAGCATCTAAATTATTGACCTGTCTTATCCTTGCTTGGAAATAGTTCTGCGGATGAGGGTAGTTTGTGAAGATGGCAATGGTGGAGGATATGTATGTGTGAGATTTGTATCTGAAAGGTGTTTTTAGAGGTGGCTTTGCAGACTAAGAAGTGGATGTCTTTTAGTGTTATTCTTTTGTGCTGTTACTGAAGTGGTTTTCTAGTTTCTTGAGAAAGGAGGTTAACCAGTGCTGCTCTTCCACTTCTTAAAAATTATTTTTTAAAAATAGTACCTGTTCAAAGTTAAGACAATTTCTATTTTATTTTTTTATGAGAGTCTTACTTTGTCACCCTCTGTAGAGTGCCATGGTGTCACAGGTCATAGCAATCTCAAGCTCTTGGGCTCAAGTGATTCTCTTGCCTCCACTTCCCTAGTAGCAGGTGACACCTGTGGCTCAGTGGGTAGGGTGCCAGCCCCTGTACCCAAGGGTGGCGGGTTCAGACTTGGCCCTAGCTAAACTGCAACAAAAAAATAGCTAGGCGTTGTGGCAGGCACCTGTAGTCCCAGCTATTCTGGGGGGCTGAGGCAAGAAGATCTTCTAAGCCCAAGAGCTGGAGGTTGCTGTGAGCTGTGACATGACAGCACTCTACCAAGGGCAACAAAGTGACACTGTGTCTCTTAAAAAAACAAACAAACAAAACTTCCCTAGTAGCTGGGACTACAGGTGCCTGTCATAATGCCTGGCTGTTTTGAGAGACGAGGTCTTGCTCTTTGCTCAGGCTGGTCTCCAACCCATGAGCTCAGGTGATCCAACCACCTCGGCCTCCCAGAGTGCTAGGATTACAGATATGAGCCACCATACCCAGCAAGGTTAGGCAATTTCTAGCAAAGGAGTAGTATACCAATCTCAGCTCCCAAGATAGTGATCAGCTGTGGTGAGCCAACTTTGTTTAATCTGTTTTCCACCAATTCACCACTCCTCCTCCCACCCTTATTTGGAAGAAAATCCCACACAATGATTCATTCCCAAGTGTTTCAGTACAAAAGGTAAAAGGACTTTAAAACAAACACAGTATCTTCATTCTATGAAAGTTAATAGCAATGCAGCACTACCCTGTCAGGATCCAGATTTCCCTGTTACGCCTAATACCTGCTTTTACAATTAGTTTGTTTAAAGTCCATACGTGGTGCACTGGCTTTAATCGGGTTTCTCCATATTTTTTATTGTGTTCCTTTGAAATAATTGGGTAATGTCCTGAGGAATTTTCCATGTTCTGGGTTTGTTCGTTATAACCTGTGTTGTCACTAAACACAGTTTTCTGTCCTCTGTTTTGTAAACTGGTGGATCTTGAGGCTTGATCAGTTTCAGGTTTAATTTTCTTACTCATCTGAAATTTAGAAGTCTGGGGACCTAGAATGTATTCTTCTAGAACTGGCACCAGACTGCTGCCTGGCTAACTCCAGGTTCCCAGTTCTTAATCCATTGATGCTTGGACCCAGCAGCCCTATGCATTCCTGTCTATATTTTCTGTCTCCCATGTTTATTGCCCCACTACAGCTATGGAAACACATTGTTTAATATTGATGATAATGATCTTTTAAAAAAAAATGAAATCCTGGTTATTTATTTATTTATTTATTGTTTTTGAGACAGTCTCACTTTGTTGCCCTTGGTAGCGTGCCATGGTGTCACAGCTCATATGAGCTATACAGCAACATCATAGCTCACAGCAACCTCAAACTCTAAAGCAATTCTCTTGCCTTAACCTCTGGAGTATCTGGGACTACAGCCACCCATCACAACACCCAGCTATTTTTAGAGACGACTTCTCTGGCTCAGGCTGGTCTCAAATTTGTGAGCTCAGACAATCTACCCCTCTTGGCCTCCCAGAGTGCTAGGATTACAGGAGTGAGCCACTGTGCCTGGCCAAAACTCTAGTTCTTAAAAGTCTTTTCTTGTTGTGGACTATTATGTTTGTCCTTTACAATTGGTGTCTTTAAACCTAAAAGACCAGTGAAATTCTTAACCATCTTCATATTTTAAAGTGAACATAAAAAATGACTACTTCTCAATGGTGACAGTTCTTACTTTCAATAGCTTTAAATTTTGTCATTGTTATGATCAGTTATTAACTCTGTTAACACTCAGTCTGCAGCAGAAGTCTTTCTTTAAAGCTTTAGTTTTCATGAAAGTTTCCAAAAACAAGACAACTCCAGGCTCGGCACCCATATTACAGTAGTTACAGCGCCAGCCATATACACTGAGGTGGATGGGTTCGAACCCAGTCCAGGTCTGCTAAACAATGACAACTGCAACCAAAAAATAGCCAGACGTTGGTGGTGGGCACCTGTAGTCCCAGCTACTTGGGAGGCTGAGGCAAGAAAATCACTTAAGCCCAAGAATTTGAGGTTGCTGTGAGCTGTGATGTCATGGCACTCTACTGAGGGTGACATAGTGAAACTGTTTCAGAAAAAAAAAAGACAACTCCATAATAAACATCAATTTGTTCTAAAAGCCATTTCTTAACTCATATTATGAGTTAACATTATTAAGGGGTTTATTATTATTATTTTTTTTTAGGTGCTGCATGGTGGCTCATGCCCATAATCCTAATACTGTGGGAAGCTGAGGCAGGTGTATTGCTTGAGTTCAGGAGTTTGAGACCAGCCTGAGCAAGAGCAAGTCACAGTCTCTACTAAAAATAGAAAAACCAGCCAGACATTGTGGTGGGCTCCTGTAGTCAGAGCTCTTTGGGAGGCTGAGGCAAGAGAAGAGCTTTTAAGCCCAAGAGTTTGAGATTGTTGTGAGCTGTGAGGCCATGCCACTCTACCCAGGGCAACAGAGCAAGACTGTCTCAAAAGAAAAGGTTTTTTTCTTTTTTTCCAATACCAGATTTTCAAACATGAAGTCAAAAGTATAAGCATATTGAGAGGTCTTCGGTTAGCTGGAGAGTTGGAGAATGTGCCTGACTGAGGTTTGATAAAAATACCACTTCCCCCATGTGAAACGGAAGGGAACAACATTCATCGTTTGGGCTGGGAACCCTCATAATGGCTTCCTTCGCAGGCTGGTGGCCACAGCCCGACTTTGTAGCCACTTGGACTTCGTAACCATTTGAAGATTTCCATCTATGAAATAGAACATAGACTTCCGTGTGAGCTCAGCATTCAAGTCATCCCTCCACTAATGACGTGGCAAGAGACTTTACCTGTTGTCTGCAAACTGTCCCTTACTGCATAGCATCTTGTATATGTGATGGGAAGTAGGAGGGCTTCTGTCTTTACCACTGCGATCCAAAGAGTTTGCAGTCAAGCACCCACTCAGAAAAGTGTGCCTTCTATGATACTTACGACATACCCAGTTCCACAGACAGCTGTTTCAGAATGCTACTTCAGTGAAATCTAATTCCAAACGTTACAAGATTTTCATAAAGCATGGACAGCACTACTTGGCTCTGGCTCCAGGTCTTCTCTTGATGCGTCTGCAGCTTCTGCTCTGCATAATTCTAAGCCAGTTCTAGGTACAGAGGAAATCCCTACCTGCCCATTCTCTTATTTCTATTTATTTATTTTTGAGACAGAGTCTCACTTTGTCACCCTTGGTAGAGTGCTATGGCGTCACAGCTCACAGCAACCTCCAGCTCTTGGGCTTAGGACATTCTCTTGCCTCGGCCTCTTGAGTAGCTGGGATTAAGGTACCCATCATAATGCCCGGCTATTTTTTGTTGCAGTTTGGCCAGGGTCAGGTTCGAACCCACCACCCTTGGTATATGGGGCCGGCCCCCTTCTCACGGAGCCACAGGTGCCGCCCCACTCTCTTATTTCATCAAACTGTCCTGTATCAGCTACCACCTTTCTGGTGTAGGTAGTACCATTTGTCTATATCCTTTGCCATAACCTTTCTTCAACCTGATAAAATAATCTATTTAAAATGTCAGTCTCGCTGCTTGAATGCATAAAGCCTCTGTTGGTTTCCTGATTCATTTTGGGGACAATGTGAACCCCTTGCCAGCCTCTTGTTCTGCTGTCACATATTCATGAGCCTTTGCAGTTCCTGTCCTTGCTGGGGACGCTCTTGTTCCAGGTCTTCTGTGATAGTCTTCATCCTTTAGTCTCAGCTCTAAAGCCATCTCCCCAGAGGGGGCTGCTTTCCCCACCTTTCTAAAACAAGCCCCTCTAAACATCCCTAGCACTCTTCCACCCTTTAACCTACACTAATTTTTTTATGCTTACCACCAACTGAAATAATTTTACTTTATCATTGACTTTTACTGTAAGCTTCAGGAAGGGATGTGTTTTATTATTGTATCACACATTTATTAAATATGCCTTTCGTGGCTCAGCGCCCATCACTCAGTGGTTAGGGCACTGGGGATATACACCAAGGCAAGTGGGTTTGAACCCGACCCAGGCCTCCTCAACAACAACTGCAACAAAAAAAAAAGCTGGATGTTGTGGCAGGCGCTTGTAGTCCCAGCTACTTGGGAGGCTGAAGCAAGAGAATCACTTAAGCCCAAGAGTTAGATGTTGCTGCAAGCTGTGACAGCACAGCACTCTACTGAGAGCAACATAGTGAGACTCTGTCTCAAAAAACAAAAATGCCCTTGGGTTAATCTTACAACAGTGGCCCGTATTAAGGCATGCAATAAATATTACTTGAGGAGTGAATGAATTTCATACACTGCTAATTCTCTGCGTGACTCTTGTTTAAGCCCTCTTCATTCATTCATGCTTGTTTCTCTTTAGAATTTGAGTGCATGTTCTTTATCCAACTGCTTTGCTGTGAATGTCTATGTTTCCTTTACAAAGATAAGATTAGCTTCCTGGAACTCACAGTCTACATGGAGCAGAGAGATGTAAGCAACAGCCCAGGCAGGGGCAGCAAACTGGTGGGCTCTGGGCCAAACCCTGGCGTGCACGCAAAGTTTATTTAGTTTATATAATGTTTTGCTTGTTTTAAATGAACTGGCTGCTATCATTTTTAATTGGAAACATTTACTTTAAACACCTAAGACTTCCAGCAGCTTAAAAAAAAACTTAGAATACACAAATGAGATCTACAATCCCTCAAGGCAGCAACTGACTGGCTCCACGCTGACCTCTGGCTGGGTGTGCATGGTCTGGTATATAAAGGTTCCCTCCACTCCCTGTTAATTGTGACTCTGAAGCCAGCTGTCAGTTTGCATTTATCAGTGTGCAGACATCTGTATTTTCTTTTCTTTTTCTTTTTTTTTTTTTTTGAGACAGAGTCTCACTTTGTCACTCTCGGTAGAATGCTTTGGCATTTTAGCTCACAACCTCAAACTCCTGGGCTGAAGTAATCTTTTTGTCTTAGCTGCCCGAGCAGCTGGGACTACAGGTCCCTGCCACAACACCTGGCTATTTTTAGAGATGGGATCTCACTCTTGCTCAGGCTGGTCTCAAACTCCCGAGCTCAATCTACCCACCTTGGCCTCCCAGAGTGTGAGCCACCGCACCCGACCTGTACTTTCCTGATTCCTGCCCCCTGTGCTCATTAACGTTACAGGTCAGGCTTTTGAGCTACACGCATGGGCTCAATAACGCTTCTCTCCTCCCCTTAGCTGTGTAACCTTGCATGTGCTATTTAACCTCACCAAGCTTCCATTTTTTCCATCTGTAAAGAGTTAGTAATTGGGCCCACTATACACACTTGTTTTGATGGTTAAAGGAAACAGTGTATTCCAAGCACTTAATGCAGTGTTAGGTTTATAGTAAATGTTCAGTAAATATTAGCATCAACCGAGAGCCAGTGTTTTGGGCAAGTAAGTGACTGTATTAGTTTCCTAGGTCCAAGTCACACAAACTTAGTGGCTTAAAATCACAAATAATTGTACTCTCACATTCTTGGAGTCTAGCAGTCTGGAATCAAGGGGACAGCAGAGCCACATTCTCTCTGAAGGCTGTAAGGAAGAACCCTTCCTTGCTTCTTACTACTGCTGCTGGTTCCCAGCACCCTTGGCATTCTCTGGCTCATAGCTGCGTCACTCTGCCTTCATCTTCACATGTCCTTTTGCTCCATATGTTCACGTCTTATAAGTACACTGGGACCCATCCTAACCCAGTGTGTCCTTATCTTAATGAGGTACATCTACAAAGACCCTATTTCCAAATAAGGTCATGTTCTGAGGTTCTTAGGTGGACATGAGTATTTTGGGAGGAGGACAGTATTCCAACTTAAGTAAACCTTTTTTTTTTGAGAAAGAGTCTCACTCTGTTCCCCTAGGTAGAGTGTCATGGTATCATCACAGCTGACAGCAACCTCAAACTCTTGGGCTCAAGCAATTCTCTTGCCTCAACCTCCCATGTAGCTGGGACTATAGGCACCTGCCACAATGCCCAGCTATTTTTATTTTTATTTTTGTTTTATTTGGCCAGGGTTGGGTTTGAACCTGCCACCCTTGGTATATGGGGCCGGCGCCCTACTCACTGAGACACAGGCACCACCCCACTCAGCTACTTTTAGAGATGAGGTCTTGCTCTGGCTCAGGCTGGTCTTGAACTCATGAGTTCAGGCAATCCACTAGCTTCGGCCTCCTAGAGTGCTAGGAGTACAGGAGTGAGCCACCTCTCCTGGCTACAGATTGTTTTGAAATCATCATTCTGCCCATTATTATAGAATC
>NW_003852471.1:4581271-4582690 GCF_000181295.1 Otolemur garnettii | reverse complement strand
TATTCTTTAAGATGGGTATTTTTAAGACTTTTCCCCACGTGTGCCTTTCCAAAAGGTTCACGCCATTGTGCTTTTTCTAGACATGTATAACCAGAAGCCCTTGGAAGTATCAGCTCTTAAGAACATCAACATTGGCTTTAGAGAGGATGAAGTCATTTTAAAGGTCGCGACAGCCAAGATAAGGCTTCTTCTGGCTTTTCCACTTCCAGAACAACCCTCCTTTTGATCCGGGACACAATCGTCCTCATGATCAATTCCTATGCTCCTAAAATTTGTTCTTTTGGAGACCTTTTAATTTGCAACCCAAGTCAGTAGTGTTTATGCCACTAGAGGTCACTGTTTGACCATATGTGACAGACAGTCTCTTCGGCCAGCTTGTTGGTAGGACTTAACTCTGAACACAGTGAGGACTTGTCTGTTTCCAGAGGAACACTAGTGTGTTTAGGTATGTCCATTTAAGCCTTGTGTAGGCCCTTAATCCTGACTTGAACCTCTGATAACTCTACAGATACATGCCTCTGTTAAACTTTGCTGGCAGGAGAATAAAGAGAACAGTCCCTGTTTACAACCACACTCTGTGCCAGATGCTGTGCTGTCTCACACATACTAACTCACTTAACATTTTTCAAAACCCTACAGAGGGAGGAACCCTCGAGGGTGTGACTTTACCCAGCTAGTTAGTGGTCGAGCCAGGATTCAAGCAGTTTGGTTTATAGTCCATACACTTAACCACTACACTCTGATTCAAGCTGCATGGCTTTGCTGGAGTCCCATTTAATCTAACCTATCCATATCCAAGCCTGGGCTCACCGGCCTGTTTATGAAACATCCACAAAATGAGATTATGAAACATCCGCAAAATGAGATGTGAAATCATCAAAGATCGTTTAGAGCTCAGAGGAGTGGATGGTGCTTACCAGGTGTGTGCTACTGGGAGTCTGTCCAGCGGGGTTGTGCTGAGCTTGCCCTCCGTGATTGCAAACTGGCCAGGTCCAAGGTCAATCTCAGCAACCCTGTGGGTCCACCTACCACTCCATGCAGTGTTGTGCTCAGAGAACTTGAGAGCATCAGGTTTTCTCCGCCTGGCGCTCCTCCCTGCAAACATTATTAGCTTGCTTTGGAAATGCTTCAGATTAAGTCTCCAGGTGCCTGATGAGGTTTGAGACTGGCCCTTCTTGGCAGGGGTGGTGAAAGAGGCATGGGTTCTGGAGTCAGTCTTCCCTGTCGTAGAAGTCGGGACCCCGTTTCTACTCAGTGGCCACGTGCCTGAGGCAGAATTGCGTAGCTTGGGTTTTCAACTGTGGGTTTCCCTCTTGCTTTTGTGAGAATTAACAATGTCTGTAAAGGGACACTGACACAGAGTGGGAGGGACTTGATACATTTTGCTATTATCACTTCCTTAAAGGCACAGCCTAATGC
>NW_003852471.1:4571150-4581054 GCF_000181295.1 Otolemur garnettii | reverse complement strand
TACAGCCTGCCGTCATTCCTTAAAGCAGTTAAAACACATTGTTCTGTGCTGCTAAGTGTCATTTCTTCAGTTTGGCTTATTCTCTAGCTAGATTCCAGTCAGATTGGGGAACTGTCCTTTATACCTATTTGTGTCCTTTGCCTTACCCCGGGGACCCCAATCAGTAAATGCTCAGTATATAACTGTTGATCACAGATTAACTGAAGTCAGGTCACAAATATTTATGGGGTATTTACTATGTGCCAGGCAGTGGGCCAGGCTCTGAGACTACTGAGGTGAAGGAAGCCCAGCCCCCTTACTAAGAAAGTCTCTCCTATGACTAGATGTTTCTGCAAAGGCTGAAAAAGTTAACATACCTTTCTGAGCATCTAATTCCCAGGGAATGACTTTCTTTTCAAACAGGAGGTAAAGGCCAAGTGGATGGCTCAGCCCTTGCACACTGGAGAGTACATGACATGGCATTTAGTGCCCAAGAACCCTGAGGCCATTGGAGACCTCAGGGGCTGTTCCTACCACCTGCTGCTTAAGACTAGCCCAGCAGCTCTTGTTCCTATCAGGGGAAACAGCTGGTGGGTGCGGGAGGCAGCTTGCTGCTCTCACCAGGAGGGGTCAGTGCATGACCTGCAGCAAATGTGGCCAGTGCTGGATTCTCCTGTGAGTCATCTTAGCAATATAGTGTCTGAATGATTTGTTCTTGGGTGGAGCGGATAAAAAGGGAGAGAATGGGTCGGAAAAAATGAGAACATCTGTTGAATTCACAAGTGCCACAAGTCAGGCGTTCAACCAATGTTCGACGGACTCTAAGTATTTTTAGTGCAAAGAAATAAGGTAATTGGAGTGTTTCAGAAAACATGTGCTTTCTTGAAATATTTGAAAATATTTGAAGAAATCCTACGCCTTAGCAAATGCTTTTTCATTTGCAAAAACAAAATGACATTTTTTTCCAGGAAAAGGAAAGCTTTCCGAAGTTAAAAGAAATGCAGTTTACTGACTAAACCCCCCTCCGCAACAGAATAAAGAACCTTCCCTCTTATCTGGGTTTGGGACTGGCATGCACCCCCCACTGTGGCCACTTCATAAATATTCAATGATGATGAAAATGTCGACAGTGCAGAGAAACCATTTTGTCATTTCAAGAACACTACTGAAATGTCAGTGACCGAAGCAGAATCCTGACTGTCTTTTGCAAATCTTGAACAAGAAAGGCCCAGTTCAGCTGGTCACAGGGAAGGACGTGGAACAAGGACACGGGGTCAATCTCTCCTGGAGTCTGGGGTTGTGACTGTGCTTACAAAGACAGTGGGTGGGATTTTATAACAACCACTCCCCAAACATTCAAACACTTGAGATTCAGCAACTTTGCTTTGTGGAAAAATCCCACCTCATTTCACTTTGCACTGGCTGTGAAGCCCTGTGCCTTAAACAGATGGAGTTAAAGTGTGAGCAGGGAGTGTCAGGCCATTTTGGTCATCCTTAACCATCCGATGGTGACATATCAGTTGAGCCGAGGGACGTTCAGAGAGTACATGCTGAAACCAATGCTCTGGTATGTTGCCTGGTCAAGGTCTACTTGTTTTGGCCTGGGTGCACCTGGCCTTGGCCCATGTCATTCTGATAAACAGAACTGAATGCACCTCAGTAACCATTACCGTACGCCCTGTGTTGGGCAAATGAGGTTAAGGCTGAACTGGGCAGTATGGCTTGGAGACCTTCCATCAGAGACCTGGGCTATGGCTGGCCCTACAGAGGCCTCTTTCTGGGTTGTAAGAAGCACTTTCCATTTGCTGGTGGTTGACTCAGGCCAGAGCAGGGGTGGGACAGCCACAGCTTGGGTGTGGGTCTGGGCTATCTTAGGTTTGAAACAGAACAGTCCTATTTCCTCACACCAGCCCCCTGCACCCCACCTTCCACCCCTGCACCACCATCGCTCAGACCTTTCTGAGCACTGGAGGAGGTCATCAGGGCAGTCCCTTCCGCTCCTCTGTGCTGTTTGCAGTGACATATACCACACACTGTGAGCCACTCTGCTGGGGATAGCACTACCTTCATCTGGGGCCCCAGGCCTTGGGGTGAGCTCTGATGCTAGCACCATCATATAAGGGCAGGTGGGTGCTGAAACCGGTACTGTGGACTCAAAGCCCCCAGGCACCCCAGCATTCAGGGCGGGCCCCATGAAAACCACTGTCCTGGCCCACAACCGTAGCACTCTGATAGCCTCCTACACACCCCTCTTATTGTCACGTTACCCTCACCTCCTGCACCCACCTTATCAAAGTCTGCCCTTTCATTCATTCCTCAGATAGTGGCTGAGCACTTAGATGTGCAAGGCAGACCTTCACTGGGAGAGGGAGGCTGGCTGGCACTGTCTTCTTCCAAATGTAAAAAGCCAGAGAAGAAAAGGAGCCTTAATGGAGTCCTTGCTTTGTGCCAAAGGCTTGGCTGCATGATCTCATTTAGTCCAGCCTTCATACCTCAGAGGAAGGCCTCATTATTCCCCTGAGTTCCAGATGGTGTAGAGATTATGAGCAGGGCCACTGCCTGACTGTCTGACTCCAAAGTCCAGCTACGTGACCTGGGCAGGGGATTGGCCCTATGTACCCACTGTGATGGCAAAAAGGGAACTGGGGTATTGGGAGCGTGGAAGGAGTTAATTTACGTAAAAAGTGCTTAGAATAGCTCCACAGAGCAGAGGTACAGAAGGGTTAGCTCTTGTTATATCATTAGCCGTCGTAGGTCAGAGATGAGAAAACAGGCTTATCACCTGCATGTAAAGATGGGGTTCCCCTGGGCCCCCCAGCAAGTCGCCCCTAATTCCACATAGCTTCTCTTTCTTGTTGTAAAGCATCATCCCCTCCCGGGGTTCACAGTATGTGAGTCACAGCCAGAGCCTTAGAAGAAAGTTTTAGACCACTGTGGGAGAGAATTTGGAGAACCACCTGAGTCCTGCTTCAGTGCCTAAATTGTGTCCCTAAACTGAGGATTGCCAGCTGCCAGGAGAGGCCCCTGACCCTTTTGCAGAGAGCTGGCATCACAGGGCAGGGTCCTGGCATCTGCCACCTCCTCAGAACTAAGCTGAGACCACCTGACTCTGTCTCTAACGTCCTCTCCATCTGTTCTTGTCCCCATTCCCTTGAGCCACAGGTGCTGCCCTCTTGTCCCCACTTCCATCCTGGAGTCTGTTTTTTTATTTTTTTTTGTTGAGACAGTCTCATTATGTCACCCACGGTACAGTGCTATGGCGTCACAGCTCACAGCAACCTCCAACTCTTGGGCTTAAGTTATTCTCTTGCCTCAGCCTCCCATGTAGCTGGGACTACAGGCGTTCACCACAACACCCAGCTGTTTTGTGTGTGTGTGTGGCTGTAGTTGTCATTGTTTGACAGGTCCAGCCTGGGCTCGAACCTGCCACCTTTGGTGTATGTGGCTGGCGCCCTAGCCGCCAAGCTACAGGCACCGAGCCTTTTTTTTTTTTTTTAATATGGCAGAGGTAGAATTTAAACCCAAGCCTGGCTCAGAAACCCATGTTCTTTCCATTCTTATCTGGGTCTGTTGCCCCACAGTTGCTCAGACATCTGTGGAAAACAGAAAAACGAGGCCACAGTGAGTAACACAATCATGACTTGGCCTTTGTGTGCAGTGGAGGGAGGGGACAGGAAACTGGGACAATGGCCAATGCCGGGTGCAGGCACATCTATGCATAACGAAGTTATCTGATGACTCGGTTTATATGACTACTAAATGGAAAGATCACATGCACTCACCTACGTGCTGTGGCAGACCACCTTCCCCGTGGCAGAAAAGTGTCCCAAGGTGTCCTCAGGTCAGGCAAATAAGTTTCAAGGGTGTAACATTTTCTGGAGCTGACATCATGTCATAAATCAATACTCTCTTAATTAGCTCTGTCATCTTGAGCAAGTCTCTTAAACTCCTTGAACCTTGATTTGCAAATACGTAAAACAGGGCGAATAACCCGTACCTCACAGGGTTTTCCTGATGGTGATGAGATGATGTGTGCAGAAGTGCCAGGGCTCAGCACACAAAAGATGGTTTGTGAAATGTGAGCTTTCCTTGACTGTGTAAGAGCCCAAATGCGACCTCACTTAGTGCCGGCCCTGCGCCGGGGGACCTGGGAGAAGTCTTTCGGCACATTCGCTCTCCCGGTGAAGAGTAGAGCAAGGAGACTGTGTGCCACTTCATTGCATGTGGGTGTCAGAAGCCCTTCTCAGGGAACTGAGTCCCATCTGGGGTCCCCTGGCCTCTGCCTGTCCACCCGCTCCTTCACCATCAGACAGATTTTCAGGCTTGTGCTCATGGTACATCAAAACCAGACAACATTCAGTACCATGTTGACAAAACTCCTCCGTTCTGCTCTAGTGTCTAGAAGCCCATAATCCGCCAGCTTAGGAGGAGAGCAAATGTGGGGCTGGAGGTGACAGAAGGTGACTGTGGGGCTGGAGGGGACAGAGGGCAAGCTTTCCTCCCAGTTCCAGGGCCAGAAAGCTCCTCCAAAGCCTGGGCACGCGTGGGCTGTATGGGGAGTAAGGAGATGTGTGGAGATGGGTGTTCTGAAAGGATCTCTGTGGGAGGAGAAGGGTTGGAAAGTGGCTAGCCAGGTCACAGGGCCATGTGTTTCCAGGGATTATTCATCCTGACGAGAGGCTGACTGTGACTAGATTTATTCTACAGGTATGGAGGGAAAGGCTTGTTTAATCTTTCCCGGCATTTCCTCTCTACCGTGTTGACTTTGACTGTTCTCTTCGCCCTGCAGGGCGGGGACCCACCCGGTATTCAGCTCCACGCCCTCACGGTAGCAGAAGGAGTGAGGGGATTGAAGTCAGAACCCCGTTGGAACTGTTGTTACCACCCCACCAGCACATCTTGGACCCCAAGTCCCTCATCTGCAAATAGTGGCGAGCACTTAGTGGGATCGTGTCCAAGGAAGCTTCTCGTGAAGAGAGAATGTAGCAGTTATTGGTTACTCATTTTTAATAAGCAGGAGCTCTAATTTCGCTCCAGACCAGCTAGTATTGTCTCAGGATCCGTAAAGAAAAAGACAGCTATTTATCCCAGGGTTTTGTAACCTTCAGGAGGTTGAAAGGTTTTTAAAAACAGGGGTTCTCAACCTATGGGCTGCGACCTCTTTGGGGGTTGAATGACCCTTTCACAGGGGTCGCCTAAATACATCCCGCATATCAGATATTTACATTATGATTCATAACAGTAGCAAAATTACAGTTATGAAGTAGCGACGAAAATAATTTTATGGTTGGGGGTCACCACAACATGAGGAACTGTATTAAAGGGTCGAGGCATTAGGAAGGTTGAGAACCACTGTTGAAAAAATTACAGTCAAGTGCTTGGGCTTCTCACTTTTTCTGCTGTCCCCATCATCTTAGGGAAATAGAGGGACTCCTAGCAAGAGGCCACATCCCTCGGCAGTGAGGCCTCCCTGCAGGCTGAGAGGACAGCTGGGAGCTGAGCAGCAGGTTGGGGAAGGGCGCACCCGGATGTGCCTCTGACCCTAGGTCCAGGTCTACGTTACGCACTGCGCTTTTATGGGCCTTCCTCCATCAAAAAAGTACTAGAATTTGTATCTTATGACTTTATTGGTATAAAAATAAATATAATACAGGCTGAGTCCATTACTATGTATTCATTACTATTGATTATTTATATCAGTCATTTTTTCTTAGGGTTTTAATGGAGATTTAATAGAAATAAGTGATGAAGAGCCGTTTGGCCACTAGGGGACAGCAGGAGTTCGCTAGATGCATATGAGAAATCGGTGGGGTGGTGGCGGCGGGTGGATAGTGGGAAAAACAGAGCAGCAACTACCGCCTCTGACTCACAAAGGGCTTTTGCTTCTCACGGTGTTTCCTCGGAGCTGTTGTGTTTGCGCTTCACAACACGAGGCCCAGCAAGCCAGCAGGTGTGGCAGGAGTTATTGCCCCACTGAAAGGCCAGGGAAGGGAGGCTCCCCCAGGGAGGGTCAGTGTCATGCAGGGTCACATGGTGGCTGAGACTGGACCACCCAGAATCTCCTGGCTCCTCCCTCTGAGCGTCACACAGCTCCGTACTCGGGGTGCTCACCGGCAGAAACCCGGAGGCCACAGCTGCACTGCTCAGCGTTGCCGGCTCTCTCTTTCCATGACTGGGACCAGCAGCACTGCAGGCCCCAAAGCACCCTCCCCCTTCCACATCCAGGCAGAAGGGACCCGACATTCCAGACCCCTGCCCCCACCCCGGCCTCCCTCAGGCCAAGCATGCCTTTGTTCACCCCCTTCCCAAACACATGCAGGAGCCTCATAGGCAGGAGAGATGAGCGCCTGCACCCCTCTCTTGGAAACCGAGCAGTCAACATCAAAGCCTACAAAAGGCGATTACTGTGCACAGGGGTCAGGGGGAAATAAATATTATATGGGCTTTAAGTGTGGGGGGATGAGGTGCGGCAGAGAAGGAACAACCAGAACCCAAACCAAACACAACCCAGGGCGTAAACTGTTCGGATTTCAGGGAGGCACTTTTCTAGCTCCTAGGAGGAACCCCCAGCGTGTTGCCTGGCACAGCGTCCCTGGCACGTCTGACAGAAAGAACAATAGGCCTTTCTCTCCTCCGCAGCTGAACACACACCCCGGAGAAAAGGAGTCCTCTTCCCGGGAAGGCCGGGAAGGCCCGGTCCAGCTAGGGCCTGAGGGTCGGCAGCGACTTTACAACAGACACTTGCATTCAACTTCCTTCTGAAAAGGCGAGGGTGGGGCATGAAGCCACGTGATAAATAAAAGCAGAACTTTCTTGCTGGATGAGAAAAAAATGTTCAGTTTTTGTTTTTTTTGTTTTGTTTTGTTTTAGGGGAAACACTAGATGCCAACCGACTCTGAAATGGTTGTAGCAAAAGGCAGCCTGGAGTGGCTCTCTTACAGAGAGCACCTTTGTGGTTCAGACAGAGACAAAAGTTCTGAGAGTTAGCAGTCCTTGGCAAAGCAGGCCGGGCCTGCGGGGGGGAGGAGAGGCCTGACACAGAGGACTTGGAGAAGTAGGTGGGGGTCCTGGCTGCTCTGCCCCTGGAGAAGACGTGACAACCAGCCACTGAGCAGCACTTGTCCTCAGGGTCACTGAACAGGCAGGACTCTGTCCCCATTCACAGAGTGACCCCAGCCAGTCTGGTTAGGCAGGCTTAACTGGAGGAGGAGGTCCCTCTGGAATAAGAGTCACCCCTGACCCTCTATGGGACCAGGGATGGATGTGACAATCTAGTCTAGATTGTAATGACAGAGACTGAGAGGCCTGGCCAAGAAAAGGAAAGGCGCCCTCAGCAGAATGCCAGGCATTCCTGAGGTGTGGATTCTGAACCTTCCTGGGAACCAAGCCTGAGGACAGACGAGCAGCCACTAGCCACGTCTGCCCCAGGCAGAGCCAGCCCTGCTGTGTTCCGGAACTCAGACGGAGGATGACTGACTTCCAGAACTGAGGAGGTGATCTGCTCTGGCCCCCTCATCCGGGTACTGGAAGGGACTCTTGGGAAAACAGAGTCAAGCCCCAGTGAGGCCCCAACCGGTGATGTGACTTGCTGAACGCCCCGCAGCGGGTGGGGGACAGAAACGGGAAGCTCCGGTTTCCTGATTTGTGTCCCAGAGCGCTTACCAGTACATGACACCACCTCAAAAATGAAAGATAAATGCTGCTTAGAGGAGACCTGAGGGACCTGGGGTGTCTCCCTGTGACCCGTGGGGTTGAGGGTGCAAAAGTGAACTTTAACTCAGACCAAAAGATAGAGCCAGGCCACCCAAAATGTGTGATTCATTAGAGTAGCTGAAAAACAAAAAATCACCACCAGCCTAAGAGGTCACATCACAGAGAAGCGTGGAGGGCAGGCCATTGAGACGTGGCATCTGAGGTCCCTTTAGTCTCCAGTGTTCTGAGACCTGCTCCTCTGAGGGTCTGCGGCTGAAGGGGAGCAGAGGGAGCCTGTGTACTGGCTTGAGCAGCATAGACCTGTGAGGGCCTGGCCCTGACTTGTTCCTGGGGCTTCCCTGGACCTTCCGGCAGCTCTGAGTCAGCAGCCATTTCTGTGGTTGTGGCTGGCACAATTGCCCCCAGCCTTCAGTGGTGACTCAGCAGAAAGGGACAGGTTGACTCACTGCCCTGGCTGGTGCTCCAGCACAGCCTCCTGCCTGCACCCTCCTTGGCCCTCCTCTGCCTTTAGGGAAGCAGAGGGCCACTGCCTTCTTCAGCCACTTCCAGAAGGCAGCCTGTCAGAGCCCCCTGTCAGCCCATTTTACCTGGAGCAGTTGGATTGGCAAAGATACATAGATGGTATTTGTCCTACTAGAAACTACAATGGCCATTTCTCTTGAGTCAGAGTAAAGACAGATCGTGGGATACTGGAGAAACAGCATCTGACCACAAGTTTCATGTAATTTGGAGAAACACTGAAGGCCAATGCTAAGTGCAAACATTCTTAATTTGCAAAAGATATTCATGATGGATAAGAAAGCAGGAAGAAGATATGGGTGCTGGAGAACGTGAGCCCTATACAGGGAGTTATCCTCCAGGAAAGAGATGGAAACAGATAGTCCTGCCTCTGGGAGTGTCAGTCCCATCAGGGATCAGAGCAGAGTTTCACAAAGTCACCTGGAAGGTGCACAGTGTCTCTATGGCCTCAACTAAACCTCCTCCAGTGTATGATTATGACGAGAGAAAGATGGTTCTGATTATAGGAAGGATAACAGATGATGGGGGTGGAGAGAGAGCACAACCAAGGCAAAGGACGGCTCTACCCCTCCCTGAGGTGCCCAGGGAAGGAGAGGCCAGTGGGGACTGGAATGGGAACTTACAGGGAGACCAAACAGAGAACATGAAATGGGAACTGTCAAAAACTCCTTTGTTCTCCATGCCTTGGCTACGCCCCAGAGCAACTGACTCTGAATCTCTAGGGGTAGGACACAGGCATCAATATGACCCCATTATCAGGTCTACCATTCCCAGTGAATGATTTCCAAGTGACAGGCAACATTAAAGCACCATTTGGGCAAGAAAGCAGCATTTCTTATCCTGCAATAAAATAACAGAGGGGTCTAATTGGATAATGATAGCTAACACTTGCCAAATGCTTATATTGTGCCAGGATTAACTAATTTGCTCCAGACATCCACTATCTCCATCTTGTGTGATGAAATAGGCATCCCATGAAGTTAAATAATTTGTCCAAAGTCATGCCAAGTGGGAGGGCTGAAGTTGGAACCTCGGCCCTTTGGCCTCGGAGTCCCTGCATGTGGCCTACACTGTAGGACTTTGTGGACCCAGCTGGGGGCGCATTTAACAGCCTCACTCTCTCGGGGCGGTTTTTATAGTGAACGTGGAATGGAAAGATAGTGCACATCACCCATCAGACTGGGCCAGCCCCCAGGATTCACCACTTAACAGTTGCTATGGTTCGAACGTTTTTGTCTCCTCCAAAATTCATTTTGAAACTTAATCTCCAGTGCAACCGTGCTGGAGGTCGGGGCTAGTGGGAGGCGTTTAGGTCCTGAGGGCTCTGCCTTCATGCTTATGAGAATGGATTCTCTCTCTTCTGCCACGTGAAGAATAGTTTTCCTCTGGTCTGGAGAAAGCAGTGTTCAAGGTGCCATCTTTGCAGTGGAGACCCGGTCCTTACAGACACTAAGCCTACTGGCATCTTGATCTGGCACTTACTAACCTCCAGAACTGTAAGAAATGAATTTATATTGTTTATAAATTACCTGGTCTTTAGCACTCTCTTATTGCAGTACAAAAACTAAGATCGTAGTGATACAATTTGAGCAATTCCTTTCCCCCTTCTGAGTGTGTTTCTCCATTGGGAAATTCTGTACAAATGGGCCTATCCTAGACAGGACTGTTGGGAAGGCTAAAAGAAATTTTCTTT
>NW_003852471.1:4566980-4571114 GCF_000181295.1 Otolemur garnettii | reverse complement strand
CAGTTTTTGGCCAGGGCTGGGTTTGAACCCACCACCTCTAGCATATAGGGCTGGCGCCCTACTCCTTTGAGCCACCCTCTAAAAGTAATGTTCCCAACACCAGGTATAGTGCCCATAGCTCAGGTTCAAGAAATGTTCACTCCTTTCCTCTTCTCCACCAACCTTTCCTCTAGGCATCCTCAGAACCCAAAAGAGCTTTTCCCAATTGGTTCCTGGGTGTCTTTGTAAACATAACTCTTTCCACAATTGGTAGACAGCTTTCACAGAAGAAATAAATTCTAGGGAAATAACGTTTTCCTGTTGGATGGAAGGAAGCATAAATGTTAGGCTTCACTGAACAGGGAGAGATTAAGGAAATCAGTGCTACTACGTGAGGGAGAGTAAGGACTGATCAGGAGCACGGTGCCTAAGCATTTCCCAGAGCACCTGCAATACACCAAGGGTCTAGATGCCAGGGCAAAGGGGCTCCCTCACAGCTATGAGGTATGCAAGTCAATAACAAAGAAAAGTACTGAAGCTTGTGAGTGACTCATAAAGCAGTGATGCATTAGACTAGATAACCTTCCTTTTTTGTTGTTTGTTTTTTGAGACAGAGTCTCTCTCCAACCTCAAATTCCTGAGCTCAAGCAATCCTCCTTCCTGCCTCAGCCTGCTGAGTAGCGGGGGCTACAGGTGAGCACAATCAAGTCCAGCTAATTTTTCTATTTTCATTAGAGATGGGGCTCTCACTCTTGCTCAGGCTGGTCGCAAACTCCTGAGCTTAAGGGATCCTCCACCTGAACCTCCCAGAGTTCTGTGATGACAGGCATGAGCCACCAACACAAGGCCTAGATATCCTTTCTTGAAGAGGGAGGGGCAGAGCCTCACTTGCTGACATTGGATACCATTGTGGGGAGACCTGTCGTCAGATGTTTTGCAAGTGAATGACACCCAAACAAATGCCAAAACCAAGATCGATTGCATATGTGTTTATAGCAGAGAACAATGTAACCTACAAATTGTACCCTCATATTAATGTGATTTAATTACAATTTTTTTTTATTAAGTCACATACACATAGATCATGAATGCATTTATGCCTTTGTGGGATTTAATGTGTTGCTTATTTGTACAAACTGGAGTGCTTAAATCCTACTAATTAACATAGCTTTCACCTCATTTACTTAATCACAGTGTTAAGACATTTGTGTTCAATGCTTGATAGATTTGACTTGTACTCGTGCAATAGGCTCCACAGGTGTGGTCCCACCCTTAACCCTCCCTCCAGCGAACCATCCCCTCCCTTCCTATCCTCCGCCCCTTCCCTCCTTCATCCTGGGCTATAGTCGTGATTCATCTCTCATATGAAAGGGTGATTATAAATTGGTTTTATAGTAGTACTGAGTACATTAGATATTTTTTTTCCATTCCTGATATACTTTACTAAGAGGAATATTTTCCAGCTCCATCCATGTAAAAGAGGTAAAGTCTCCATCTTTTTTAAAAAGCAGATTGAGGGTGGCGCCTATGGTTCAGTGGGTATGGCGCTGGCCCCATATACCAAGGGTGGTGGGTTTGAACCTGGCCCCAGCCACACTGCAGACAAAAAAGCAGGTTGAAAGAACATTTTTGAGGCAATCTAGAATAACTAATTTTTATATCTCTCCACTTTGGGGAATTTTTGAGGGTAATCATAAAAGAAGATATAGGTACCTTTCAAAAAAGAGAAATAACTTAGAGAAGGTAACATCTGGTGTTACGTGAAGGGAAAAGGATATATAGGATGGGAACTGTGCTAGGAAACCTAGACTGAGGGGGATTCTTGAAACCGAGTAGAAAATTTAAGCTCTGAGATTTATGGTAGTGTGGGCAAAAAGAATGGTCCAGGCAGTCACAACTTTTATTAATTGCAACAAAGCATAGCCAATTTTTATCCTAGTACTAAAGTCAAAGAGGAAATTATTTGCAAGGATTTTTTTTTTTTTTTTTTTTTTTTTTGGAGACAAAGTCCTGCTACTTCGACCCCAGTAGATTGCTGTGGCATCACAGCTCACAGCAACCTCCACCTCTTGGGCTTAAGAGATTCTTTTGCCTCAGCCTCCCAAGTAGCTGGGACTACAGGCGCCTGCCACAATGCCCGGCTAGTTTTTGATTGTAGTTGTCATTGTTGTTTGAGGGCCCATGCTGGGTTTGAACTCGCCAGCTCCTGTGTCTGTGGCCGGGGCTCCAGCTGCTGAGCATAGGCGCCAAGGCCTGTTTAGTCCTTCTTAAGGGTAAGGAGAGCTTTCAGATGGCCAAAAGTTACCAGTCATTGAATTATGTTTTAGGACACACTTCATTATAAAACTTGGCCTAAAGAAAGCTCAGATTCCCTTCAAGGTCTAGGACAAACAAGGGCTTGGGGTCCAGCCCAGGCCACCCGCATCTCTGAGGGGGCTGCAGGCCTCCTGACTCCAGGACCCCGTTATCCTGAACGTGCGACTTCTCGTGCCCACCACCCAACACCTGCAGTCTTCCCGGTCCGCTTGGATTGCTGAGCAAATACTTCTATTTGCAAAAGTACAAGGTCCAATCTGTCAAACAAGGAAAATCAAACACCGAAGCAGCAGAGGACCAAGGTCTGCGAGGCGCGGGCCGCGCGTGCGCAGAGGCGGACCAGGCTGCCCCCGGGCTCCTAGACGCCGCAGGTGGCGCTGCGAGGGCTGCGGCCCGCGACCCGAGCCCCTGCACCCCCTCCTTCTGTGGCTCTGGGGAGGGACGGAGTGGGAGCAGGGGCGTGGAGGCACCGACCCGGCCGCGGCCCCGTGGCCTCGTGTTCCCAAGCACGTTCCCGCCTGTGGGTTCCCACGTTCTGCTGGCCCCGAAGGCACCCAGTGAGCAGGGGGACCACCTGCCTGGGTCTTCGGGCCGCAGCAGCAGGAGAGCAGAGGAGCCCCGGGCTGCGGGGGTGGTGGTGGTGGGGACCCTCTGCAAGATGGGACAGACGCTCACCTTGCTTCCCACCTCCGAGTGCTTTGACCACCCGGTGGCTGTTATTTTTTATTTATTTATTTATTTTGAGACAGAGCCTCAAGCTGTCCCCCTGGGTAGAGTGCCCTGGCTTCACTGCTCACAGCAACCTCCAGCTCCTGGGCTCAAACGAGTCTACTGCCTCAGCCTCCCAAGTAGCTGGGACCACAGGTGCCCGCCACAACCCCTGGCTATTTTGTTTTTGTTTTTGTTTTTTTTTTTTTATTTGGTTGCAGCAATCATTGTTGTTTGGCGGCCCCGGGCTGGATTCGAACACGCCACCTTAGGTGTATGTGGCTGGCGCCTTAGCCGCCTGAGCCACAGGCGATGAGCCTGGTGGCTGTTATTAACTAACTCATGTGATGAACCCCAGGTCCTTCTTGACTCCTTCCTGCGGTAAAGTAGGATTGACCTTCCATTGGGTTTTCTTGGTTACCCATCCCTTATCTTGACTAATTTAATTTAAACAAACAAACTTCTTAGAATATAAAGTATCTAGGCCGGGCACCTTGGCTCCGGCCTGTAATCCTAGCGCTCTGGGAGTCGGAGGAGGGTGGATTGCCTGAACTCAGGAGTTCAAGACCAGCATGAGCAAGAAAGAGGCCCAGTCTCAAAAAATAGCCAAGCATTGTGGCCGACACCTGCAGTCCCAGCTACTCGGATGAGTCAAGAAGATTGCTTGAGCCCAAGAGTTTGAGGTTGTTGTGAGCTATGACACCACGGCACTCTACTGAGGACAAGAACATGAGACTCTGTATATAAAAAAAAAAAAGTAGGGTCTAATTTTAAATTTATCTTTGCTTCCCACTCGGTAAAAAAAAAAAACAAACAAAAAACAGCCGATCAGTGGCTTCATGTTTCTACCTTGTTTTGAGTCCCCTATCTGTGTACAGCCCAGAGGCCTCGGACCTTGTGTGGAATTTCCCTGTGGCTTTGCGGAGGGCCGGAGGCCCCTTCAGAACCATCTTCATATTCTGTTCTTCAAACATTTACAACTGAGTTGATGTCTGGGGTGTTTTAACCCAATTCTAAACGTTGTAAATATTAGGTATCTTAACCTTTGCATATTATTTCCCTTCTTTTTTGTTTGTATAAAAGTACATAGTTGACATTTCTTCATATAACATGACTCATAGGCTCGGCGCC
>NW_003852471.1:4556559-4566699 GCF_000181295.1 Otolemur garnettii | reverse complement strand
ATAACGTGTTAATATTTTTACACATTATTTAAAAGTCTGTATGTAAATATCATTTGTAACGGCCATCTTTCCATTTGGTAGGCTGTGTACATCACTCCCCTCCCCACTTTTGGACAGATGGGTGGTTTCCAATTCACTACTGAATAACACTGCAATCAATCTCTTTCTTCCTAAAGCCTTTTTTTTTTTTTCCCTTGAAGTTGACCAGCTTAGAACAGATTTCTAGAAGAGGAATTCTGGGTCAAAGATTATGAAATTCTTCAAAAGACTTTTTGATGTGATAATGTCAGAGAAGTAGCACTAAAATACTTGTAGTTGAATTAAGGATTTCACCAAATAGCTGTGATTGATCCCTGGAAAGGAAGCCGGAGGAGTGGCATGGAGAATCTTTCTAGATCTTTAGGGCTTTGTTCTGATATCTATATCTATATCCACATTTATATATATATAAAATACATACATTTATATATATACACATATACATTTTGTCTTGTTGTAGTTGTCATTGTTGTTTGGCAGGCCCAGGCTGGGTTTGAACCCGCCAGCCCTGGTGCATGTGGCTGGCGCCCTAGCCTCTGAGCCATAGGCAGTGAGGCTCATCCTTGCATGTTTAAACAGCTCCACTTATAGTCCACACTGAAGTAGAAAGCTGGGAGCATATTGGCAGTATAGTTGACAACCGTTTATTCCAAGTACAAGCTGGGGCTTCTCAAGCAGCAACTGACCCCAGGGTCATCACAGTCCTGGTGACTACAGAAGTAGAAAGAATCTTAGGGATGGTTCATCTAACCTTCTCTTTTTATAATTGAAGAAACTGAAGCTCAGCACACCTAATACAGTGGTTCTTAACCCAGGTTGCATGTTATAATTGCTTAGGGAGATTTTTAAAACTCTAGACGCTATCCTCAGACACTCTGATGTAATTGGTCTGAGACATCAATATGATAATAAAAGCCCTTGGGTGATGCTAATATGGATTAGGATTGAGAAACTCTGGTATCGTATAGGCTTCAGAGTCACTAAATTCTGATTCAAATCCCAGCCTTGCCATTTATTAGCTGTGTGATTTTGAGTAAGTTAATGACCTCTCTTCTACCGAGTCCTCGATTTGTTAATCATAAGGTTGTCATGAGGGTTAAATATAATAATAGCTTATGTAAAGTGTCTTTCAAGGCTCCTGGCACAGGGTTGGTGTTCAAAAATGTTGGTTCCTTTAGTATGTACCTGTGATCCCGTAGCTAGTTGATGGCAACACTAGAAAGCCACCTGGAACCATGCTGTGCGCCCAAGAGACTCTCAATGAATGCTTATTAATATTCCCCAACAACATAATCTCTGAACATGAATATGCATGTTACTGAAAAAGTTCAAACTCCACTTTGAGTTGATATTGGTGTGAAAAATAAGGCCTTACTGGCTCAGCAACCATAGCTCAGTGGTTAGGGCACCACATAAACTGGGGCTGGCGGGTTTAAACTTGGCCTGAGCCTGCTAAACGTCAATGACAACAACAACAAAATAGCCAGGCATTGGGTGGCGCCTGTGGCTCAGTGGGTAGGGTGCTGACCCCATATACTGAGGGTGGCGGGTTCAAAACCAGCCCCGCCAAACTGCAACAACAAAAAAAATAGCCAGTCATTGTGGCAGGCACCTGTAGTCCCAGCTACTTGGGAGACTGAGGCAAGAGAATCTCTTAAGCCCAAGAGTTGGACGTTGCTGTGAGCTGTGACACCACAGCCCTCTACTCAGGGCGACATAGTGACACTCTGTCTCAAGCAAACAAACAAAAATAAGGCCTTACATCACAGAGATTTATCTCATCTACTAGCTGTCAATTGACTCCTTCAGCTTAAAAAAAAAGCCTATTTTGGGGGCAGGAGGGACAGAGTCTCACCATGTTGCCTTCAGTAGAGTGCTGTTGCATCACAGCTCACAGCAACCTCTAATTCTTGGGCTTAAGCTGTTCTCCTGCCTCAGCCTCCAGAGTAGCTGGGACCACAGGCACCCACCACAAAGCCCAGCTACTTTTCTTTTGTGGCAGTTGTCATTGTTGTTTGTTGCAGATATGCACCCCTTGCTCAAGACATGGCAGTTTGCCTAATGTGCTCCTTCAGGAGATCGATTCGATTCTGAGAAGCATCTCTTTGAAGATCGAGCTTCTGTACCCGCCTATAGATATGCAGGAATATGCAGAGTGACTCTCTCCCTAGGAGGTGTGGAGAATCAGCCGAGGTGTAGCTGGGGGTGGACAGACCGGTCTTGAGCATTGGGTCCTGTTCTCTGTCTTCCTCCTTCATTAGCATTATAATGTGTAGCTCCACTTTGGGCTAAAAGGAACAGACAGCCAGTCTCCCTTATGTTTTTACTCTAAATATAATCAATTGTATATGTGTTCCTCAACCTTCACACTAAATTGTAATTTTAAATGGTAGCTTCCTAATGTTACTTCACGTCTTTGTATATGTGTTAAATTCTTACTGAATGTTGGAAAGTATGTAAGGTAATCAGTAAAGTTTAGCTGGGCTGCCGACCAGAGCGAGTCACAGTCTCCCTTAAATCATCATTCCGTCTGCAGTGCTTTCCGCTGCGTCTCCGATCAGAAGCTCCAAAGAACATACATCATCAGTAGTTTAGCTGGCCCAGGCTGGGTTCGAACCCACCAGCCTCGATGTATGTAACTAGTGCTGTAACCACTGTGCTATGAGCACCAAACCAAAAGAAGCCTATTTTTAGTCTGACAAAACGATTGTAGGCCAGACGTGGTGGCTCACTCCTGTAATCCTAGCACTCTGGGATGCCAAGATAGAAAAATTGCTTGCGCTTAGGGGTTTGAGACCAGCCTGAGCAAGAGTGAAACCATGTCTCTTCTTAAAAAAAAAAAATGGGAAAATTATTTCTATTATAGAAATAGAAGAATGATTAGCCCAGGTTTATACCCAGTGAATGACAGAGCCTGGCCTCAATCCTAGGTCTTCGGAGGCTTAGAAGTCCCAACTATTTGGGAGTCAGGAGGATTGCTTGAGCCCAGGAGTTTGAGGTGGCTGTGAGCTAGGCTGATGCCACAACACCCTAGCCTGGGGCAACTAAGTGAGACACTGGTCTCAAAAAAATAAACAAAAACTCCAACAAAACAAACAGTTGCTAGAAAAAGTGTTAAACTTCTGCAATTACATAAATGTATGAAAATGTTTGTGTAATTCATGTAATAAGGTAATGATGTATCAGTTAAGTTGTCCTTTTAAAAAGTTGACATGAAGATTGACAATGGGCTAATACTATTTCCCTTTGCCCTGACTTTAACCTAAAGGTCTTAGCACAATAGTTTCTGTCTCCATCCTATGATAGATAGAAGAGGAGTTAGTAAGGGTTAGATTTAGTTTCAGAAGACCTACAGTTGTATTTTTTCTGCTTTTTTTTTTTTTTTTTTTGAGACTGCATGCTACTCTGTTTCCTGGGTAGAGTGCTGTGGCGTCACAGCTCACAGCAACCTCAAACTCTTGGGTTCGGCCTCCCTTGCAGCTGGGACTCCAGGCACCCGCCACAATGTCTGGCCGTTTCTTTGTTTAGCAGGCTTGGGCCGGGTTCCAATCCACCAGCCCAGGTGCACGTAGCCGGCACCCTAACTGCCGAGCCCTTCTTTGTGCCTCCTGCGTCATATGAATACACTGAGGACCCATATGGCATGACTTGACTTTAGCCAAAATGAGCCTAGAACTGTGGTGCTGATGCAGCAGGACGTGGTGATTAACTACTAAGCACCGCTCTCTGCCCAGCCCTAGATGGAAGGCCTTGAGGGAAACATAAAGCCCTGGGCCTTTGGGGGGCAGCTTGGAGTCCAGCTAGAAGAGAGAAAGCCCATATGTGAGGAATGACTAGGGACCAATTTCTACCTAAGAGCTGTGATGAGTCTAGCCCAAATGACTCATGCAAGAAATAAATGGGAACATTTCAGAGATTACAATCATGGAGAAATGGAAGGGGGTTGAAATTCAATTTCCTGTCTCTTAGCGCTTTATTTCTCTTCAGTCTCTGACACAAAGTCTTGGATAGTCATAGCCTAAAACAAAACTGGTTCTAGTTAGACAGACTCAGCGATTTTCTTAACAGTGCGTCGCAGCCCTTTGTTCATGTGCTGAATCTCCAATTCCTTTGCTCAGTTTCCAGCAACTTTTTGTAAGCTCCAGGCTTCCCCTCCCTGCTGTTTGGACCTTGTGTACCTCAGACAGACAGCGCGTTACCGTGTGGAGGATGCACAGAGAGGGGACAGTATGAAGATGGCAGTGTAGGGAGCGTGGCAGCAGGAATGTCAGAGCTGTGTCATCTCACAGGTGGTCTCTGGGAGGGCAGTTCTGGGTGTGAGTTCCAACTGTGGAGTGGGAAGCAGATGACCGTGGTGGGCATTTTTGTCTGACGCCAGGCTAAGTGCAGTGCCCCAAGTCCTTCAGTGACCCCTTTGTAGCACAGCAGCAGGGATAGGAACAACCGCGGCCAGCTGTATAGCAAACCGTCCAAGCAAAGCTGTCTGGATGATAAAGACAGAAGTTTGAGAATCTCACAAGGAAAGGGTTTCACAAGAGCTGCCTGTGAACACGTTGATTTGGAAACTCTTGGAGCATTGGGAATGATTTCCTTAACAGGAAGAAAATTGACAGGGAGCATGAGTGTCTCAGCCATTTTTCAAATGAGTACAGCAGCATTGCCAAGAGAAAGAGATCACCGCTGTAGCCCCCCAGGGTTTTAGCCCTCAGCCCAGCTACTGCCTCTGTCGTCTTGGACAAACCATCCATCTCCCACCATCTCCATTTATCCGTCTGTAAAATGAAGGATTGCTCTAGGTAAATTACAAGGTCTTTCCTGGCTGGAACATTCTGGATTGAATGTAAGCCATCTTGAGGGTTGCTAAATTATGCATCGCTCCACCCAGGGAGATGTGAGTTTGTGCAAGAGATGAATAAAGCGTAGTCATCAACTTGCTGATGATGCAGTGGGGCTCAGCACCTCCCTGCACCGTGCTGTGCTGACAGTCTCTTCGCAGGGAAGAGCAAGCTATTTTGAGGTAGGGCTGATTAGAGATAAAGGTGTTTCATTTCTTTACCAGTCTCTGGCCCTGACTCACCCAAAGTTCCTGGGTTTAAGGCTTAACCCTTGATGGATGGATGTGAGCTAACCCCTCCACCCCCGCTTACTGATGAAAATGGCACCTGGTACACAGCTTCTCTGGCCCCAGCTTTATCAGTGTCAATTAAGAACACTCTTTGACCTCTGCTTGCTTGGAGAGCTTCGCTGAAGCGCAGCCCTTGCTTGTAACCTCTCTCCTCCATGTCTCTTGTTTGCCCTTTCCTGTTGTTCAGTCTTCTGAGTTATATAAAGGGAACGTTGGCACGGTAATCCTCTTAGCAAAGGAAATCTGGCCTCCCTGTTAGGTAGGGGGAGGGGAGTGTCACAAGATGCCTGAAAGAGGCAGTGGGCAAGGCTGTGAAATACTTTTGCATGGAAAAGCCCAGAGCATGAACACCGCAAAAGGTCACTATAGTTACGCTGTTTTGAAAGCCAACAAAATTACACTATAAAGCGTGGTTATTCTAATGTTTTAATTCAAAAATTTTTTTATCAATATATTTAAAAACATATTTAAAAAACTTTTTTACCAACATATTTTTTAAAAAATGTTGTAAAATGATTGAGTTTGGGGGTTTTGGGTTTTTTTTTTTTTTTTTTTTGAGACAGAACCTCAAGTTGTCGCCCTCGGTAGAGTGCTGTAGCATCACAGCTCACGGCAACCTCCAACTCCTGGGCTTAAGTAATCCTCTTGCCTCAGCCTCTCAAGTAGCTGGGACTATCGGTACCTGCCACAAAGCTGGGCTATTTTTTTGTTTGTTTGCTTTTGGTTGTAGTTGTCATTGTTGTTTGGCAGGACTGGGCTGGATTTGAACCTACCATCTCTGGTGTATGTGGCTGGTACTTTAGCCGCTTGAGCTATAGGTGCAAAGCCTTTTGGGGGGTGTTTTGAAAAAAAATTTCTATCTTGGTGAGTTATCTTTGATTGATTTGTTTGTGGTTTTGCCTTGGGAATGTTGAAAGCACTCTTGTGACATGTGACAGGACAGGACTGGGGACGATGGCCTGAGCTGTGCTTGATTTTATACAGTTACTTTGTTCCTATAAAGCTGGATGCAGACAGAAGTTTGTTTGTTTGTTTGTTTTATTTGAGACAGAGATTCACTTTGTTGCCCCTGGTAGAGTGCCATAAGTGTCATAGCTCACAGCAACCCGAAACTCCTGAACCTCACCAGAAACTCTTGAGCTCAAGCAATTCTCTTACCTCAGCCTCCTGAGTAGCTGGGACTACAGGCGCCCATCTCAATGCCCGGCTATTTTCAGAGGCAAGGTCTCGCTCTAGCTCAGACTCATGACCTCAAGCAATCCGTCTGCCTCAGTCTCCCAGAGTGCTGGGCTTATAAAAGGCGTGAGCCACCCCACTCAGCCCTCAGACAGAAGTTTTTAAAATTGACCCGTATTTCAAAGACACTTGAGAGAGTTCACCTCTTTTAAAAAATGTGCACCAAAGCCCTTCCTAGTGAGAATAATCACCTGTTTGTTCTGAAAGTTAATATTTTTGAATTTTAAGTTTTCTTTAGTAAAGGACATAACGCTATGTGCAAAACACTATTCTGGGAGAGCTATGGAGTCTGGAAGACCCAAACCCTCGGGAAAATTAGATTTGCTGTTGAAGTTCTCTTTCTTTACCTGTGAAAATGAGATCATGAGTTGTCAAATTAGCAGCCATGGAGCTGGGTGGTATAACAAAGAGAGCCCCAACTGGGCTGAGGAAGCTGAGTTCTAGTTTGGCTGTGTTCAAACCAGCTGTGTGACCTTGAGAAGGTTCCTTAGTTCTCTGGGCCTTAGTTTCCTCATCTATAACATGGGAAATTTATATAAAGTGATCTTTAAGCCCCCCTCAATTCTTCCATTTTAGGATTTAAGCAACTTGTTGTTTGGAAGTAGTACAAAAAAAGAAGAGAAGACCCCAAGTCCTAAAAAATGGAAAAACCCAGCTGGGCACCACGGCGAGCGCCTGTAATCCCAGCGGCTTCTGGGGGCTGAGGCAGCGGGATGCCCACAGCCCGAGGCTGAGGTTGCAGTGAGCTACGACACCACTGCACTCTGCTCAGGGCATAGGGCGGGACTCTATCTCAACAACAATAAAACAAAAAAAAAGAAGAAGAAGAAGAAGAAGAAGAGAAGCTGGTGGTATTAATCTCAAGGTAAGTTATGGAGCAGTTGGGGCACCTGTGCCATCTTGGTGCTGTGCTGTGTCTTGTGTAGGATATAACATTGTTCAAGCGTCCATTTGTTCACCACGCACTTAAGAGCACCTACTGTGTGCCAAGCACTGTACTAAGCATCAGGGATACATATGTGAATAAAACTCGGCACCAGCAGGGAGCTCAGAGGAGATAGTATCATGAAAACTCTTTTTTTTTTTTTTTTTGAGACAGAGTCTCACTTTGCTGCCCAGACCAGTGTGCTGCAGCATCAGCCTAGCTCACTGCAACCTCAAACTCCTGGATTCCAGTGATCCTCCTGCTTCAGCCTGCCACGTAGCTGGGACTACAGGCACCCGCCACCATGTCCAGTTAATTTTTCTATTTTCTGTAGAGAGGGGGTCTTGCTCTTACTCAGGCAGGTCTCAAACTCCTGAGCTCAACCAATCCACCTGCCTTGGCTTCCCAGAGTGCAGGACTACAGGCCTGAGCTGCCACACCCTCCCTAAAACTCATTTTTTAAAGGATAAATAATTTATATATTTAATCCTTAGATCTATAGATTCTTAATTACCCAGTAATATACCAAAGACATTTTCTTTCTTTTCTATTTTTTTTTTCTTTTTTTGAGGCAGAGTCTCATTTGTCCCCCTCCCAAGTAGCTGGGACTACAGGCACCCACCACAACGCCTCGCTATTTTTTAGAGATGAGGTCTCCCTTTGGCTCAGGCAAGTCTCGAACCTATGAGTTCAGGCAATCCACCTACCTCAGCCTCCCAAGGGCTGGGATTACAGGTGTGAGCCACTGTGCTTGGCCTCAAAGACATTTTCATTTCACTCCTTAGATACATATGAGACTGTGTGTGTGTGTATATATATACAAACCGTGTCTCACTGTGTTGCCCAGGCTGGTCTTGAACTTTAAGGTCCAAAAGATACTCCCACCCAGTCTCCCAAGTAGCCAGGACTATGGACACACCTCATGGCACCAGGCCTCATCACTTAGCTTTGACCTCATGCCTCAGGGTCACTGGTGGAGTTAAAGCCATGGTTGTCTAGTGATTGCTTTTAAAACATTATCATGGAAATTTTAAATATGAAAGAGAGAAAATAAATACAGAGAACCCCTGTATAAATTGTACCCAGTTTTAATAATTATCAATTTGTGACAACCTCGTTTAAACCGTACCTTTTCCCAACTCCAGATTATTTTGAAGTAAATTCAAGACATCATAACGTTTCATCTATATTACTAAAAAACCAAGGTTTTCTTTAAAAGAACATAACTATACTGCTTGCAACGATTTCCTTTTAGATCTGCAGTTTGATGGTACAGGTGTTTTCCTTCTTAAAAAAAATCCTTCAGTTGTGCACATATGACTGGCTCACTTCTCAGCATACACATTATACTCACTCAGAGGCTCAAACTGAGCGTTACACCTAAAAACAGTCATTCTTTTTTTTTTTTTTGGCCTTGGCTGGGTTTGAACCTGCCACCTCTGGCATATGGGGCCGGTGCCCTACTCCTTTGAGCCACAGGCACTGCCCCTAACAACTCTTTATTTTATTTATTTATTTATAGAGACAGAGTCTCACGCAACTTCCAACTCCTGGTCTTAGGCAATTTTCCTGCCTCAGCCTCCCGAGTAGCTGGGACTACAGGCACCCACCACAAGGCCAGGCTATTTTTTTGTGGCAGTTTGGCCGGGGCCGGGTTTGAACCCGCCACCCTTGGTATATGCGGCCGGCGCCCTACACACTGAGCCACAGGCGCCACCCCAAACAGTAATTCTTTAATACTAAGTCTCCAAATAGTGCTGAGTGATTTTAAACAATGTGCAGACAGGCATGGGGCATGATGAGAGGGAGGGGCGCCTCAGTTGGCTTGGAGTGGGGCTGGGGACACAGCTGGATCCCTACGCAGTCCCAGGGCCACTTCCCTCCCAGAGCTTTTTGCCTGTGGCAGCCACAGAAGGAGCTGAAAGGCGAACCTTTCCGGGACCAAACATGGGGCAGCCTCTGGGAACACTCTGCTGGGCACTTGGAACAGAGACAGAGCGTTCTCAGCGTTAGCTGGGGACCATGGCTACAGGGTGTAGGTGAGGAAGGATTTCCCTGTCTGCCCACAGAGGGCCACACCTGGCACTTAGCATTCTCAGAGCTGTTCTAGGATGGGCCCCTCCATGCCAGGCCCAGGCCATGTGGGTGACTCAAGTCCCACCCTGGGCACACATGGGGCCCTTCTGGGCAATAAGAGGGAAGAGGCAAGAAAAAGGACTTATTTCCTGCTGAGTTATTTTCCTTCAGATGCGCTCATGTGCCCTGTTACTTTCGTGTGGCATCCCTGAGAAGGGCTGCCTGCTTGCTTCCAACCCTCCTGAGTCTGTGTGTGTTTGCCACACTCAGGTGTCTTGTGCCTCCCCTGCCACCACTAACGTCCCTCCCCTTGGATTTTTCAGCAGCTAGTCCTGTGCACACTGTGCGGGCAGCCCCCTGAGGTTCCTTAGTCTCTCTGACTACTCCTGAAGGCTCAGCATCTCTGAGCCCCACTCGAGGCTGACCCCAGGTGCCACCACCCCTGTGCCACTAGAGCTCTGACCTCCAGGGCAGATGGCCCAAAGGGCAAGATGCGGGAAGTGCCTTTACCGTCTAACTAAGCCTTGAGACGTGTGAGCTTTTGTTTTTAGTCCTTATTTTATCATTTTTAAAAGCGGATGTTTGAACCTCTGCAAGGCGTTCATCGCGCACTGCGCAGCGCCAGCTCCCAGCCCTGTCGTCACCTCTCCCCTTTCTCCCACACGTCTCCTTCAGCACCAGAACTGTTCCAAAGCGAATCTCAGGGATTCATTTTGAATATTGTAGTTATTTTCATTTT
>NW_003852471.1:4550841-4556138 GCF_000181295.1 Otolemur garnettii | reverse complement strand
AAAGAAAGAAAGAAAGAAAGAAAGAAACGGACTTTATTTCTCTATTTCAAATTGGGTCTTGGTCACGTGAATTGCTTTGGCCAAGGGACTTTAGCAAACATCAGGCAAGCAGAAGTTGGAAAGTGCTCCCGGCTTGCTTCCTGCTCCCCGGGAGCTCTGGTATCCCTTGCAAGGAGGCAGGACTAGCCTCCTGGAGGATGAAGCCTGTGTGGGCAAGCGCCCTGGCCATCTCAGACTCCCAGTCAGCTGATAAACAGGGGTTGATTTAAGCTACTACGTTTGGGCGTCCAGCACCCTCACACCTCCCACACTCAACTGAGGCAAACTCCTTCTGGGAGGAATAAAATATAATCGTCCAAGTACGTAAGTAAATATTCTCCTCCCTTCCCTACCCCCCCATCCATTGTTAGAAACAAATATTGAAGCACAGTTCTGATCCTAGCTGCATTTGGTGGATGTAGCAATGTCTTTGTGCTTCTTTTTGAGACAATCTCACTCTGTCCCCCAGGTAGAGTGCCGTGGCATCGTCACAGCTCACAGCAACCTCAATCTCTTGGCTCAAGCAATCCTCTTGCCTCAGTCTCCCAAGTAGCTGGGACTATAGGTGCGCATCAGCACACACGGTTAATTTTTCTATTTTTAGTAGAGAGATGGGTCTCAGTCTTGCTCAAGCTGGTCTCAAACCCGTAAACTCAGGCAGTCTGCCCGCCTCAGCCTTCCAGAGTGCTAGGATTGTAGGCATGAGCCACTGCGCCTGGCCTCAAAGTGTCTTTTGGAAACCATCCCCTTCAGTGGGAGGTCCCGCGTTTGAAGTACACTGTCATATGCACTGACCGTAAATTATTTCATCAGTCCTTTATTTATGGGCATTTAAATTGATCCCAGTCTTCTGGTATTTTAATGAACAACCGTGCACCCGGCCATTCAGCACACATGTGGGTAGGATGAATTCCTAGCTGTGGCTCACAGGGCAAAGCACAGTGGGGCCTACAGGGAAGGAAGCGCCTCTGTTCCTCCGGCTTCCCTTCTCTCTGGTCCCCAGATGTCCTGCTGTATATTCCCACACTGATCTGATTTGTCTCTTTTGCTGACAACGGTGTGGTGTAGCTGCCAGCCCTGAGCTTGACCCCCGTGGCTTTGCCTAGCTCCCCCGGCTCCCCACCACCTGGAGGATGCCTGGCCCGCTGGGCGCCTGCCGGCTCTCTCTGGCTCGAAGTCTGCATGGTGAAGGGTGGTCTGACCCTGCCTTTTTTTCCCATGCCCTAGAATGTGAAAACACCGATGTGAGAAGTTTCTGGGAACTGCACAGCTGTGATTCTGGAGACTCTTGAAATGAGTTCTCATTTACTGACAGACACTCACTCACAAGCCCAATAAAGGCAGAAGGCCCAGTGCAAACAAACAAGTGGCTGGAGCTGACCCCAGCAGGACAGAGGGACCCCTGTGGAATGAATCCTAATGAAACCCCCGCCACCCCCACTCCCAGGCCATTAACCCCAAGGAGTACTCAAGGTGACACACCCAAACACAGCAGAGCTAAAGTGTCAGAGAAGCGTCCCTTCCCCTGAGGGAATGGATCGTACAGAGCAGTGTACAGGCACCCAGGTGCTGTGGCCAAGGGTCCACGTCCACATCTCGTGATCTTTCAGTTCCTATTTCAGCCCCCTCAGACTGGGCTCAGCTGGACCTTCACGTCCCCCCAGGAGGAAGACAGTTCCCTGAAGAGACTCAATCCCCATCGTGACCTGTTGCCCTTTGTCTGTGTCCCCACAAGGACCCAGCTGGGGAGGGTTTCTCTCTCTCCCCGGCCTCCTCCTCCTCTCCTGCTTGGCAGGGTCCAGCATTGGCTCTGCTCTTTGTCAGCACTTCTGTAAACCTCACTCTTCCTCCCGACTCTGTGCCGCATGGCTCTGCTCGCAGACCCTGTGGTTACTCCTGATTTGGCAGGTGACCACTGCGTCTGGTCCCAGAGGTGCCTGGCCCCCCTCTGACGCTGAGGAAGGGGCCTGGGTGTGGGGAAAATCCTGGGCTTGGAGTTCCCAGAGCAGGGGAGGCTATTCTGTCCACACCTGATAAGGCTGACGCCAGAGGTGAGGTCAGAACTGGGTGAGGAGCCGGCCAGGCCGGGGAACAGATAACCTGAGGATGCTCTGGGTCCCTAGCAGCTCTCAAGAAGGAAAATACCTGCAAGAGCAAAAAAGCAAACTCTGGGGAAGGGGGAGAAGGGAACAGGGCGTGAAGACCAGGTCTGTGAAGGGCCACCTGAGCTGCAGCCCTGGCCTCTTGACCAGAGGGCCTCCATCTGCCCACACTCACTGCCTTTATCTCCAACACTGCAGACACCCAGGAGAATTTTATCTCTTGCTTTCTGTAAGATGCTTGAGTTGCTGGAGCCTTGCTCATTGCCATGGGTTTTATTTACTCCCTGTCTACGTCCCTCACTCCTGCAGGGTATGGGCAAGGATTTTCTTTTCTTTTTTTTTTTTTTTTTGGCCGGGGCTGGGTTTAAACCCACCACCTCCGGCATATGGGGCCAGTGCCCTACTCCTTTGAGCCACAGGTGCCGCCCCTGGGCAAGGATTTTCTTACAACCTTTATCAACCTTTCCACTTAAAAAGAGATCTTTAATAATGCTTGTTAGTTCATGGCTTACTAAATCATGACTCCACTCCTTGGGTGAAATTTAGTTTGGACAGTAATGACGGCCACTATTGATTGGGCAACTACTGGGAGGCAGACATCGTGCACAGGCTGCCCAGTTGAACCTCTCTGCAGGGTAGGCCTTGCCTTCACTTAGTGGGAAGAAGATGAAGTCTCAGGCTAAGGGTTCCTGCTCATGCAACTTCCAAGAAGCCAAGCCGGGATTTAAACCCAGACTCCAGAATTCGAGCTCCTTCCCCTTAGCACTCAAATTCTGCTTTCAGATCAAGAGTTAAAAACGCTAGGCTCAGAAGCAAAACACTGCTGGGCACCAAACTCGCTCTCCTTCTGCTCATCTCTGTTGGTTGTGAGTCTGTGATGGGCACCATGTGGCGGGCAGGCATCAACTCCCCAGTGAACAAGTCCACAGCAGGAGCCAGTGCACACTTGGTTCTGCACACACCAGCTTCTCCCAGGAGGCTCATGGGGGGGAGGAGGATGAAAGGCTGCAAACCTCTGTTTCAATTTCCTGGCATCAACTGTGGCTTACTGTATGTTAGTGAGATGGGGGCTCATGCAAATGTTGGCTGAGTATTTCTAAAGCTATATGAACAGCACTAAAATGATAACAAAAATAACTGTAACCTGTCAGATTCTTTACCTTTATTCTAATTGCAGGTTTCTTACAAACTGTGACCATGGAGCAAGTTGGGTAAATTGCTTAACCAAAGGGATAATTAATATCTGTACTGTGCTGGCATTACTGTGCCTAGCACAGTGTTCGGCACATAGGATGGCCTCAGTCAATGTGGGATGCTCAAATGAATGAGATGCAGGGATTGTTCTACTTATGTGACATCTCCTATAGCAGCTAGCATGTTTTGGACTGGTGTGTGATTAATGAACATTTTGATTTTGAGATTATCTTTATAATTCAGAATCAGGACAGGTTCGTCCTTGCATTCACTCTGTTGCATGGGAAGCATTGTGGTGGTTCTAGGGGTACACGGGGAGGGGGGGATTTGCACTTGGCTATAGAAGAGTGGAATGCAGACAGGGACAAAATGACACAAATCTAAATCTGCCCCACTACAAAAAAAGAAAAGAAACACCAGCTCTACTTAACCACAGAGAAACTTCTGTTACAAGAGCCTGTGATTTACGGCGTGGGCCCGTGGGGAGCTGTGGTCTTGGAATTCATAGTAAAGACCTGTTAATTCTCTGCCTTTGCCCGGGCTTTCGTCCCAGGTGTGAGAGGCAATCCTGCTGTTTCTGCTCCAGATAAATCAATGATAATCTTCAACCCAGTGAGGGGCAAGTCATGGGGGAGTACTCCTGTGTCAAACGCACGGCTAAAATGAGATTTCTTGGAATCCATTCATGAGAGGCTCTGAATTTGCCAGATTGCTTGCTGAGCCCAAAATGCTGCATGCACGTGCCCACCTTGACGTGGCTGTTTCTGTGAATCCTCTTTTCCCTCCAGCCATGGCTGACATTCCCCTGTCACACCGTGGAGGTGGGGCTTCAGTCCCTCTGCAGTATTTCCAGTACTGGTCACTGTCTAGGTGTGGCCTGTTGACTGTGGACCGCCCACCCTCTAGCACTGGGCCTCAGCGGGAGCAGAGCAGGCTGGGGGTGGGGTGTGTATGACCTCTTTTTCCTTCTTGGTGCCTCTTCTGGGGCAACTTGTAGGTAGGAGAACTTTTTCTCCAACCTTCTGTTCACTCATCCATTTGTCTATTCTTTTCTGCATCTATGGGCTTATTTATGATAAAATATACAAAAGGAGTCTCTGTTGCATAGGAAGCATTGTGCTGGTTCTAGGGGTGTGTGGAGGGGGAAATTTGCACTTGGCTATGGTAGAGCTGAACGCAGGTAGGGGTAAAAATGACATGCATCTACATACCACTAACACCCGAAGACTAACGGGGATTATCTCCAGATGGCAGGTTGATGAGTGGTTTCTACTTTCCTCTTTTCTTTGTGTTTGTATATTTCCCTCCAGTGAACACATAGTAGTGTTTGTATAATAAAGGGGATTCAAAAGGTGAGTGCATGGTAAACGGTGCTCAGTGCTGGGGAGGAACAGGTGGAAACACTGGCCAGGAGGAGAGGAGAGTGTTATTTCTGGCCCACGTGGAGCTGAAGAGGTGTTTACAGAAGGTCTTCGTTGAGTTGGGCCTCCCTTGAGGAGGGAGACTTGGGCGGGGGCATGTCTGGGGGATTGGTTGTTGGCCACAGCAGCCACCTGCTGTGACTTTGCCCTTGTCCTGCCTTGCCTGTCTAGCAGAGGCATGTGACCAAGGCTGGCCTCAGAATCCTCACCTTGGATTTTCTGATTTAAAGCAGCAGTACCCTTGGTGAAAACCCACCAAATTCAAGAACTGCGTGGATGTGTGCGTTGCTGGGGAGAGATTTGGCAGCCCTGTTCAGTATGTCATGAGAGAGGATGAAATGGGCACCCACAGATAAGTGGGGATAAGAGGTGGGGCTGGGAGATTCTGGTGGACTCTGAGGCCCTGACTCTCGTTGTGGGGTCTCAGCTGTGTCCTCTGTGGCCTAGCTCAGAAGAGCTGGGTTCTGAACTTGCAACCAGTGTCCCCTCTCTCATACAGCTGTGGCTAAGTGGAGAAAGGCAGCAGAGGACAGGTGCGGGG
>NW_003852471.1:4548100-4550303 GCF_000181295.1 Otolemur garnettii | reverse complement strand
CTGACCAAGCAGGTGACTGAGCTCCAAGGAGGCCTGGCCTCGTTGGGATGGGCATTTCTTCAGCTGGGGTAGGCGTGCACCTGGTTTGGTCCTGGAGGGCTCATCTAGAACAAAAGAGATTGAAGTAGTCTAAAATAATTATGAGCAGCTCAGCTCTACAATTATCTTTAATCATCATCATCATTATAAAAAGAGTAACCCCTTCAGCCTGCGCCCTGACGCCTGCAGTGAACTTCACCCGTTCTCGGGTCGGGTCCTCATGGCCATCCAGTGAAGTAGGCACAGCAGATGTGGTGGTGAGCAAAGGACACGGGCCTGGGGAAGTGCAAGCCCTGGGTCCCCTCGGGGGTGGCCGAGCTAGAGCTGGACTTTCTATCTTCTGCCACCTGACCTCTAGGACATTATTGTGGGACATGACTCAGGAGAGCTGTTATAAAGTCAAAGCGTCTTCCAACCTCATTTGTGGCCATGATGTTCAGACTCCACACATGTCCCAGCACCTCTCTGAAGAAGGGAGAAAACACCTACTTCTACGAGCACCTGTTCCCTGCCTTGAGCCTACGAGCTCAAAAATGAACAGATGCAGGGGTGGTGCCTGTGGCTCAAAGGAGTAGGGCGCTGGCCCCATATACTGGAGGTGGCAAGTTCAAACCCAGCCCCGGCCAAATAAAGAAATGAACGGACGCAGTGTCTACTCCTCAGGAGCTCCATCTATTGCACACGTGCTATTGCTCAATTGAATCTCCCTTGGCATTGAATAGAATCACCATCCATAAGATCCCCAGATGTGACACCCCCACTCTGCTATGACTATTGTATCCCAACAGAATCCCGCAAGGCTGCATCTATTGAAAGAAGGCACACGTCTTCTGAAGCCAGGGATGGATAATCAGGAACAAGGAGCAAAGACAAACACTTTCTGCAAATGGTAAAGGTATTTACAGCTCTAGGATGAGAGAGGCCCCAAACAGAGGTTTGCTATGGAAGTGTTTCCAGGGAGGAAGTTGGGAGCAGCCTGCTGGACAAAGGCTGAGGGGCTGACAGGGAGCTGACGAGGCAGCCTTGAGAAAGGCCTACACCCACAGGCGGATGCTGGCGGGAAACCAGAGGCCCACTCTTTGAGGTCCCATTTCCACAGGTGGGGAGTTTCAGACCACACCCTAACCCAACATCAAATCATTTTCAGAATCCATATGGTAGAATCTTAAGGGCAGAGGCTTAAAAGCCCCGAACAAGTTTGACAATAGGGATTCCTGTCACTAAAGCCCAAGAAAAACTTTTTAGCATTTTACCTCTTTCTCTAGACCGGGCCCAGTCCTGTCTTTTTCTGTGAATAGAAAAAGTATTCAATTGCCTTTGGGGCTCTCTAAAAGTAACTTTTATCTACTCAGTGAAATGGCAGTTTGGGGACAAATTTCTACACGAAGAACTCAAACTTTCCATCAACACACACGTACCTCACAGAAAACAAACTCTGACTTAGGTTTCTGCTTTTCTCTGCAGAATTTATAGCCACACACATACTGTGGGCTTAATTCCAGAGATCTAAGGACACCGGGCCAGAGATTCAGAAAGCTCAGGACGGGGTGAGTTCACTAGACAAGCTGGGAGATCAAAAGGCAGCTTAGGGCCCACATGGTTTCAGGTTTACTGTATAGGTGCATAACCGGCAGTGCGAGAGAAAAGTTCTTTGGTTTGTTTTACTTTTTAAAAATAACCTTTACTTTACCTCATCTTTAAAACAACAACAAAGAAATGCTAAAATTGCCAAACCATTGGTAGAAGTGGAGGTTGCTGTGAGCTAGGCTGATGCCTTGGCACTCTAGCCTGGGCAACAGAGTGAGACTCGGTCTCAAAAAAAAAAAAAAGTAAAAAGGCTTCAAATACCAACAAGTACCAAAAATAGTATTTATAAATCATGTGGCAGCAAAAACTGACCTGAAACAAGTCTATGTGAATCAAAAACATGTACTGAGTTGACCCAAAGCTATTTTCAGTCTGTATTTATGTAACATACACTTCGCTACTGAGACACTTGTGTGTTTGCTAACAGGGCCCTGTGGCGGAAGTTGCAGGGTGCAGAAGTTGCAGGGTGCAGAATTTGTAGTCCAAACACATTCTGTAGGCTTAACTCCACACACCCAAAGACACAAGGGGAAGACACCATATGACCTTTCTGAAATCCCCCACCCTTTTTTTTTTT
>NW_003852471.1:4543030-4547741 GCF_000181295.1 Otolemur garnettii | reverse complement strand
CACAGGGTGGTAATGAGTGTTAAAGGACCTAATATTTATTCAGTGCTTAGAATATTCCCTGGCACCTAGTAAGTACTATATACATATTTGCTGAATAAAGCAGTAGGAGCTGTCTGGTCTAAAGTCCTCCAGGTGGTGAGCCAGGAAGAAAGTTCTGGTCTTTGAGCACAGGAACGTCGGACCCCAGAGACTGTGCTCCTGCGCACATCCCGTAGCCTCTGCCTTCCCAGGCCCGGAGCTGCTGTCCTTTGGTCCATAAACCAGCCTTGTTTACAGATGATGCTGAACCAACAGCTACCTTCTGGGATCCCTACTAAGTGACATCAGGCTTCTGTTCTCATGAGTCACCCCAGGCTACCATATAAAATCTCACAGACTGGGCGGCTTAAATATCAGAAATTCACTTTCCCTCAGTTCTGGAGGCTGGAAGTCTGAGATCACACTGTCCACAGGGCTGCTTTGCCCCTGAAGCCTCTCTTGGGCTGGCAGGTGGCCGTCTTCTCCCTCTGGTTTTACACGTTCTTCCCTTTATGTACGTTTGTGTCTTAATATCTTCTTCTTATAAGGACACCAGCTACACTGGATCAGGGTCCACCCCAATCACCTCATTTAACTTAATGACCTCTTTAAAGGCTTTATGTCCACATAGGGTCACATTCCGAGATACTGGGAGTTATAGCATATGGATGTGGGGGGCATAACCCAGCCCCTGATAATATTTTCAGATGCTAGATGAATTACTGCTCATACCAGCTGTATCCCACTTGCTTGCTGGCTTGTTTCTGCCCCAGTGTTTTTTAAACCGTGGTCCGGGACGACCTGCAAATTGACTTACTTGGGCCTTTAATGAATGTAAGCGTGCTCCTAGCCCCTGAATCAGAGTCTGGGGGAATGGACACAGTGGCCAGGAATGGAGCTTGTTTGTTTTTCACATTCACATAAAGGTTCAGTTTAATTAAAGGGACTCAGGAAACGCTAGATAGCAAAGTAGGTCCCCCACATTTATACCCCTTCCGCCACTGTAGTCCCCCAGGTAAAGGCAGCTGAGAGAAGAGCAAGGGAGAGGGTGGGAGGGAGGTAGCCCCATATGAGGTCTGGGGGGTGGCACCATGCAGCCTGATGGCTTCTCCCTAGAGGACCGTGACAGAACCTGCCTTCCCATTCAGAGTTGGCCACCTGCAGCTCTCTCCTCCCCTTCAGGGCACATACAGGGAGAGTGCAGTGGAGATGCCAAGAGCTTGTCTTCCAGCAATCCCAGGCTGTAGAATGCAGCCCACCAGAGGGTTCTAGTCATTTCTCCTGGGCAGCATTCCTCGACTCCCACCCCCCTCCCAACTCCTGGCAGACCTCGAAGTCCCCTCTGCCCCTGAGAATGGCAGAAGACATGAGCTTTGAAATAGTGTTTAAGAGACAAGCAACACTGGCATCTCTCAGAGTCAAGTGCTGAAGCTGGAGCAGAGGGTGAGGGGGGTGCATGCCGTCACTGACTCCGTTTCAAAGTTTCCAGGGATGTCACGTGAGGTGGGTAACTGGCAGATTCATGCTGGCTCCCTGCGAGCTGATCCAGGGAAACGGTCGTGATACACACGGCACAGCCTGTCTACTACGACCTAGACAACCAACGTGAGCCTTCTAGAGTGGGTGCCAGCTGTAGGTGCGTGTGTGTGCGCGCACACCCGTGTCCCACGCCTGTGTTGCGTGGCCAGCAGCCTCCCATGGCAAAAATTCTAGCAAAACAGCTGGTGAGTGGGACTCTAAATGGTAGTGATTTTCCTAGCACCATGACAACAAGACCCCATCAAAGCTAATGGCGATAATCCATCCCTCATCTTTCTCTGCTGGTTTCAGCTTAGATTTCCTGTTTCTTAAAATACTTGCCTGGCTGGCAATGGGGTGACTCACCTGCACCAGGATTGAGCAGAATAGGCAGGAAGTGCTTTCTTCTGAAGAACTGTCAAGAATCAATATAGCACCTACGGTCCTTCATTTCACACATCGCTCCTGTCAAGGGGGAGATGTGCCTACTCTTTTGTCAAAGTTGGAGTTGCCAAAGAGGCAAAGTGGTTAGAATGTGTCAAACTTTGGCACTTGTGTTAAACAGAGTTTGGGGAAATCAGGCAGGTTTGACTGAGAATCTCCTCCTCAGCTCAATCCGGTGCAAGATGGGCTACATTTTTGACAGGGCACTGTCAGAAATGAAAGTTCACATGTGGAGTCACTCAGCTCCTCATGGGGCCTCTGGTACCATCCACCTCAATGGCAACTTCCAGTAGTGGAGATTCTGTGAATTCTGAGTATACATCAGTGATTTAAGAACTCTTCTGAGTTGGCAGTTCAAAAATCATACTGTTTGTAAACTTGAATTAATAAAAAAGTTGAATTAAGAATTTTACTTTCGATTGAGCTGTGCTCATTGGTCATCTCCCAATTCCATAGGCCATAAATGGTAGTATATTGGAAGGTCCTCTGAGGTCAGACCTGGATTCAAACCCTTATTAGCAATATATCATTGGCCAAGTTTACTTTGCCTCTCTGAACATGTCAAAGTGGGAATGGTATCATTTTCCAAATTATATTGTAATGAATATAATAAAAGATCATGGGCCAGATGTGGTGGCTCATGCCTGTAATCCCAGCAGGGAGGATGAGGCAAGAGGACCACTTGAGGCCAGGAGTTCAAGACTAGTCTGAGCGACATAGCCGGACTCCATCTCTACAAAAAGTTTAAAAAATACTCAAGTGTGGTAGCACATGCACGTTTTCCCAGCTAGTTGGGACACTGAGGCAGAAAATCACCTCAGCCCAAATGTTTGAGGTTGCTGTGAGCTATGTTGATGCCACTGCACTCCAGCATGACAGAGGGAGACTCTCTCTAAAAAATAATAAGACATCTTGAGTGTGAGAGAGACTAGTACAGTGTCTGGCCCATAAATCACGGAAAGTGATTCGGATGGTCCAGACAGGGGTGTGGGAGGAAAGCCCCTATTTTGACTTTCCAGACTTGCGGGGTAGTGAGTTGCAATGTACTTGAGAAACATTGGTAGAAATTCTCTGTGAAGTGTGAAAAGATGGGTGCTACTTCCAGGGGCATCCCGGGGGGCCCCACTGGGCGCCTGCCTCCTTCTGGATACCCCTTCCTCAGCAGCACGCTCAGCCTCTGGTTACACACGGCTTGGGTCCCAGCCGACTTCTTCTGGGTGCCCCGTCACAGAGATCTGTCTTTCTCCCTGGCACCTGGGTCAGAACCCAGGTTTTCGTATTTGCTGGTCACCCCCCGCCCCCATCATTACTTCATTTGTGTTGGTCTCAATTTCCCAAGAGACTTGAATGGAAAGAGACTAGGTTGGAGTCCAGTTACACTCCTTACTAGCTGGGTTGTTATGGACAAATTACTTCACCTCTTTGAAATGCAATATTCTCATCTAGATTTGGGGCCCCCACGTCATTAGGTTGTTGTGAGGACTCATGTGAGAAATATTCATATCCAAGCATTTTGTAAACTCTGATGTTCTGAGAAGAAAAGATAATTCAAAGTCCTCTTAGCACGTGTACCTTACTCACACATAGTAGGTGCTCAAAGATATGTGTTGGGTTGATTTTTGATTAAAAGTATTTGCCGTGGGAATGCTGTTCAGTCCCAAACACACCAGGGGATGTCCTGAGCATTCCCCAAAGGGTCAAATGTGAGTTCCTTGGGTGGCTTCTGAGGGAATCTGACGTTTACTGTGTATTGCCACATCCAGGCTCATGCCTGGAAACATCTTGTTTGATTGCCCAGAGTGGGTATTGACCAAGCTTCCCTCACCATAGCGGCGGTTAATTTTATGTAGTAACTTGACTGAGTTAAGGGACGCCCGGGTAGCTGGTGAAGCAGTATTTCTGGATGGTCTGTTGGTGTCTCTGGAAGAGATCAGCATTTTAATCAGTAGACCGAGTAAGGAATATCCATGCTCACCATGTGGGTGGCACCATCCGTTCACTGAGGGCCTGGAAAGAGCAGAGAGGAGGAGGGAGAGTGAATTTGCTCTCTTCTGGGGCTGGGACATTGTCTGCTCCTGCCCCGTGGTATCAGAACGCTAGGTTCTCAGGCCTTCCAACTCTGGGACTAGCTCCAGGGATCACCCAGGCTCCCAGGCCTTGGGCCTCTGACTGGAAGTTACACCATTAGCTCCCCTGGTTCTGAGCCCTTTGGACTCAGACTGAACCACACCACTGGCACTCCTGGTTCTCCAGTTTACAGATGGTATAACTTCTTAACCTCCACATTTTTGTGAGCCAGTTCCTGGAATAAATCTCTCATTATATATATCTGTATAGATATATCCCGTTGGTTCTGTGTCTCTGGAGAACCCTGACTAATAGGCCAGGAGCAGGCAAATGAAGCCACATGAAAACTGTGAATGCAAACATGACTTTGTCACTGCCATTTCTTATGTAGAACATAGCTCCTAGCAAAGTGCCTTCCACCCTGTATTTTCAGGAGTGCCTGGGGCAGAGGGTCTTACAGGTGCTCAGCAACAAATCAGTGCCCAGACACCAGGCGCTGTGCCTGTCCCTGCTCTGCCGTCTCACCCTGTAAAGCTTCCCTGTGGAATGTCAAGTGGATAAGATGCTATCATCTCCTGTTATGCTCCTTTATAAGGGTCTCATCATAGTGACTCTGACCAAAAGTGTCTTTCAGAGTATCAAGGAACAACTCGGCTCGGTGCCT
>NW_003852471.1:4510721-4542774 GCF_000181295.1 Otolemur garnettii | reverse complement strand
AAAAAAAAAAAAAAAGAAAGAAAGGAAACAACTCTTTTAGCTTTTGGTGACTGCTCTGCCCAGGAACCACACCTGGATTCCAACCAATGTTAGCACAGTGTGCTCGAAGCTACCCCCTTCCCCCAACACGGATGCTTTGGGGCTCGGTGGGCCCCTGTGCTTCGCTTCTTACATTTCCTTACGAGAAGGAGATTCTCCAACCCCCTATGGGGTTTCTCTATGAGTACAATAGACACGACTGCATCCTAGTGCAGGCTCCAGAGCGTACATTCCACTGCAAGATGAAGAAACAGGGGCTCGCAGGGTTGAGAAACTTAACCAAAGTCACACACCCAACAGATGACAGGGTTAAGAGCCAAACCCAGAGTGAAGTCCAAGTCTCACGTTCTTCCTGATCCAAATCCCATGAGCAAAGTGGCAACATGACATGTTGTTCTGACCCCGGTGTTCACTCGAGGGCACAGCGTGCCGGTCACTGTTTACTATACATACTGTTCTTCTCCCCGGGGGTTTATGTCTCTTTCTGCTTGGTTTCCTCTGATAATTATACTCTGGGCACGAAAGACTGTGGATTCCTTGCCATTCCACCCTCTTTCCCACCCCTAGCTGCCCTCCTAATGAACCTACAATCTGTTTCGGTGTTACTGGGCTCATGCTTAAAGGAACTGTGGTGCTTATACAGAAGACAGAACCAAGTCCTGGCAACTGTCAAGAGACACCTTAGCCAGTGTCAGTAGATCTCAGAAAATCACAAATTCATTGACTTGATCTTCAAAGCCACTGAACCTGGTCACCCCACACCAACCCTCTGTTCTAGACTAACGGTCTATAGCTGACCCAGGGCGCTCTTCACTCCTCTCCTAGCTGTGGCCTTGTGTCCACTGAAGGTGAAGTTTATATTGTGTGCCTCTCCTCCTAGCCCACTCTAGTGACATGGCATCCACCCTCCTTGATTGACTCTCCAGTCTTTAGCAAGGGCCAGCACCCAGGTTTGGCCAAAGCCCTGTTGGCCTTGACTTTCTATCCTGGTCTTGTATCATCTGTCCTCCTCTCTTCCTCCAAAAGGAGTTCCTTGGGGAGCTAGACGCTCTTCTCCCCCAGAAGACGTTGCTTAGGGACCCGCCTATATCTAAACCAACCTTCCCCTCATTCCCAGAATAAAGGACTCCATTTCCTCCCTAGGCATTAACTGCCCAGACTCTGGACATTCTCTTTGCAGGGCTCCTAATCCATCACCAGCCAGGGATCTGAATCTGCAGATTCCTTCAAGTCTCGGCCTTCTTAAAGGCCTTCTTTAATATCACAGAACCTCCACCCTACGCACCCTGTCCTCCCATTCTCTCCCTTCTTTCTCTCCGTAGCTTTTAGCACCATTTTGATATATCATCTGTCCTCCTCTCTTCCTTCGGAAGGAGTTCTTTGAGATTTTAGCCTGTTTTGCTCAAGCAGCACCTGGACCATTGAATGGACAAATGCTGAATGGATGCCCACGGCCTTAGAAGCCAGCACCAGAGCACACATACCTAGGTTTTGGGGAAACCAGGAGCCCTTATTTCTCAGCTTCACAGAGACCAGCGGCCTCAGGACTGCTAAAGATTTCTAAACCTCCTCCCTGTGAGCCACAGCAATCTGTTTTCTACAAGTACTTCAGGCAGCTCATGGTCCTGGCCAGCCCCTGAACCGTCATCCCACTGAGACATGGACTGTTCCCTCACAAGCCCTCAGTGTACCCTCTGGCCAGAGTGCAGGCTCTGTCTTCCTCGTCCTCACACCCCCAGCGCTCAGCACAGTGCACAGAAGCTATGAGAGGTGCGATAAATATTTGATGAGTACACACATACCTGGGATTCCACATGCAGAGGCCTCCAGCCCCTGCTGAATTAACTGTGTGCCTCAGATGCCAGGGCGTGATGAGTTTATTTCCCCTTATTGTGATGAATGATGTTTTTTCCTAAAGAGGTTTTATATATTTAAGTTTTATATATCATGAGTTTCAAGATATCCCTTCTGGAATAATACTCTTTCCAAAAGACATAGCCTACATTTAAAAGTGAAATTGATGATTATATTTCCTTTTCTTAGAATTTAAATATTTCCTTTTACTGATGGCTAATTTTCTTTTATTATGTTGAAGTTTTATGGTCTGTGAAGAAAACCTGATGTTGCCTTTTTCTTCTCTTTGTACCTGGAATAATAATTAAACTTTTTGTTTATTATAAAGAGCTTTTTAAAAAAATACAGGTAATTATTAATTATCTGGTTTCTTATAAGTTTTGGAGAGGGTGATTTTTTTTTTGTTAAAGACAAGGTCTTACTCTGTCACCAGGGCTAGTGTGCAGTGGTGTCATCATAGCTCACTGCAACCTTCAACTCCTGGACTCAAGTGATCCTCCTGCCTCAGCCTCCCGAGTAGCTGGAACTATAGGTACACACCACCATGTCGGCTAATTTTTCAATTTTTTGTAGAGAAGGAGTCTTTCTCTTACTCAGACTGAGAGTGATTCTTTAACAAGAGAAAATAATACACAGAGAAAAAGTAAAATGTTTAAGGGGGAGGACGTTTGGCAGGAGGAGGGCGGGCAGGAGGAGGGATCTCACCTAATGTGCAGGTTGTGAGGCTGTATAACACGCCCCCTGGGTGAGGGGCTTCTCTGCCAATGGAACTTTACCCTGGAAGTGAGAACAATGGAGCCTAAAAATCGTACTCTCATTATTAATTTGATTTAATTTAAAAAAATTTTTTTAAAAATTTTTTTAAATGTTTGCTATTTTCATGTCAGACAAGGAGAGACTGAACATTTCCTAAAGAGAGCTATTTATGGATTGAACTAAGCTTTAAACTATACTAGATATTTAGTTGATTATAATCCCCTGTCTAATCCTTTAAATTAATTTAATCATCAGTGTGGTAAGAGGGTAAAGCTGGACTTTGGAATGTTCAATATCAATTATCTACACTGATCTATGTACAGAGAAGTTCTCAGGTGCTAATTATTTTATGCCATGGACATATTATAATCCCTGAGAGTTTTAAAAAGTTAAACTCCACTCTGGGAGGCTGAAGTGGGGAGACCACTTGAGGCCAGGAGTTTGGGATCAGCAAGACCCTATCTCTATGAAAAGTAAAAAAGAAAAAATTTAGCCAGGTGGTGGGGGGTACATACCTGTATTCCCAGCTACTCGGGGGGGCTGAGGCAGGAGGATTGCCTGAGCCCAGGAGTTTGCACTATGATGACACCACTGCACACCAGCCTTGGTGACAGTGCAAAATTCTGTCTCATTAAAAAAAGAGAAAAAGAAAAAGAAGTTAACCCCCAGAAGGCAGCAGTGTTGTGCCTCTGGGCACCTGCCTGCCCAACAGCTGCTACTTCATTTTCTGCTAATAGCATCTTGATGTTTCTTTGGAGAGCCACCCTCACTCCACTTTCAGCTTATGAGGCTAGAGGTAGCCATGCGATCTAGGCTTAGTCAATTAGAAGTTGTTCAGAAGGGATACATGACCAAAGCCATGCCAGCGAGAAGCTGACTCGGGATTTTGCTGGCACTTTTGAGGAAGAGCTGCTTTGCCCTTGAGTATTACTGAAGCTTGCAGCTACTGAGGAGTGAAGCTCACACAGCGGAGAGCAAACAGGTGGTCAATTCCACTCGAACTGCAACGTGGGTGTACCAGTAAGAAGTAATCTTTCTAGTTTGTTTATAATCATCCTGGTCTTCCACTAGTTAGAAGGGGTTTAAATTTTGGTTTATCCAATACCCTCATTGAGAACATACTCAGTTTCTCAAATGACTTCCCTCATCTCCTACTCCCCCCATCAAGATGCTGTGTGGACCCACGGTCAATATTCAACAGGCATATGCCATGATGGCAACCTGGTTGGTAAAATACTGAAATGCACATGGAGCAGATGGTAAATAGATTCTGCCCTGAGGTCCCTGAGCCCCCTCCATTGTCTCTTCCCTGGAACTTATCCTTAAATCCCCCATAATATATCCACTAAAAGGCTAAGGCTGGACATAGCAAGGCACCTCCATTCAGACTCATCAGTACCTGAGCTTGTAGAGATTTTTAGATGTTTTGACCATCATCCCTATAGGGTATATTGGGTAGAAGCGGCAGGGAAGTGTGTGGCTTATGTGTCCCTCTGGTGTCGAGAGGAAGTGAACACTTGGCCTTGCAGTAGTCCTTGGGCATATCACCTGTCTTGAGTGCACCACCACCTCTGACATGGACATCTATAGTTGGAGAGCTTGGTTTCCCTCTGAGGCAGCCTGAGGCCATGTTCCCAAAGGCGCTCCCTGTCTGGCTTAGTTTCTTCTCTGTTCTTCCAGCTGCTATAGACTCTCTGACTTCTGGTTGTGACTTCCTACTAGTTGGTTCCAGGGGTCTGCTTGGCAGCCCACACCACTGAGTCCCCTTGCTATTGTAATCACCTCCAGTAGGCTGCCACAGACTTGCTGATAGGTCTGCATAGAGTCTGGGCTACATGGGGATCTAGCACAGCTTCAGAGTCCGTAACAGTCTCCCTCTGCCAGACCAACACTAGGCTCTTCCTTTCACAGTCCTGGAGCGGGGATGGGGATAAGGTCTTCCTCTGCCATTGTGGTTAATCAAAACTTTCCCAACACAATCCTTCCTTCCGGCCTCCTGTCTTATTTTGTTGCTTCTGTCTTCACACAATTCCCTCTCCCCCTTTCTCCCTGTCTAGGTCTCCCATACGTAAACCCCCAAGGTATAGTCTACCCAAACTCAGACCTTGATTCTTTGAAGAGGAAGGTGATAGAATGTCCATCTTCCAGGGAAGAGCGTGAATTCCGTGGCCATTGCCTTGCTGTGAAACTATTTCTGACTGTCAGAAGCTGACCTTTTCTCTCTCTCTGCATGCCATCTAGAAGCATTTTCATGTCTTCTTAGGCAGATGAATGCTTTGCGTAGACTAAGTTCATATGCTCTAAAAGTATGCTGATAATTCAAAATATTATCCCCATTATACTTGACAACACTTTTTAAACCCCCGAAATCTAAGCAGGCCTCAAGCCGGTCTACCCAGTTCACCAAACCCCTGGATCCCATTTTTGGGTTAGCTGGTGAGAGCCAGGTTTCAGTTCTTGTTGCCTGTAGTCCTGACTGGCTTGGAAATAATGGTATCTATTTCACATCAGTGAAGCACCCAGCACAGCTCCACATGCAACTGGGTCAGATTCAGGGGATTTGAATCTGGGAAGAGTGGGGCCCTGGCTAGATCCATCCTGCCACAGACCAGGCTTGTTGTAATCAGCTCCGAGAGTCCATTCCTAAACCTTCCAAGCGCACTTCTTCCTTTCACACAGTAGAAGGAAAAGAAGCAAGGCAGAGGAAGGGGCTGGAATTCCCTCTCCTCTCACTCACACTGTGGTGGTGCTGTGGGCTGTCAGGGACCCCAGCCTGCTCCTCCCTGCTGAGCCCTCCATACCTCCTTCCCTACAACTGTGTTCCAGTTTTCCAAGGCAAAAACAAAACAAAACAAAAACAAAAACAAAAAACAGAAACAGAGACCAAAAAAGTCACTCAGCCTGGTCTTTCAGCTGTGATTTCCCCCTTCCTGCCCAAGCAACTCTCCTGAAGAGGTGGCTCATACACACCCCCTGCTTCTCCCCTTCCCTGACTCCTTCTGCTTCTGATCTATTAGGATTTGGTTTCTGTCCTCACACCCCCACTGAAACCAACAGGCCGAGTTGTCAATGACTTCCTCATTGCCAGCTTCCCCGGACACATTCCAGTGCTCACTGGCTGGACAGCTCTGGGGCTCCCACTCCTGACCGCTTCCCCCACCCGGACAGTCTTGTTGGCTGCTTGGGCCACTTCTTTCCTGGTTTTCTTTCCATTTCCTCCTCCACTCCTCAGGAGCTCTTATTGGAAAGGTTTGCTTCTCATGACTCCAGGAGCTTCTCATTCCGACTCCTGTCCTGTGCCATCTCAGCCCTACCCCAGCATCCGCCACCACCTTTAGGTGACTATTCACAGTGGACATCTCGAGGCCTTGCTCTGGTGCTTGGCACCCACATTCTTGACTCTCCTGAAGGTCTTCACCTGGATGTCCCACATCAAAAACACAGTCAACACATGCCCCTGTCCTCTCAGGTCAATTTGTATTCCCCTATTTGCTATGGCAGTAAACGCTGTGCGCATTCGGGAGGCTGCGTGGGGATCCTCCTGCGCCCCAGTCTCCTGTGCTTTTCTCCTGCCCACTGAGGTGGGAACTTGTGCTTGCAGCGTATAAGGCCTTCACCTACAGCGGTGAGTGTAGAATGGATGGATTCTGAACCTTGGTGTCATTTTGTCCTTTGTGGGTTTTACTGTTTCTTCGTTAAAACCAGCGACTCCACCTGGATGATCGTAACTCTGCTGGTCTATGATCACAGACTACAGCGATCTGACACTTAGCCTCTTATCCACCATTCCTTTTACCCACTTAACTCCATTCCTTCCTGTCCTGTGCAGGAAAAGAGGAGAGGCCCCTATGATAAAGTGGGATTTAAAACATGAATTACACCGCCTCGCGAGCACATTTTACCCTGATAAGAGGTCCGGATGTCTCTCTGCAGCCACTATGAGTCACAGTGAGGGTTGGAGGGAGGCAGGAGGTCAAGAGAAGCTGGAGGAAAGATTAACAGAGCCGTTTCCTCCTCTCCCCATCAGCCAGATTCTGTAAGGCTGTGTGAGTCTCCCCCAGCGCCGCACGTGGAAAGCACCTTGCCTCTGATTCCGCATGACTTCTGCCTGGAAACGAGGTCCGTGATTGTCTCCTGAACGCCTACGTGCCCGCCACTTTCTACTTCCCCAAACCTCGCAGGAATATTTATTTGAGCGCCTTCCATATGCAGGGACCGTGCTAAGCAATTTGTACCTCATCTTATTTAAATCCCAGGACCTTAGCCTGGTTTTTTATCTCTGTTTTGCAGACAAGGAAAGTAGGGCGTAGTGAGGTTAACTCCTTCGCTAAGGCCATCCAACTAGTAACTTAGTCCGGCAAATCACCAAGTGGTGCAGGACCTCAGACCCAGGTCCACGTGCTCCTGTGCCCAAGGCTGGGGCGGCCACAGTCACACTGCTTCTTAGGTGTACGTCGCCGCTACTCGCTGCCACACGTTCGTGGAGCCCATAGTGTCCAGATGCCTGATAAGTGTTCACTGGAGGACAGCCTGACCCTGCCAACACCAGCTGGATCTGGTCCCAGCTCCTGAAATCCAGAAGCAGCTTCGGTTGCCTTTCTCATCGCCTCGCTGGGCCTCAGTTTCCTCATCTGTAAAAGGGAGGCACTGCGCAGAGGCCCCGCAAGGAGCCTGCGACTTTAACATTCTGCGGCTCTCTTCCAGGGGTGCAGTGTTCCTAACGTGCTGCCAAGAAACCGGACGACGGAGGACAGGGCAGCCCGGCTCGGCTGACGCTGCGTGCTCGCCCTGGGCCCTGGAGGGGACCACGCGCAGGCCCGGCCCACCCAGGCCCCCCGCCGCGGGGACAGGCAGCGCGCGGGCCGGGGATGCGGGGCAGCCTGCCAGGACCCGGTCGGGGGCCCGGTGAAGCTGCTGCCGGAGCGGGAGGGCGTTCCAGCCGCGGCCCCCGGCGCGGGCCGTGCCCGGAGCTCAGCGGCCGCCCCCGCCCGGCACAGCTGGACACGCTCCCGGCCGGCGGCGGCGCTGGGGCGGAGCGCGGCCCCCATCCCTGCCAGCTGGGAGCGTCGGGAGGACTTTCCTCTTCAAAGTGATACCACTGATTAAGTTGAAAACTTGAAAGGTCACCGAGAACGTTTATCCGGGCCGGGGAGGGAGCGGGAGGCCTGGAGGCGTCACGATGCTAAAGCTTCTCCAGGCCGCGGGCGCCGGGCGGCCCTCGCTCCGCGCGGGGAGGACGGGAACCCCGGGCAGCTGCTCCACCGGCCCAGGGAAGAGGGGAGAGAACGCGAGCGCCCTATTCCTCTCTGTCCTGTGTTCTCATTCTCCCGACCGCTTTTAATTTTTACTTATCGAAATCAGGGAAGGGAAAAGGGTGTTAATGGAAACGTTTCCTAGATGGGGAAAATAAATGAGGCAGCCTTCTGGCTTGCTGCACGCTGACACCCTCAGCCTTCCTCCCCTGTGTGCAGTCTTTTGAAGTTCAGTGTTGTCGGTCTGAGTTTGCATTTCCCTGCTCAGGGAACGTGGCTTGGCTTTTGCAGGATTTGGGCCTGCAGTGGCTGAGCTGGGGGAGGCTGGAGAGAGAAGCCTCTGCCAAGACCCTCTCTCCGAAGCCCAGCTCCGCCTGTGCGGGGCAGGCTCTCCCCTTCGTGGGTAAGGGTGGGACTTACAAGGAAGCTTCTCCAGACAGTTGTCTTCAGGCTGATCATGCTGGGAAGGAACAGCGTTGTCTAGGAAAGAATTTTCACCCGATTTGGGCCCACTAAAGCCTTTGCCTTTGCTTTCTTCTGTCGGAATAAACGTGGAGCTGAACTCACCATACCCGGGAGGGAGAGACTCTGTCTGGGGAATCCTTGCCGACATCAGTTCATTTACGATCACTTAGGGTACTTTGATTTCATTTAACATCATTTCATTTTCTTTCCAAGTCCTAAGAATTCTGGAAAAGGAGACACTGAAAATAATCTAAAAAGTTAAGGCATGAAATGAAATAACTCCTAAAATGAAGGTGAAGTTGTAGAGGTTCACTATCTTAAGAATTTGCTTAGGTGACCTTCTAGCATTTTTTCATGTGAGAATGATGGAGATCATGTGCACATACACACACAAACCCCTCAAAAATAAAACTACAACTAGAAGGAAAGGTTACCAGGAAGGCCCATGTGTCATTTCTAAGATTCGCCAGATCAGAATGAGAATACAGGGTGGGGATGTGTGGGCTGGGTGAAAAGCAGGGGCAGAGGAGTTTTGAATGTGCTTCATCCATAACTAATGTCTCTAACAATGAGAGGGAAGTACTCTTTGCTTTCTGTAAAGGGTACTGGGAATTCAAAGTTGTGGAAAAACAGTCCTACCCTGGAGGCTACGGCAGCCTCAAGCACAGCTAGGCCCTTAGAAATTCACCTACTTTTTCCAAAGGCAGGTCAAAGAATATGCTGTTTTATTAAGGAGATAGTACAATGAGGGGGGGCTTTCATAGCAGAAAACCCCCAAATGCCCCCACTACCTGTAAGCTAAGTGATGATTATCACGGTTTGTGTTCATGTATGTTTGTTTATTCTGCTTTGCTCTTAAAAACATAGCAGAACAGGTGGCACCTGTGGCTCAGCAAGTAAGGCGCTGGCCCTATAAACTGAGGGTGGTAGGTTCAAACCCAGTCCCCTCCAAACTGCAACAAAAAATAGCCAGGCATTATTGGTGGGAGCCTGTAGTCCCAGCTACTCGGGAGGCTGAGGCAAGAGAATCGCCTAAGCCCAGGAGTTGGAGGTTGCCGTGAGCTGTGACGGCACTCTACCGACGGTGATAAAGTGAGACTCTGTCTCTGAAAAAAAAAAAAAAAAAAAACAGAACTTCTGTGTCCCAATGTATGTGAAGTTGGAGAAAGCTTTCGAGCAACTACCAAAAAAGGGGGACGCAGGATCATCTACCCACATCCCAGAGGACAGTCCCATGCAAGCTCCCTCTTTCACTGCTGAGTTTAAAGACAGGGTATCTCACAGCTGGGCTAGGCACCCCTGCCCAGGTAACTTTGCTGGCCCATCACTATATGCCTAGCAACTAAACTCAGATTTGAAAATCAGAAAATCTGGTTCATGAAGGGATTAGATTTCACAGGAGATACTATCAATCTTCGGTCTTTTTAGATATTCTATCAGGCATCACATTTATTTTCGAGAAGCAACATCTAAACTGTCAGAGTTCAAAAATCAGTTTCCTTCTGTCATAGAGTAGTGGAGAAAGAGTTCCGGAAGTGGCAACTTAATTTGCATCTAATTTCAGCAGAATAATTGCGGAGAACTTGAATGAGCGCTGAGGTACGGCTCCCAGAAGTTACTTATTTTAGCAGCACTCCCTCAGGATGAATGCTAGCTATTTTCAGTTGCATGTGGGAAAACCAAGGGCGCTGCCAAGCTGTGGCGAGCTGGCATCGTGTCTGTGAGCTGCCAGCTAGGATGCTAGTTCCACTCAGCTCATTTCTAGCTGGCAGTGGGCATGTGACCTTCTTCTTTATTAAATTTAAGGTCCTGATCACTTCCCTTCTCTTCCGCCTTACCTTCCACTGATCTCTCCCCCCACAGGGAGCTCTTGGCTGAATCCTTCTAATAATAACAGTGTGATGCCAAGTGGGTTGTGTCAAATCCTCAGGGAGAGACGGGAAATGAAGCACATTGTTCTTCAGGGCTCCTAAGGGCCAGAATGTACCCATCAACCCAAACAAGCTAATATGCAGCGAAATTACGTGTCTCTGTATATCATTCGTGCAGAATGGAGTGATGCTGAGATGGGGCCCTAAACAGCGCTTGGTGTATGTGGTAGGCGGCCTCTGAAATAGCCCTTAATAACCACCACTCCCTGATATTCGTGCTTTGCTACAATTTCCCCTCGAATGTGGGTTGCGTGGCTTTGACAAATAGAATACAGCAAAAGCGATGGAATGTCACTTCTAAGATTGGGTTACAAAAATCCTCCCTCCTTTGTCTCTCAGCCAGCTAGCCAACTGCTCTGTGGTAAGCTGCCCGGTAGAGGCCCATGTGGCAAGGAACTGATGTCTTCAGCCAACAGCCATAGGACTGAGCCCCATAGGTGATCCTCCCTCGGTACAACCTGACCAGATTACAGCCTGGGACACCCTGAACCAGAGCCCCACTGTGTGCAATTAGATTCCTGACCTACAGGGGAACGAAAGACAATACATGTTTGCCATTTTTAGCTTCTCAGTTTGGAGTAATTTGTGTTGTACCAATAGAAAACGAATACAGTGTATTACCCAAAGCAGGTAATTAAGACTCTCCAATGACCCTAATTAGAGTTCTGCCTCCATTCTCACTTCCTGATACAGCCCCTCCATCACCCTGGGGCCTCTTTTCGACCACACCTTACTCTTAGGTGGTTTTGTAGGAGCTGTTTTTTCTGCCTGAAACCAAATGGTCAACTTCCTCTTCTCCACAAGATAAATTCCTGCTCACCCTTGCGCCTGGCTCAGATGTAGCCTCTGGATAACCTTCCCAACTCAGCAGAGCAGAGTGCCTGTCCTCGGCCTTGGGGTCTCCAGCGTGCTTTGCCTCTTCCTGGGCTCTCTTCACTGGCAGCTTGCTGGGCCTAACTCCTGGACAGTAGGACACATTTCTTGGTCTTCTGATGCCTGGTGCCTGGCACAATGCCACACTAATACACCACTTGTGGAATGGATCACTGACTATTTCACAGAAGCCAGGGTCCTCAGCAGATGAAGGCATCTGGTAGCTGGTTTTACTCACTCCTGATGCCAGAATCTTATGACAGCAGCCTCAAAGCATTTGGGAGAAGGCTACTCTGGTTAATGGGACAATACACGTACATGTATTTTGAGAACTCAATCAGCAGATCAAATGCTTCAGCAGCCCACAGGGGCATGAAGCGCTCTTGATCTAATCCCAGCTCCTCAGCCCCTCAGTTAAGGTCATGAAGCTTGAAAATTGACAGTCCTGTAATCTAAGTGGTTATCACCATTGCAGTCTCTGACCTTGGAGTTGATATGTCCTAGGCATCATGATGTTCTTCCCTTCATTTTTAGAGAAAGCCAGAAAGAAACCATGAAGGTATTCCTGGGGACACGCCAAAAGGGACATCCTTAAGACAAACCTGAAAGAAGGAAGAGAAGATTGTGCTTTTGCCTCAGTGTTGATCTAGTCCATAAAGACAGGGGCTTATGAGAGGGAAGGCTGTTGGAAGATCTTGCAGGTATGGGCCATGCTGTAAGCCTGTCCCTTCCATCACCAGGTCCTGACCTCCTCATTTGCCCTCCATTGCTCTTCTCCCAGTCTCCAACTCACCTGTATCAGCTTCCTAACTGATCTTACAATCTGACACTTACTTACAATCTTTTCCAAACTGTTCTCCAGAAGGAGTTTGAAATCTTTCCAAAATGCACATTGCATCCATCCTCTTAGATGGTTCAGCGGCTCCTATGCATAGCCTGCCCAGTGTCCAGCCTGGTCAGGAATCTCACCCCTCCTTGCTCCAGTCACACTTGCCATCTTTTATGACCTTGAAAACCATGCGCCATCCCACCCCAGGAGCTGCACAGGACCAGCAAGGCCTAGTTAATCCTATTGTTCTTCAGATTTCATTTCACTCATCATTTCCTCAGAGATTTCCCTGACATCCCTTATTAAATCAGATCCCCTCATTATATATGCAGGGCCCCACACATTGCAATGTCACATTAATCTGTGCGGGTATGTGATCAGGGTCCTCGTCTTCTGAGGGCAGGGATCATGCCTGTCTTCACTGACATTGTATTCTTGGTACTTAGAATGAGCTGGTAAAGAGCAGGCATTCAGTCAATACCTGTTGAATGAATGAATGAATTATGGGTGCTGTTGAGGGTACACAGAGACAAAACTGGGAAGTGCAGGAAGAATGAGAACTGAATGGAAGCCAAAGCTGGGGTGCAGGAAGATAACGTGAGGTGCACTGCCCTCCTAAAATTGCTGCTGGAGTTTCTTTAGCTTAATGGCAAAATCTGAAGTGTGAACAACATTTACAGTAAGCCTCTCATTCCCTCAGGCTATGGTAGCCTCAGGGAAAACCAAGGATTTCAGGCCAATTCCCAGAGCTGTGGGCTTGCTTCCTGCCCCCAGCCCCACATCCAGCCACATTAGCCCTCCCTCTCTTGGGGACACAGCTGTGGTCCTTTGGCGAGGGGAGGAAAGGCTGGTTGGAGCAGATGCCACCAGGGCCCCCTTTCCCAGGGGCTCTGTGTTTGCAGTGCTGTCCCCAAAGCATGCCCTGCAGCATTTGGGGCATAACTACCTGGTACTGAGCACAGCTCAGTGCTGTCCCCGAAGCATGTCCTGCAGCCTTGGGGCCATCACTACCCAGTACTGAGCACAGCTCGGTGCTGTCCCCGAAGCATGCCCTGCAGCCTTGGTGCCATCACTCCCTGGTACCTAGCACAGCTCAGTGCTGTCCCCAAAGCATGCCCTGCAGCCTTTGGGCCATCACTCCCTGGTACTGAGCATAGCTTAGTGCTGTCCCCGAAGCATGCCCTGCAGCCTTTGGGCCATCACTCCCTGGTACTGAGCACAGCTCACCCTTCACACAGGGCCCCCAGGGCCCCCGGCACTGACTGATGCTGCCTGGAGGGAGACTTATTTTCCAGTTAGCCTCCTATGGAGCAGTTCACTGCTTCTTCTCTCCCTTAGATGATTCCTACCCTTCGATTGTCATCTTCCTCTGCTGTTTTGTAGCAAGCAAATACTTTTTTCTTATGTGCTCAAAAATCTTAAATCTACCTGTCAACAGGTTTAATTTCCTAATTCCCGTTTCTCCCAGAACTCAGGGGAGCTCACAGAGCTAGAGGTGAGGACCATTTGTCCCACAAATGTTTACTACACGGGTAGAGAGACCATTAAGATGGGCCCAGGTCCCCAGGAAGCTGGCCATCTCCACATGTGGATCAGGTATTCAACTGTCAGACAGGGCTGAGAATCCACCCTCCCTACACTAATTTTTGCCAAGACTCACGAGTTTAGAAGAACATTCCTCTGTATTCCCTCTAGTTTTTCCTACACAGACGGTGGTATCATCACCCACTGCTTTAAAGTGCAAGTCTGTACACAGATCGCAGAGCCAAGGAGGGCTCTTGAGTCATTTGAGATAATTACATTTTTTTCTTTCTGAATCTTCCATCTCTGTGAATCAGCAGTGTGGAAACCCGGCTTCCAAAAAATTAAGTGAGGCTTGAAGTGAGCAAAGCAGAACAGAGCTTTGGCAAGAGCTGTCGCAGCGGGGAAATCATGTGGCTCGTCAGCTAAGGACGCTCATGGCGCTGTCTGCCTCCTCTTAGCGACGTCCGCAGGGCTGGTCCAGTCAGCGCACTGTGACTTGGGCAGGTTCGAAAATACACAGCTGTCACCCACAGCTCCCAGATCAGCCAGAGGGTATTCTAGAGGTGTGTGGGGTCAGGATGGGGCCCCATTTATTGACCTGGGTCATTTGGATGTGGCAGTTGCTGGCTTAGTCTGCTGTGGCGAGAACCTGCCGGAAATCAGGGCCTTTCCCCTGCGGCCCCCGCGCCCGCTGCCTCTTTAGCTGGGGACCCAGTCACAAGGCGGTCGATGGCCGCTTCTCTGGGCTACAAGCTCCTCCAGGCAAAAGTGTCAGCCCAGTTTCTTCTGTCTCCAGGGCCTGGTATGGGGCCTGGCACCCAGCAGGTGCCCCGTGAATGAATGAATGTAGCCACCTGGAAACACAAGGGGGTTGTATAGTGGCAGCACGTGCGCTAGCACCGTACTCCGTGGGTGCTTTACAGTTTGCAGGACTGAAAAAAGGAATAATGTATGCTTCCTGGGAAAGGCGTATCTCAGGCGGGGACTGCATAAGGGAAGGTGCCCGCAAGTTGGGGAACAGGGCAGGTACAGGTAGACTGAAGGCCCCTGGACAGTGACCCTGAAATGGAGGTGTTCATCCTAAGGAGGATCCAGAGCACCCCAGGCAGAGAGCTTTGATTCTCCAGGAAATGGGCCTGAAAACGGGGCCGGGAGGCGCGCGCGGGGAGCCCAGACCCCGGACCCCCACACCCCACAGGCCGGCTCCCGCGCTTTCCCCGACCTTCCGCTAGGGGGCAGCAGAGGCAGGCGAAGAGGCAAGGCGGGCCGGACAGCCGGTCGAAAGGCCTGGGCTTGCTGTGTGTCTCCCTCAGAGGACAAGGTCAGGACTGCCTGCCTGTCGTGCCCTCTGTGATTTCATGTGCCGTGGACTGTAACACCAGACGACCATGGTAACCAAACCCTACAGTTTGATATGAATGGTAATTATACAAGGAAACAAAAATGATCCCTGGCGTTCTTTTGGCCACGAGTTGTGTTTTGCTATCCCTGCCCCCTGTATCCTTAAGGTCCTAAGCAATTGAGGAGGGCGTGAATTCAGTGGTTTTTAAAATGAAAAGATAAACTGGGAAAATATACCTTGATCTTCTTGTTCATCTTGAAAATAGCACATTTCCTCATGTGCCAGTTACCACATCCCCTGACATCCTGTTCAACACTCTGCTTGTGAACCCACAGGTAATTTCAAGGGAAAATTATTTTCTTGGTAACTCCCACACTCATTCAAAAGTAATTTCCTCCTTAGAAACTTCAGGTGACAGGATCCCTTCATTGGTTTAAGTTTTTCCTAATCCTCAAGGATTGAAGAAAAACAGCACAACTGTTTTATGATACAAATTATTGGGCCCAGAGGCCTGGACCTAAAATAAACTGAGCATAAAAGAATACGCATTTTGTCAGCCAGATCACAGAAGGGAAAGTCATTTTATGTAGGGATGAGAGTTGTTCCATACAAAATCAGAAGGTTCAAAAGTGATAGTTCTCTGGATTAAAGAGAATGTCTGATTAGAAGCCCAGGGATGCTTGATAACATTAATAGAAATCTTTACCTAATGAAGTTAAAAAGTCTTTAGTGACTTGCATCTTTAATTGGAATGAGAACAATCCAACCATATTACCTAAGCCAATAGGGATTAGTGAGACTGTCCTGAAAGAAATGATTTTCTAGTGGAATCAAAATTCTCACTCAGACTTTTTCATGCTGCAGGCTCTTTTGAATGCTACCCCTGATTTCATTCCAATACTATTCATAGCTGAGAAATATCTTTTAGAGACATAGTGTGATATCAAGTTACTTTAATGGTTTGCAAAATGCTTTTAAGAATTACCTAAAAATATACAGTTTCTATGATACCATTGATTAGTTCATCTAGAATTGTTTAATTTTCAATTAAATACATAAACAAGGTAGGATATATTTGGACACAAAGGTTGCTGGAGTTTCCAGATTCCATTGTTTAAAGGTATTTCATAAATATGACAAAATGTGTTGAGAAGGCGTCCATCTGATTGGGTATTCAGGCTTACAAAGAAAGTAATTACAGGGCCAGAGACGGGGAGTCAGCCTTCATTCATCTCCATTCCCTTTCACATATCAACATAGCTTGACCTTGATTTTTTAGATGCAGGTAAAGGACATTGATGTAATTTGAATAAACCCATTTTCAAATATCCTGAGGAGTCAGAATCAGAAATGACGGACAAAAGCCTGCAGGAATAACTCACTCTGAAGGAAGTAATCATAGTGCTTGGAAAGACAGTGTCTTTCCTTCTTGGTGAGCTAAATTTTCGTCTTCTTTCTAGGAAACATTTGTTTGCCAGGTCCTTGGAAAACGCCCAAATGCCAGCTTCCCCTCTCCCTCCCTGCCCGTCTGCGTTTGAGTCCTCCCACTGCGATTCCCACCAGGGAATGTCACTGCCTCCATGGTGGCCTCTGTGGTCAGCTGCAGTGACCTCCAACCTTCCTCGCCTTCCTCTGAGGGCAGGGACCTCCCTTCTCCTCCTGACAAAGCACTTTCAGGCAGCTCTTGGATTTCTCCACGGTTGATTAAACTGTCTGTGTTTATTCAGGACCCTTCTCCTCTTTCTGTGTCCGGCTGCTGACCTTTCTGTTGTGCACTGTGGAGGAGAAAGCTCACAGGCCAGCCTGGCCGCTTGTTCGCAGCCCTGGTCGAGATTCTATCTGTGGAGTTATTAGTGCGTCTGCAGCATATGGCTTTTTGCCTAGCTAGTTTTCAGAGTTGCTCTTCCTGGGTGAGGCCAGAGGCGTGTGAAAGAGAAAATGGTTAGGGAGCCTGTGGGTTACAAGTGCAGGCTTCTCCGAGCCTCGTGGATGGTCCTCATGCGGCCGTTAGCTGCACAGGGCCTCCCTCCATGTGTGGCTCCTCTTGAGTAGCTAGATGTGGTTTCCTTGCTTGGAAATGGGAAGGAGAGAGAAAATGAAGCACACAGAGCTCTGAGAGCTCTGCTGAGCAGTCACAAGACAAACCAGTGCAAACACCTTCAGCCAGCACCTTGTCCACAGGACACGGAACACCCCTGCTGTCACCCCTCGGGGCTCTCAGGTGAGCTCTGCTCCCACTCTCTGAGGCCCAAGGCCAAAGTCCATTCCACCACAAGCAGCCATCAGTCTTTGCTCCAAACACTATGACACCACGACTTGCCATCCCTCTTGGAGTGGTATTTTGGCATTTTGCTTATTTGTGTGTGAATCTTACCATGCTGGACTGAGTGCTAATACTTGGAGTGTGAGGAATGTGCCTTTCGTATCTTTGCAGCCTGGAACCATGTGGTGAAAGGCAGTGGCCAGGTGGGGGTGCAGACAGAGCTCTCCCCAGTCCTTATTCTCTTATGTCCCTTCAGTGCCACCTGCCCACCTGTGGCAATTGCTCCTCACAGGATGCTCAGCGTCTCGGCTTGCATGTGACTTACTCTGTAGTTATTTCTCCATCTCACCTTTACGTCTCTGCCTAGTCGTTACTGCCCATCTCGGATGGCAAATTCTCAGAGGACTGAGGCTCCACTTAGCTTTCTCTGCCTGTCACTTGACAGTGAAAGTGTGTGATCAAATACTTAGTGGATGTCAGAGAGGGTGCTTGCTCATTAGCTGGGTGCGGCGGCTCACACCTGTAACCCTAGCACCCTGGGAAGCGGAGGCAGGTGGATCACCTGAACTCAGGAGTTCAAGACCAGCCTGAGCAAGGACAAAACTCCACCTTTACTAAAAACAGAAAAACTAGTAGGGCATTGTAGCAGGGACCTGTAGTCCCAGCTGCTTGGGAGGCTGAGGCAAGGGGATCACTTGAGCCTAAAAGTTTGAGGTTGCTGTGAGTTACGATGATGCCATGGCACTACCCAGGGAGCCAGAGTGAGACTATGTCTAAAAAAGAGAAGACAGTGCTCATAACCAGCGCAGTGAGCCCCTGAGGCCAGCGCGCGTCCTCTTGGAATCAATGTGGGACAGTCAGGGACTTCATGGGTACCCTCAGTCGCAGCTGTGCCCGCCGTCCCCGTGAGCCCTCCTGTGTATGCCGCCATGTCTGCTTTAGCAGCAGGTGAGTTGGTGGCAGCAGGTTTATTCTCAGAGGCAAGTTTCTCAGCAGCAGCACTTTGACGTCTTGGGCGGGGTAGTTATGGCGTAGGGGCTGTCGGGTGCCCTGTGCAATGTCTAGCAGCACGCCTGGTCTCTGCCCGCTAAAGGCTAGCAGCACCCCACTGACGGTGCTGAAAGTATCTCTGGACATTGCCAGATGTCCCTAGGGCAGGATGGAAGGGCAAACACCCTGGCCCAGGGCCACTCCCTTAGGGGATAAATGTGGGAAGGAAATGTCTGTAACCAGGCGACCTTGCCTTCTTCTCTTTGGAGAGTTGGGTTTTTGTAATGGAACCGCCATAGTGTTCTGCCCTAAACAACATGGGAGAGGAAAGTCTTCCAAGTGCCTTTAAATTATACAGTATTTCACCTCTTTGCCCATTTCCCTCCCGCTTCAGGGTGGTTTTTTTCCCTTACCGCTTCCAGTAGGCCGAGCCCTCCTTTCTGTGGCTCCATCTCATCCTGTTTCAGGAATCCCACTGGCTTTCTGTGAGGCACTCAGTGAATGGCTAGGAGAGGTGCCGGCAGGGCTGCCTGCTGCCCAGAGCCTGGACACGGCCCTTAGGAGGACACCGTGTTTGGGCTCTGCTCTTTCACTTTGCTGATCTAGGAACTAAATTATGTTCTCTTCCCTGGGAATTAATAAGCCACTGGGAGTAATAATTCACCCAAAATGAACTTACCAGACGCTAGGCCACAAACCAGACTATAACAGTATTGCTTTAAAATGCGTGTCCCCAGAGCTCTCACTCGAGCTTGAAACCTGGGCAGGGAGCATGTAATGTGGTCCAGAGTGCACATGGGGCCCCAGGCCAGTGGCTCCAACCCCAGCCTGGGTGTCTGGCCCTCTTTGTCCATCTCAGCTGCCCAGAGGATGACCCTTGTGGTCTGGGGTGAGCAGGTCGGGGGAGGCTAGGATCTAAAAAGAGAGTGAGCTTAAAGAGTGTCTGCTCTGTAGAAATCATTGTGGTGTCTGCCTCAGAGAAATGTGGGTGTCTAGAGGCCACCATCCTTAGGGGGTACTTTCTAGAGTTGCCTTCCACTGTCAGGATGACTGGGACCTGCAGCCACTGTGGCAGGGGTGGAACAGGACAAAAGGAGTTAGAGGATCTCGTGAGCCATCCTCCCCAGGCTTTGGGAAAGCTTGTCTCCCCAGAGATGGGCATAGTCACTTCTGCTTCGGGGGCGCCACTCTGGGGCTAAAGGGGGCTGAGCCTCCCAGGCAGGCTCCAGTTCTGCAGGTTCCCTGGCAGACCACCGTCCTCTGCATCACATGCTTTATTCAGAGGTCTGGTTACCCTTGTTTGCGAACACCCCATGTCTCACATGAATGACCTCAGCATTCAGTTCCTTCCTGGCACGGCTTCTAGAAATTAGGGCTCCACGGGGTTCTCTCCTGGATCGAGCTGCAGCCCCTCTGCCGCCAGGGCACGGGCCAGCTGTGTTCTCTGGGTGTATCAGAAGGCTTTCCCCTGTGGGATAATTCTCCTTTGGAGATGTTTTCTCCTCGGTTGTAGCTAAAGTTGATAGATAGGTGTACAGCGAACGCCTTTGGGAAGTTTGTGTCTCTCCTAATAGAGAGCCAGGGGGAGGGAAAGAACATCCTGGTCTCTGTGTTTTCATTATTTTTTTGAGACAGAGTCTCACTTTGTCACCCTGGGTAGAAGGTAGAGTGCCATGGCATCATCAAAGCCCCCAGAAACCTCGGTCTCTTACACTCATGCCTCCTGAGTAGCTGGGACTACAGGAGAATGTTGTGTAAGCTACATTTCAGTATCACGATGCCAGCTAGTTTTTCTATTTTTAGTAGAAACAGGGTGTCGCTCTTACTCAGGCTGGTCTCAAACTCGTGAGGTCAAGTAATCCACCCTGCTTGGCCTCCCAGAGTGCTGGGATTACAGGCATGAGCCACTGTGCCAGGCCAGTCTCTGTGTTTTCAGCCAAGAGTGGAAAGCCATTTCTTTTTCTGTGTTGTCATGATGCTGGTGTGTCTTTGAGCCTTGTCCATCTTTTGGTCCTGGCTGAGCACATCTCCCTGCTGGGCTGGCAGTCAATCCTCAGGGTGTGGAAGGGCTCGGGCTTGACCTGTTTTTGTTTCGTGAACCACGGAGGGCGATGTAACCACACAGAGCAGCCCTTTTTACTTGGGTCATTCTCACTCCCATCACTGGGCCTTTGTCAGGGAGTCCTTTGTCACTTTTGAAAATGCTATTTCTTAGGAAATAAAAGAACAGTATGGCCATGGTTAGTGTTGCCAGTAAGTTCTATTACTTGAAGCACATTTACTGTAATGGGAAAATATGAATCTGATCAGTGCGTTAGGAAGCCTATTACTGCCACAACCATCATCTTTGTCCCCAGACGCCACGGTACCTGCACTTCAAAAGCGTGTTCTTCAAAAGCCATTGTGTTGGGGAAACAGGATGAACTGTGCTTGCCTGATGCTGATTTTCTTGAAAAAGGCAAGAGAGAGTCGTGCCGTTCCCCAGGGCTCTCTGGGAGAGCTGTTTCCATGCTGGCCTGCTCCGTGGCTGATTTTGGTCAGCCATGTTCCAGATTTCCTCTTTGTATTTAATCCACATGGCTTTTTGTTCAGCCTTGTCTAAATCGATATTCTTCACACTTACTAAGCTAAACATGGCTCCTTAAAGGGGCCTGCAGTTCTCAGCACTTTCACATTTGGGTGGGAGTGTCATCCAAGAGTGAAGAGGCGCAGGTCAGGCCTGGGTCACCGGGGTTTGGCCCCTGAGGGTCAGCATGGAGCAGCTTTCTGGATCAGTAGTTTTACTCACAGAGTTTGGGAAATGTTTTGATGTTAAGCAGTGATATAATCATGGAGTTGAGTGCTCAATTTGCGTGAATTTTAAAGATCATGCTGGGACTGAGTCACCACATCTGGCAATTTTTTTCAAAAACATTTTATGCTTATATCTGATAGCACATGTGATCTTCTCAGATACCTGAAGTGGGTAGTGTTAGGGGTTGAATTGTGTCCTCCCAAATGTGTCAAGTACTAACCCCCAGGACTTCAGAATGTGAACTTATTTGGGAGTTGGGGCATTGCAAATGTAAATGGTTATGTTTAGATAAGGTCATATTGGAATAGGGCGAACCTCTAATCCAATGTGACTTGTGTCCATATAAAAAGGGAGAATTTGGGCACGGACGCTCACAGAGAGAGAACACCATGTAAAGATGGCCTTTATCTGCAAACAGAGGCGTGCCAAAGATTGCTGACACCACCAGAGAGGCGAGCGGCAGGAACAGACCCTTCCCTTCCAGTTCTCAGAAGGATCCCTGCTGACCCACGAATTGGACTTCTGCCTCTAGACCTGTGAGACAGTAAATTTCTGTTGCTGTTGCTGTTTTAGTGCTAGCGTTTGGTTCTGTCACCCAGGCTGGCACATAGTGACATGATCATAGATCACGGTAGCCTCTAACTCCCAGCTCAAGCAATCCTCCCTCCCTCCTTGGCGATGTGAGTAGCTGGGACTACCAGCGTGAGTCACCACACCTGGCCTTTCTGTTGTTTTAAGTCAACCGGTTTGTGATCCTTTGTTAGGGCCGCGCTAGCAAACTGATGTAAGTGTCTTTCTTTTCCCTGTTGACAGAGTTTGAGAAGCACTGAATCATGCAAGGAAAAAGCTTAATTTTGGAGTCTAGAGATGCAGCCCTGGATTCTGGCCATGCCACTTGCAAGTCCTGCATCCTTAGGCATGAATTCAAATGTCCTATTGTGAGGATAAGTAAGAGGTTTCAAGCGATAATATCGATAATATCGTGAATGGGACCTGGGCCTGCTGGGTTATCCATGGATGTTTATTCTTGTTCTCCTATCGCTTCTCGCCCTTTTGGCTAAGATCAAGTGTATTCTTGTTTTCCCTTCCCTTTCGGAGCATTTTATCCAGGAGGCGAGGAGCTCAGGGGCTGGGGAGGCCAAACGACTTGTCCCCAGTCACCCCAGGAGCTGCTGCAAGTCTAGATATTGAGTCCAGGCCACCTGACCCCACACCTGCTTTGTAGTGACCCTTGATGCGGTCTCTCCAGGCTCCCCATGCCCCACTATAAAAGCTCCCCTGTGCATCCCACAAACAATGGTAAAAGAGAGCACTGGGGCCCTGGACCCTGTGTATGCCATCCAGTGAGAAGCACCTGCCATTGCTCGAACCTCCCAGAAAGCCTTTGTAACCAAAGAAAGGCCCCCATGCTATTCTTATTTGTACATATTCTTGACATGTAATTGTTAGCATGAGGTCATTAAATCCCATAAAAAGTGATAATGTGTTAAAAAGGTGCTTTGCAACAGGCAAAAAGGGCTTAGGCCTTTTAAGAAGGAACTATTTAGAGGCGGGGCTGATGGAGGTGTTAGGAACTATAGAGCCCTGTCCCCCACAGGAGCGTGACCCGGGTGCCTCCCCACCCCACCCCCAATAAGACAGCATAAACAGGGGATGAGCATAGCAGCTGCTGGTGACTCATTCTGGATGCAAATGGCCCGAGTTACAGCTTTCTGATACAACAAAGGCCTGGGGAGAAACAGGTTTGAGGATTCAGGAGTGTTGCCTAAGCTCTGTTTCAGGATTGAGGACTGAGGGCTGGAGTCCAGCCTGCGCAGATCTTTTTCTTCCCAGAAGAGTCAGATGCCCTCCGGGAAGGAGCTCTGGTTGCCTTTCCCGAAACATGCCCCAATCCAGCTCTGCACAAGGTGTTACAATAACTGCAATTGCATAGCCCCTCCTCCGCTCTGCTCCAGCTTCCGGGTGGGGCCCTGAACTCTAGGTTAAGACCCATTCCCTGTTACTAATTGGCCCCCTTCAGAAGAAAAGAGAAGAAAAGAAAGCTGAGGGCTAGTTTAAAGGGCAAGTTAAGATTTCTTTTATTTAATGACTAGACATGACTCAGAAAAAAATCATGTGGCATGGCGTGAACATAGTCATCCATGTGAAATATTGGTGGGGGAAACTAAAAGCCAAGTTTTCTGAATGAAAAGAGCAGAGTGGAGAGGTTCTGCTCTGCTCCCCGGGCTGGAGTGCAGTGCCTGATCCTGGCTCACTGTGAACTCGAACTTGGGGGCTCAACCATCCCCTTCCTCAGACTCCCGAGCACTACTGATGTGCACCACCACACTTGGCTGATCTTTTAAAAATTGTTTTCTAGAGATGAGTCTTTCTATGTCCAGGTTGGTAGCTCAGGTTGGTTTCCTACTTGTGGCCTCGGGTGCGCCTCCTGCCTTCACTTCCCAAAGTGCTGATTACAGGCGAGAGCCCCCACGCTGGGCGCTCAGAAGCAACAGTGTTCACCTCATAGCTGCCTTGCGAGATGAGACCATATCATGGATCTCAAATCTCTATGTCCTCTGTCACACGAAGAGAAAGTGATGTTAAAGTGAACAAAATTAATGACAAAAAGGCCTAAGCATTTATAATGTTTATCCTAATTTTTGAGAATTTTGATACATTAGAATAAAAAGTATATTTTATGAAAAATTCCCCAAACCGTAAAAGCCTGGGTCCTGTTCTATCCAATGTTTGAATTTTTATATCTAGAGGGAAATCCTCACCCCAAATTGCAGAGGACCCCACAGTGTATCCTTTTGACTGCAGGGTGTGAGACAAGCACTGTTTTTTAATCAAATGTCAACATTTAAAATGAGAAGATTTCCCATTAAAAAGCCCTGATTTCTGGCTTTTCTTGGGGAAATCAGAGCAGCATTACTGGCACAGCAGGTCGGTACTTCCTGAGGCCCCTTGCTCCTCTCTCCTGGGTCCTGCCACCTCCTGGCATCACCTTCCCACAGGGAGCCCCAGTGTTTCACAGAGCAACTTTCTCCAAAAATCAAACTCCTAAGAAGACAGCCAGTTCTTGAGACCAAATGAGGGGTGTCTGGTCTCTTTCCCCACAACTTTCTTTGACCCTCAGTTAGGTCTACTTGGCCTGGGAGTCGGTGAACGCTGCCCAGGTGCAAGGAGTCTCTTTTGTAAAATGAGCACAGAATTCTTACAAGGATTAAATTAGATTAAAAAAAAGTCAGCACTCAGGGAAGCAGTGCTGACCGGGTGCCCCAGACCACTCAGGGCATCGAAGGGACTCTGATGAATAATACACAGCTCAGATTCCGAGGGGAGACGATCACAGCAGGGCACAACATCCCTTTGTCACCAAACACCTTTGAGGAACAGTCTGAAGAAGAATATGCTGCCCGAGACCATATTGTCTGAGAACTAGGACCCAGGACCCAGGGCTGGTACCCCAAACAGAAACAGACCTTAGGCTCTAACACAGGTGTCCCTTGCCTTTGGTCAATGACTCCCGTTCTACCGTGAGGGTTAGAAATGTTGGGGAAACATACAGTGCAAAGAGGTCAGAGGTGACATGTCCCTGAGTCTGATTCAAAGAAGACACTATGGTGATTGCATTTGCCCCCAAATGCTCACTTCTAGTACCAATATGCAGCCAACTTCTTGCAAGGAGCCCACAGCCAAGTCCTGCAAACCTAGAGAAGCCCGGGCTTCTCGGGCGTGGGAGGGAGGCAGCTGCCAGGCTGGCCTTATCTGCACGGAAATCGCCAACCCCTAGAAGCCATGCCCAGGGGGTGATCTCACTGCTTCTACTCCCTGCCAAGGTTTCCACCCAAGCCTATTTCATAGGACACTGCCTTTCTTCTGAGCAGAAGGGGACCATCCTGCATTGAGAAAAATATGAGTAAATGATTACTGACAGCCATAAAAAAATCTCATAAAGCGTTTATGTCTTCCCACAAAAAGGACAGGGTTTTTCACTTCTGTCTTTTTAGTTCATTTGCTGCAGGTCCAAGGCTGCCAAAATCGTTCAGTGATGCCAGAGGTGAGGTTCACTTTAGGAAAGGGGGTAGCCGAGGATTTGGGATTTCCCCCCACGTTCCTCCTCCATCTCACGAGCTGACCAAGCTCTCAGGGTCACACACCAGGTGGGCTTCACTGAGAAAATAGCCCATGTTTCTTTGCTCTCATAAACCAGGGTGGTCTTTGGAAAGCAAACCAGGGCTTTTTTCCTGGGTGGAACTTCCCTGGCATAAGGCAAAGGATGCGGAAATGAGCCCCACTCTGGAGATGTTGAAATGAAAAGGGTGCATTTTTGACAGGAAACCTAGGTCATCTGGGTTCAAGCTGTAACCAAGGCAGAGATTCTGAGCCAGGGTGGGCGGGTCCATGGGTAGCCCGGTTTCAGGGAAGTCTGGTGCTTCTTGACGAGTCTGGCAGTCAGGTCCTTGGGGAGATCCCTTAGCCACCCCCACCCAAGGAAACTTCCAGTTCACTTGAAAGCCTGAATTCCCTAAAGTGGCTCCCGTCTTCAGGGATTCCGTGGACAGGTGAACTTTGGCTCCCAACTTTTATCATTCTCAACTGTTCCCCAAAGCAACTCCTGGGAATTCCCACTGGCTGGGGTCCCTCAATCAGTACGGAGATGAGGATACCGCTCAACCCCACAAATCTTCTCCTGTGTCTTCTCCTTACACCCCAACTATCCCCTTGATGTCTGGGCAGTCAAAGATGGGCAAAACCACTTAGACAATAGTTACTCTCCCACCCCCGATCTGGAGAACTGCACCCCTTAGCAAATGCATCAGAGAAAGAATCCTGCCGCTTCAGGGAGGCTTATTCTCTGGGATGGGCAGAGCTTTAATGGTCTTATCTGTGGAATGGTAACACAAACAGCTTATGTGGTTAGAGCAGACAAAATTGAACCTGAGCCTTTCTTGACTCTCGTCCATCTCCAGAATCTATGATTCTGAGACACTTTCAAACATACACACTGAAAGTGCATTTTCCAAAAACAGAATGTGGCTCGTACAAAATGACCCTGACTGAGCCAAATACGGACTTCTACTGAGTTTCTGCACCAGGAGGAACTTTACAATTCACTTTTTAGGGGAAGAGTCTCTTCCCTCGTGCACATTGCATCAGTACGGCAACGTTCTCTACTGAATGTTAATGTCACTACAGCGAACAAAGAGGCTGTAATAATCTCAGGCAGAAATAATGTGGCCTGTTGCTCCAAAAAAGCCTATGAGAAAAAAAGTTTGCCAGGGCGGGTCACACAGCCAGCCCCTCAGTTCCGCTCCCACCAGGCAGCTTCCCTGACTTTGTTCAGGTTTTTCTGTGAACCCAGCTTCCCCTCCTGTTTTGCCAGTCTGAAGTCCCCTGGTCCATAAAGTCCCCACCACTCAGCCTGGGGGCTTCTCGCAGCCCACCTGCCCTCCCGGCCAGCTGAGCTCGTCTGCCTCTCCACGTTCCCAGCCCTTTGTGTGCAGGGACACAGCCCACCGCTGTGTGGTTTGTACACACCCGTCTGTCTCCACTTTGGACTTGAGCTTCTGGAGGCGGAGATGCTGTCAGCCTATCCCCACCGGCCCTAACACAGACATGCTTTTCCTTAGAAGGTGTGGGGGACCAGGGCTGCTTAAAATATTCACACATGCAGACTCGAGGAGGGTGCACACCTCATTTGGCAAAAAGCCCTAGAGCTGTGGGTAGAGACAATTTGAACATTTGGGGCAGGCAGGGAGTGATCTCATGCGTCCTCAGCCCGGCTGCTCGGGCGGGGCTCGCTGTCAGCTGCGAGCAGCCCGCAGGCAGGTGAGGGAGCACTTTGTCCAGACTCGGCGAGGGGTGTGTGAGGCCGCCCCTGCTCTTTTTTGAAGCTATGATACTCGGGGAGTGAGCACGGGGGATGCCCAGGTGGCCAGGATAGAGTCCCAGCACAGGGCAGGTGGGACTGTTTTATTCCCTCATTGAGTCAGGGAAAGACTGATTTTCGCGGCTGTGACTGGGACATTATGCACTTATGACTAGCAGGGCTTTCCATCCCACATGTCACGCGCTGACAGCGACGCCCAGGCTGCTGTGTAAGGCGTTGCCTCCGCGCCCTTCCCTAACCCCGTCCTCACCACACTTCCCTGCCGGCTGCAGACCCGAGGGCCGCGGCGCGCTGCAGGCATCTGGGGTGCCCGGGGGCATGACCCAGGCGGCTGCGGGATCAGAGGCTGCCTCCAGGGCAGGAGCCCCACTGGCTGCTCCCGGGTCCGTAGGGGCCTCTGATGAGAAAATCGAATGCCTGTAGCAACAAGTAGGTTGATGACACCGCGCTCTTCCCTCTGACACCTGGAGAGGAACGTGCCGAAGCCCTGGTCAGATGCGGAGGGCTACGTGAGCCCTTTCCTCAGACACCCAGCGTCATAACCAGGGCAGGAATGACCAGAAGTTCTGTCTCTGCTCTGACGCGCGGGCACCGGTGGAAGAGGCGCCTCCGGTGCTGATTTGCACGTCTCAGGGCAAATCTACAAAGCGGGGACCAAAGGGGCAAGGACGCGGGGCAAGGAGCTGCGTCAGCGGCCGTCCAGAGCAGCCTGGAGATGTCTCTACTCTCTAGCCCTCAGTCTTTCCACCTGCAAAACACGGGTCACAATACCTGTGGCAGCCACTCTGCAGTGGAGTCGAAAGGACCAGTTCAAACAGTAGTTCTTAGCTTGAAGACGACGGCCAATAGGCTTCAGGGGACTGTGACACCCTGACCTCTACAGGAACCGATTTGTCTCTATTTTGCTACTTGCATCTTCCTGAGGGGGAGGCTGTAGCTTTAACTATGTTCTTAAGAACGTGGTTACTCTTAAAGGTCAAGACCCACTGGTGTAGTCACAAGTAAAAGTGATATATGTGCCCCGTAATTAAGCTATTATCAGCAGACATTTCTAAGGAATGTCTTAGAAAGGGACATACCTATTGTGTGTTTGGGGCTGTTCAGGACACGCAGAGAAATAGGAAGACACCACTCTTGGCATTCTGAGCACATGACAGATTTTGGACATGAGACAGATCAAAAGTTGGAAAGAAAAGGTAAGTAGGTGATGCAGCTGAAAGATCAGCAGACTGGATGCCACATACATTCAGAGGCGGGAAAGGGGCTTCTGCTGTGGCAGGACTGGGGCTGGCTCAGAGCAGGGCAGGATCGGGTCCAGGGAAAGGCAGGGAAAGGGTGTTTGAGGAAGACGGTGGCCTGGTGTGGCAGGGCCTGAGAGTGGAGTGTAGACACACCCCAGACTCTAGAGGCCACTGACCTGGGCAAGGCATCAGCACCTGCTCGTATCCCAGCCTTCTCCCCGCAGGAGAGGCTGAGGGGCTCCCTGCTCAGAGAAGCCCTGTGGGAAGAGTGGAGTCTGCCCAGACAGACATTCCCCCAGGGAGACGCGTCCCGGTGACTCACTTGTTCCAGGCAGGGAGCCTTCATGTCTAGACTTCCTTCCTGCTGGGGCACGGAGGCAGCCTGTCCCAGTTAGCAAAGTCCCTCCGGTGGAGGGAGCCTCACGGGTCTCACCCAGCATGTAGTTACTCTCCAGCAGCCTAGGCAGATAAAGCCCTGGCAAATGGGGAAATTGGAACTTATGTGATATTTCAGCAAAAGGCGTTGGAGTGTTTGTCCTGGGAATAATTGATACCTCGTGAGTTTTTTTACACTTATTGTATGACATGGCAGTTTCTAAATTCTGCGGGTGGTGGGGCCACTGTAACCCTTTCTGGGAGGGGGGCTCTCCAGTGGTCTTACTCAGACCCCAGCTCCACTGACTGACAAGGCCACTCCCCCAGATCAGCGAGGATCCGGGAGCAAATGGCGAGCTCTGCGTTCCTCTGAGACTCTAGAAGGGCTTTCTCCCACCCCCTTGGGATCTTGCTGTGGTTCTGTGGATATAAAGATACTGAAGGCTTTTGTAGAATGTACTCTTAAAGACTGCAGTTGACGCTGGAGCCCAGTGCAGGCCAGCTGTCTCTACCTTGCAGCCCCACGTGGGCCCACTGCTCAAGGGAGCGATGCCTACAGTCCCGATTCCTCAAAGGGGATCTCTAAAGACGGACCTGCAGCTTTCCAAGGTGATTCCCCTGGTAAGGGGAGCAGCGAGGGTCTGAGACTGCACTCCTGCCTCTGTTCACTTTGGAGTCTGCATTCCCTGACCACCCTCCTGTCCTCATGGGCAGCTTGGCCCCTGTGTGACACTCTCTCCTCCTGGGAACCCCCTCCTGAATCTGTTACTTTTCATGTCTTACAATGACAATCAGACAGTGTTACCTTGTTTCTGTCCCTGAATTTCCCCTATCACTGCCTGGCTGAGTGATGGGCTTCTCTGAGGGACATCTGGCCTCTTCCTCCTGTTCCCAGGAACCAGAGGTACCCACAGGGCTAATGGCCTCAGTCTGATTCACTGGAAAGAGGAGTGATTCCTACCAGCCAGAAGGGAAAGACAAATCCGGGAGACACTGGCTTAAAGGAGAGACCATTTCGGCAGATCCAGCTCCGAAAATTTCCTTTCCCCTGAAGCCGTTTTCAGTGTCCCTATAAACAAAGCCAGGCCAGGCGGTGTGATCTTCCCTTCTCTTCTGCACTGAGCTCATCAGGTGGAGGCCAGCAGAGGCGGCAGGTGGGCTGCGCTTGGGCCCTGAGTCAGGACTCCTTCCGGTCCGCTTGCACCTGGGCTACTTCCCTTCAAAGCCCAGAGTCCAGAGGAAAACCAAGTGGGTAAGGGGAGAGCCTAATGCTCAGTTCAAGGTAAAGCAGGACTATTTAGTTTTAATTATTTATTCATACCAACTTCTAGCCCAGTGTCTCAGACATTACAGATTATATTTAGCATTTCTCATTTGTATCCCATCAAAGCCTAACAGTTCTGGGTCTCATGATTTCAACCTGGATGGGCACAGTGGGGTGGAGAGCAGGAGTTTGGGTGGTAAGTGAATTTGGGCTCAGGGATTAATAACAGTTAAATCTTAGTATACCTTCCTGCCAGGCAACGTGGCCTGTATGTTACTTCTCATTTCCTTCTCCCTCGTATGGAAACCCACTCCTCAAGGTGCCTGCCTTTTCCTGGCCCGAGGGCCTGCATGGGAACCAGCGAGGTCAGTCGGGTCTTCCTTCCTTGGAATCTGAAATTGGAACAAAGTCATCCAAAGACAGAAACCAGCTGGAGCTCATTCACTGTTCACAGCAGTGTAACCAGGTGACCCTGGTCAGGGGTCCTGTGTTTTAGAACTGTGGTTCCATGTGCTGCTTTCTGTCCATGGAGCTACCCCAGCTCCTGTCCGTTCTGCTCTGGTTTCTGGCCCTATTTTACAGCTGAGCCACTGAAAGACCAGCTGTTTCCCCAGTAAATTCCCTTAGGATTCACATTAGCCAAGGCCAGTTTAGTAGCTGGCCACCCAAGCAGCCCTAAGTGACACTGTGATGAACCTGTGTTTCTCAGTGTCCCTTTAGTCAGAGTAAATGGCCCCCCAAGTTGACCTTGACTCTGCCCTAATCACTTCCTAGAATTTCTTTCTTTAGTTACCAGTTCCATGCTGCTCGTTAGTTGACTGTAGTTCATAGCCTGGCTTTTGGTTTCTTTCAGCATTTTTAATTCACTTCAGACTCAGCCAAATCCCTTCCCCGGTCCCTGGGACCAGGCTTGCTTCCCCAGCTGTCTGCTGCTCCAGGTCCCTCAGGCCGGAGACCTCAGGCGCCCGTGCGGGGAGTGCAGACCCGGCGGCACCTCTGCAAGACAGGTGGGAAAGGCTGTCAGCCAGAGCTTCGAAAATCCTCTGCCTTTCGAGCTTGTAATTCAAACAGTTTGGGACTTTATCCTAAGAAAATTGTCAGAGAAGTCTAAAGATGGATACGCGTATTTGTTACAGTGTTATTTTGTAGCAATGAAAACTTGAAAATATTTCCTAGCAGCAGGGAAATGCTTAAATAAACAAAGATATATATTCATATGCTGAGATGGGATACATCAATTCAAAATCACAGTTTTGTAGAACACTTAATGCTGTGAGGATAATTCTTACGATATCTTGGGTACCAGAAAGGGGGGGGGAAGCTCAGGACCCAAATCTTGATTTTTTTTTTTTTTTTTTTTCAGTTTTTGGCTGGGGCCGGATTTGAACCCACCACCTCCAGTGTATGGGGCCGGCACCCTACTCCTTTAAGCCACAGGTTTCACCCTTTTTTTTTTTTTTTTTTACTTCAAATTGGGAAGGACTGCACCAACATGTTAGCAGTAGTTAGCTCTTGGCGGTGTGATCGTGGGTGTGTTAGCAGGCTGGGAACACCTTGAGGGCAGGAACTAAGTCTTGCTAAAAGTTCTAATATAATTCATAGCTCAGGTCCAGCACATTGCTTGCCTGAGGTAATAATCTTCTTTATATTTTCTATAGTTGTATTTTCTTTTAAATAATGAATGTGCATTTTATGTAAAATTAAAAAGTATCTTAGGCCATAAAGTTTTAGTGCATGTTTATTGAAATTCTATTCCTGCTTCAAGGTCTTTGTGGCAATTTTAAAACATGACAATAAATATTTGATCATTCTTTCCATAGAGAGGAGAGGTCTGTGTCTCCTCCTTGTGAATGTTCTTTCTCAGCTGATTTACTTTAACTAGTAAGTGAACTAGAAATGGTGCTCTGGGACTTCTAGGCCAGGTCATGAAAGGCTGTGGCATTTCTGCCTCGGTGGCTAGGAAGGCCTGATCTTAAAATTCTGAAGCCTTATGTGGGAGGCCGACCCCCTGAGGCTGTGGTGTTAGGGATGCCACATGTAGGCACAGTGTCCTGCTGAGCCTGTCACTCTGGCTGGGCATCAGCACCTGAATGAAGACGTCATCTTGGAGGTGGATGTTGCCGGCCCTGGTCCTTTGAGTCACTTCCACCTGGGGTTCCAGACAGTGTGGAGCAGAGACAAAGTGTCCACATTGCATCCTATCCAAATTCCAACCCACGGACAAACATTAAAAAATGGTGGTTGCTTTATGCCCCTAAGTTTGGGTGGTTTTCTAGACAATAACAGCTCCCCAAACCGTCCTGCTCAATCTTCTCCCTCTGGGTGAAACCTTCTCTCATTCTTTTTTTTTTTTTTTTTTTTTTTTTCAGTTTTTGGCCGGGGC
>NW_003852471.1:4509940-4510462 GCF_000181295.1 Otolemur garnettii | reverse complement strand
CATCCTTCTTGGTCCTTTGCTGTTGGTAAAATGCACAAGAAAGACCGACACTGATGGAAAAACCAAATTTGGGGTGTTTGTCAGGCTATGGCCGAATCCTGGCTATCTCCATGGTTCTGGGCTGCAGTTTGCTATCACAATGGGAGGGCATGTTACCTGTAAACCATCTCAAGTGTCTTAGTTTGCTAGGGCCACTGTAACAAAATACCACGGACTGGGTGGATTAAACAACAGAAGTGTGTTTTCTTGTAGTTCCGGAGGCTCAAAGTCCAAGATCAAGGCGTTGGCAGGGTTGGTTTCTCCCGAGGCCCCTCTCCTTGCCCCCTCCTCACTGTGCCCTCACGTGGCCTTTTCTGTGTGTGTACACAGCCGGTGCCTCTTCCCCTTCTTATCAGGACGTTAGTCCTATCGGACTAGGGTCCTACCCTTTGGACTTTTAATTACCTCTTTGAAAACCTTATCTTTTAATGTAGTCATATTGGGGGTTGGGGCTTCAAAATATGAATTTTGAGAGGACACGAT
>NW_003852471.1:4506194-4509826 GCF_000181295.1 Otolemur garnettii | reverse complement strand
AAACCCACAGCAGATTGTCTTCCCTTCTGATTAAGAGCTTATGCTGTTGTGGCTCTCAAATCCCGTTAAGGAATGACCCGCTCAGGTGATAGCAGTCTGTGACAACTTGCCTTTCTATACAGCCAGTGACAAGCTCTGATTGCATGTAGGTTTGGTTTGTTTGACTGTTTGGTGCCTAGGGAAACCTCAAGCAAATCTTCTTTAGTATCACTGTCAGCCCACAACACAGTGCTGATTGCAAAGTGATGCCTGATGTGTCGGTGTGTACAAGAGAGCGTTCTTCTGTCCCAGCACCATCCTTCACGGATGCAGAATAAAGGACATCGATACAGGGTTTGGGAAAGAAGTCGCTACAAGCAGAGGACAGAGTGAGGACATAGCGAAATGCCAGGAGCAAAGGTGGCTGGAGACTCCTTTTCAAAATTTCCCTCCTCAAATTAATTCCTAGCAATTTCCTTTTATTCCGTGATGTTTTATATCATGTCCTGAAAATATGAGAAGGGGGGGAGAGAAATATGATCTATGGAGTTAGGATTTAGGGCTATTTTATGCCCACATCAGTGAGCCACATGCCTTTTGCTAAGAAGGTGTATATTAAATTATTCAAGGTCACGTATTTTTCATTTGCAATTCAAATTAAAACGTACCTATCTTGCAGTGTTTGCCCCTTGTTTTCAGCTGCTCTTTGTCTCCCTACCTCCCTGCCAGCCCAGCCCTCCCCCTGCCTCTCCTCCCACCTTACCTTCACCCCTTAAGGAATGAGGAAGCACTTCTTGTTCTGATTTGTGGAATCACTAATGCACGCCCTACATCAGTCAGCCAGCTCTCATTTTCACGTAATGCAACGTGTTTACACAATCACTGCCTATTTATATGAAGTGTTCTAATATTAAACAGTTATTTATGTGAAAGTAATTTCTGAAATACATTGTCTCTGCCAGTTGAAACTGGTAAAAAATTTTGTCCCTATCTGTAAAAAGGCTTTATCAGTGCTCAACACTACAAAGCCCTCAAGATTTCTTTATCTTTCTCAAATTGGCTGAAAGTAGGAACAGATTCAATTTGCTAAGGATCCATGTTTTTGACACAAAGACAAATCTCCACTCCTGCTCCAGCCTTCATAAAACAGTAATTCATTTTAAAACCTCTCAGGATCACGGATTCTCCAGACAGAATGAGCCAAGTCTTGCTTTCCCATTAATTTCCGTGTGTTCTTCCTCACTTTAGCAAATAGGTATAATCACTGTCTTGATGAGTCAGGCTCATAGCCCCGCATCTGCTAGAAAGGTAAAAATTATTTTCCCCACATCGCATTACAAAGTGAGGCTCATAATTTTCATACAGTTGCTGGTGTTCGCTCATTTGCCAAAACGACCCCATGGAAGGCTTTTAGCGCTATAGCAATAATGAAAAACAATGACTAGAGACATTTCCAAAGGTCAATACATAAAGATAGTAACATGAACTCGATAAACTCAGAGTTTCATTCTTTTTAAATTATTCATAGATTAATAAATGAGTCTGCTTCTCCCCGGCCTGACAAAGCAAGTGGCAGACACAGGTGGTTCAGAGTTGTTTTTTTTTAAATATACTCAGCTAGTTCCTTAGGCCTTAGGTATGGAATTTGATCAATGCGAACTAGGGAAGATGATTCAATATATTTGAATATGAGTATGTTATTGATATAAAGATTAAGGCATAATTATAATTGAAACTGATGTCATGATAGAATAAATGTTGAGCTCAGGAAGGGGACGAGTGTAACAGAAAAATCTTTATATCACCAATTTCTTGCCTACATGCTGTACAAAAAGGTAAAGGCCAAAATACTATTGTTCTGCGTATGACAAACACAGCGTCTGGTCCCAAGGATAAACAAAAGGCAGCACTGAAGCATCAACTCTCTCGACTTTGCTCAGTATTCCCAGCAGCTTCACAGGGTGTCCCTGTACAAGACAGACAACCTTGTAATTTACTTTGAGTGAGAAATACATGCTGCACAGTCACAGACTGAGATATAGCCGGGAGGGTTCCACGACCACTCATACCCTGCCCGACTTACAGGCAGCGTTTCTAGGCCTTTGCCTTGTTCATAGATGGGGAAGAGCAGCGAGGCAGTACATGTACTTGGCCAAAGGTGATAGGAAGCAAAATATCACTGGAGATTTATGCAGCCATCTCTGGGTATCATCAAGGGCCTAGTTCCAGAACCCTCACTGATGCCAAAGTTTAGGACACACAAGTCCCTTATGTAAAATGGCATAGTATTTGCATATAACATACATACATCCTCCCTTTAAATAAACATACTTTAAATCATCTCCAGATTTACTCATCACATCCAATACAATGTAAATTATCATATAAATAGTTGTTATACTGCATTTGTGAAATTTGTGTTGTTTCTTATTGTTGCATTGTTAGTTTTCATTGCGTGTTTTTTCTTAAGTGTTTTCCATTAGCAGTTGGTTGAATCTGTGGATATGGAACACGCAGATATGGAGAGTGACTGTAGTGTGAAATCTCACTTCAGATTTTGTAACTACAACTTGGCCTTTGTAGGAACTTACTTCACATGTATTTGAAAAATCAAGAATGGAGAATTTTAGTTAACGTGTTCCCTGAATGTTTGTATTATCAAATAGGAGTGGTAAATGCCAATAATCTCTGGAAAGTGCAATCTCAATCCAAGTCTCAAAGAATTCCTATACATAAATTCCAAGGAACATATGGTCACATTAAAACATACCTATACATACTGACCCTCCATACACAGACAAGAAAATGAAGCACCGTGAGTGACAACCAGCAGAAATAATATAGCAAAATCAGAACTGTAGAGATTATCAAATACAGAATATAAAATAAGCAAGTCTGATATATTTAAGGAAATGAAAAGTTTTAAGCAAGGAATAAGAGACAGTTTTTAAAAAATCAAGAATATTGAAGAAATTGAATGAAACATTTAGAAAGGAAAAAATTGCTTAGACAGAAAGATTATGAGGCCAATGCAGGAAGGTCTAAGATGCAAGAAAAAATGGTGAATAAATGGGTAAATATGTTGAGTAAATCTAAATAAATATTTGATTATATGTGATAATAATAATAATGTCTAATTGTGAGGTTAAAAAAATAAGACAGAGGCTGGGCACAGTGGCTCATGCCTGTAATCCTAGCACTCTGGGAGGCTGAGACAGGCAGATTGTATGAGCTCAGGAGTTGGAGACCAGCCTGAGCAAGAGTGAGACCCCATCTCTACTAAAAATGAAAAACGGAGGCAAGAGGATCACTTGAGCCCAAGAGTTTTAAGATCCTCTGCACCATGGGAGTTTATACACACTCTAAAATCATGGGTGTTGATTTCATATTGCCACTAACAATGAACAAAAAGCATAATTGACTTTCGAAAATACAAGTGTTTACTCCACAAAAGAAGACTTAAACTTTGAAGATCCATGTCTCAAAAATGGACACTGATGGACAAATTTCAAGAGCACTCTTATGGTTAGTAGATTAAGAAGATTTTTTTTATTCTTGTAAATTTTGGCCTTTGCATTTATCTGGAGAGCTTTCCCTGATGAGCAGCTGTATTGATCTTTAGTCCTCTCTCCCCTTTCATACCTGCATTCATA
>NW_003852471.1:4500116-4504757 GCF_000181295.1 Otolemur garnettii | reverse complement strand
CATGGTCACAGATGCCCTCAGAGATTTTCTTCTTCTGTAATCTGGGGCTCAAGGCCAGATGAGGATTTTGGAGTCCTGTCATGGATACTCTGAACTCCTGGGGGGAGGCAGGCTGAGAGAAGAGGGTGCAGCCTCTCTCTTTGATCTGAAGTCTGGAGTCCCAACCCTGGGCCTCTACTTGTCTTTGCCCAGAAGGTCTAATGCTCTGATGTAAATAAGATTCTGGTTGGCTTGAGGTGATAACTTTTGATGGTCTTTAACATGGAGTATGTGTACCCCTGGTGTATTTGAAGGGTTGATGATTTTAAGTTCATTGGGCTTTTGGTATTTCCCATAAATATTCCTTTTAAAATGTAGTGCTTGAAATGAGACTTACAGAGTTCGATACAAGGTAGAGTGCAGGGTGAAGTCAGACAATTTTGAACTAAAGGTTCTCCTCTTCTATGTCCTAGCTCTGTCAGAGTATGGATTCGAGGGCTTCTTTCATGAAAGCGAGGCAAAAAAAAAAACATCAGTGAGAAATGTTTACTGTTGGAAATGCACCTCCCCAACATGTTCCGATATGAACAGCTTGTCAGCTCTTGATATTTATCTCCAGGGTACATCATTTGCTGGAAAGAAAAGAATCTTTACATAGCAAAAGCAGATAGGTTAGCATCACTAACTGTTTTAAATGTAATTAGAATGTTTTCTTAAACTCAAAATTTATAGATCATTTCTTTTTTTTTTTTGAGAGAGTCTCAAGCTGTGGCCCTTGGTAGAGTACTGTGGCATCACAGCTCACAGCAACCTCTAACTCTTGGGTTTAAGCGATTCTCTTGCCTCAGCCTCCCAAGTAGCTGGGACTACAAGTGCCTGCCACAATGCCTGGCTATATTTTTGTTGTTGCAGTTGTCACTGTTGTTTTAGCAGGCCCAGGCTGGGTTTGAACTTGCCAGCCTGGGTGTATGTGGCCGGCACCCTACCCACTGAGCTACGGGGCGCTGCCTATAGATAAAATTTGTAATCAATGGGGTGGCGCCTGTGGCTCAAAGGAGTAGGGCACTGGCCCCATATGCCAGAGGTGGTGAGTTCAAACCCAGCCCCGGCCAAAAATTGAAAAAAAAAAAAAAAAATTTGTAATCAATAAATTTTTATTCAGTATAGCAAAGATATACTAGATAAAAATTCTGTCAGATCTTTCCCCTTGGTGTTTATTATTCAATAAAGTACTTAAAATAATTTCATCAGATACTGTTTGAAATGTTTATTACAATACAATAAAATCCTCATCTTAAAATATTTAATTTTTTTTCTATTAATAAAAATCCAGTAAAATTCTATGTAAAGACCAATCACTTTTCACTGCATCTACTTTTCTTTTTCATTAAATGTAAAGAAAAAGTTAGATATTGGTTTATTTCCAGAAGAAATGAATTGTCACAGGATCTAACTTTTACATTTAATAATTACTTATCAGACTGTAATATGTTTATGGTGTTTTTAATAGTAGGGTAGCAATAATAACTACAATAGTAACTCAATCCAGACAGAGTTTGATAAAGTCGTGCACATATTTTCATAGTAATTTAATATGATAGCTCAATAACAGTTTTACAAGTCTTAAAGTAACAAAACTATTTTGTAAATGCCAATATTTATAACATACTAGATACTTTTACAATATCTTTCACAGCTTTTTAAACTTAGAATGAAATATTTTAAATAGCGACCTAAAAAGATGCAAATGATACAAAGTTTTAAAAAATTGGGAGAGGTATATTAGATAAACACGGACTCCTGATTCAGGAGCCTGGAACACGTGGAGTTGGTCCTTGCATGGCTGGGTCAATCGCTGCTATTAAATAAGGTAGTGCATTTTTTTCTCCCTAACTTCACCAAAAATATATTTCTCGGTTTCCATACTGAGCACCATGTACCACTTGGAAAAACAAAAGATTATACTTTGGAGATACTATGAGATCCCAGCTTAAACCTCAATTCCACTGTTTCAAAAGTCTGGGAATAGTAACTGGAAACTTGGCTGCCTGAGGTTTTAAGAAATCCTGCCTTAAATCAGTTAAAAAAAAAAATTAGTCACTTGAATCTTGGCAGAAGCCTTAATTCCCTAGAAATGTAAGGTTCTGGATAGAAAATTACAACTGCAGAACTCATTCACTTTCAGGAGACAGAAGACAGACGGTATCTCTGTGGATTAATGTTTTAGACTGCCCCGAGCTCCTTTGGGAAAAGGCGGATCTATCTGGAGTGGTGCAAATACAAAGCCAGATGTTCTCATTGTCCAGCAAAAAAAAAAACTATTTCAAGAGTTAAGCTTTTTTACAAGAATATCCTATGAAAGCCTCTATTTTAAAAATGCTTCAATTTTGTAAATTATATATCTAATTCTTGAGTTCGACTTATTATTTAAGTAAAGGAATTATTAATGTTAATAATAGACAACTGTACAAGTTAAATATCAGCACAGAATTTGTTAATAAAAGATATTTTAAAAACTTTTTAATGGCGAATGAAATCAATCCCTTTCATTATTTTCTGAATTCAAAACAGTTTTAAAAGGTGGTATCATGAGATAGGCTGGCCTAATGCTCACAGGGTATAATGCTTCATTGTGTTAAATACATATTTTGAAATGGAGAATCTGAATCTATTCCCATTTACCCACTGTTAGTTCTACCTTTAAAATAAACAGATCTAGGTGTAATACCACAAATAGCAGTGTTACATTTAAAAGTGATTTAGAACTATTTCAGGGGGAACAAATTATCTAGGCATTCTATGTCTCACAAGCCTCAAAAAACAATCAGGATTACTGAATTTTCTTCTGGGAATCAGACATCTAAATAGATGCTGTTGAGTTGTCAATGATCAAAACCCAAGTGCTTCTATTAGATTTGATTTTATAAATAACAAATATCTATATTTATACTAGCTCAGAGCCTTTGGTGTAAGATATTTAAGGTTTTTGTGAATGAATACTGATTTCCTTCAATTCGTTAGTTTTCCTGGTAAATTGCAGATTCTTGATCAATGGGAAAAGAATTTGAGTGCACTGGGAACCAGTGTATTAAAAGGGTCAGAGTCTGGGGGGAAGGTCAGTGTACCACTGGCCTCAGTGGGGCACAAGGAACTGAGTGTGGCAATATCAATGCACAGCTCTTACACGGGGGAGGTGCTGGGGCAACATCACATGGGTGTTTCCCTTCGACAAGTGTATGAATCTCCTGAGGATCTCATCAAAATCGGATTCCAGTAGGTCTAAGTGTGAGGCCTAATATTCTGTCTTTCTATCAAGCTCCCAGGAGATGCTGACCCAGCAGAGCCACTTTGAGAATCAAAAGTAATCGCACTGTTACTGTTCTTCCTGTCCAGAAATGAGATGGGCAGGCCAGAAGTTGGAGACCCAGGCTTTTGCATCAAGACTGCTGTTAAGCACCTCTGTGAATGAAAATTGTCTAAGGGACCTATTGACTCCTATAAAATTGCAGGTTTGGACCAGGTGATGCAGCAGGCCCCTTTGGGGTTATAAATATTTATAGATTTTTTTAAAGATAATCTTACTTTTTTTTTTGAGACAGTCTCACTATGTCACCCTCAGTAGAGGGCTATGGTATCACCACTCACAGCAACCTCAAACTCTTGGGCTTAAGTAAGTCTTTTGCTTCAACCTCCCAAGTAGCTGGGACTATAGGTGCCCACCACAATGCTGGGCTATTTTTTTGTTGCAGTTGTCATTGTTGTTCAGCTGGCCCAGGCTGGGTTTGAACCCGCCAGCTTCAGTGTATGTGGCTGACACCGTAACCACTGTGCTACGGATGCCAAATAACCTTACTTTTATTTTAGCTGCTGTCTTCTATGTTTTCTCTCATAAAGGGTTAGGAAAAACCAAGAAAGGAGTTCTGTTGTACTGTATTACTCCCAGAGCTCCCTGTTGAGGTGTACTTTGCATTCTTTGAGCTAAGATGATAGCTATTTCTTTTAAATCTAGATTTCCGCACTCTTCCTCCATAATTCTTAGAACACTGTTCAGATTTATATTTTCCTTTAAGGACATTTCTGGGGTTGATTGTTGCCTACATAAAAATGTAGCTCCTATTATTTTACATTTCAGAGGAGCTGTAGTATCTTTAAATAGGAGATGATCCTTTATTTAGAGCCAATCTCAGAAAATGACTCCTGCTAATGTGGCAATGGTGGGTCATGGTTTAAACTGCCTCTAACAGGGAACAAATCCTTTCCTTTCTCTGAATAGACTTTGAATCAGTTTCTCCTGTTTCTCCCCAATATCAGCGTAGACCACTGAATGGTGCAGACCTAGCTATGTGCTCAGAAGTGAGAACTAGAGCAAAATAAGGCTCTCAAGTGCATCTGATGTCTGTTAAGTCTAATACTTTTAATTTCTCTGTAGGCTAATGCTTTCTGTGACCTCAATGGAAGGATTTATAGGTAATAAGGAGAAGAATATTACAGAAAACATGTTAAGCAGTTGCCCTTCTCCAGGGGTAATAAAGTTCAAATCCACATCAGCTCTCTGTGCCTTTGCTCAACTGTCTTGAACTGGTTCTCTTCCCAATGGCTTAAGGACACGTGTTCCAATTAACACTTAGAGCATATCCTTTTTTTGAACCTTAGAGCATTCTT
>NW_003852471.1:4497456-4500048 GCF_000181295.1 Otolemur garnettii | reverse complement strand
ATTCGAACCCGCCACCTTAGGTATACGTGGCTGGAGCCTTAGCCGGTTGAGCTATAGGCGCCGAGCCCTTAGAGCATTCTTAAAGCATATCTAGCAATATGGCTAGGCTCTTCATTTACTAATATAATCTTCATAATTTGACCTTTTCTTTTTTTTTTTTTTGAGACAGAGTCTCAAGCTCTCACCCTGGGTAGAGTGCCATGGCATCACAGCTCACAGCAACCTCCAACTCTTGGACTTAAACGATTCTCTTGCCTCAGCCTCCCAAGTAGCTTGGACTACAGGCCACAACACCTGGCTATTTTCTGGTTGCAGTTGTCATTGTTGCTTAGCAGTCCTGGGCCGAGTTTGAACCTGCCATCCTAGGTGTATGTGGCAGACGCCCTTGCCGACTGAGCTACGGGCACCACCTGTTCTTTGAATTGGAGTTACTGTCCAGAAATCAGACACTCAGGGAAGGGGAAGACTGTTTTCCTGGAGGTTATGTATCATATCTCTGACTGAGCCTAAAGAAATCAGATTAGCCAACTAGCCTGCAAGGTGAAGGAAAGAAGCTTTTGACCAGCAGGAAGAATTCTGTGACTATTTGAACTAAACATTTCGGAAATCATCTAATTAAGGATTAAAGAACTTTGTTTTTATCTGGAATATGTATGACATCTCTTAACTTATTTAGCTAAACAAACAAGTGAACAAACACCAACAAAGCCAGTGCAATCTATTTTTTTTGTGGAGACACATCTGCTTTGTAATGGTAAAAAAAAAAAAAAAATTAGAAAACATGCTCTGGGTGAAAGATTTTACCAGTGATCTCGCCAAGGGCATCTTCACAGTGCACGCCTAACACACACACTACATATACAAACCGACCTGCTGGGATACCAGTCACCCGATTATCTGTTATAATTGTTGGGTCACCATTTTTCAGCTTGTTACCATTTACAAATATATCTATAGACATGCATTCTTAATCGGCGAAAATGATTTGATTGTTGTCATCCTCAGCTACCGAGAATTTCTGGCACTTTGGGAAAGACTCTTGACTTTGGACCGTCAGTGCTGACTAAGCCTCCTCCGAAGAACGGAGGCCAGTCCCTGTCTGGTCTCATTTACTGCAGAGGCTCCACCCGTGGGAGGACGTGGCTGGAGGACCACAGGTAAGCCCAAGCTGCCCACCCTCTTGGGCGTATCTGAGGTTGAGGAAGTGGTGGGTCTTGACACTCGGTGCAGGGTGGGGACTTTGATTCCTTGCTCAGAGTTCAGTCTTGCCAGGCTTCTCTCTCTGTGATGACCCACTGCAGCTGCAGGGGAGGTCAGGCTGCCCTTGCTAAGGGGACACGGTGACAGTGGCCCTCCGCTGAGCCTCCTGAGCCTCAGGAGCTGCTCCCTGGCTTGACTCAACGCCTCTGTCAGCTCGAAGCGTTCTTCACACTCTCTACGCACTGTTTCCTGAAGAAAAGTGTTCTGAAAAGAGAAGGGGAAGCAGTGCAGCCTTAGATAGTGTGCGTAAGTGGAGAGGCGGGGCAGAAACCCAGAACGGAGCCGGGAGTCAGAGGCCTGCTATTTGATTGCCTCTGTGAGTCTCCACCGCGTGGGACAGACAAGCCAAAAACGCAAAATATTTGTGAAGGTGGAAAGAACTTGAAGACAGCATTTGATTCAATCCTTGTGGTTTGTGGCAGAGGAATCAAGAACTGGAGAGTCTGAGTGACCTATCCAGGGTCCCCTAGATGGTGGGGTAGGGGGCTGGGGACAGAACCCAGGACTTCTAATGCCTACTACATCAGCATTTTACCTTCTCTGCCTTGTGTCTCGGACACTGATGCCTCACAGCTAACCTCTGTAGAGTCATGAAATATGTTATTTTACAGTAGATGCACAGTGATATGTATGATAAACAGGCAAAACTGCTTGGACGATAAGACTGCAAGAATAACAGAATGTAATTCTTAGGCTGTATCATTTAAACAATAATATGTTCCTTATCTCATGCTTCCTCAATGGAACTTAAAGACACCTATCATTTGCCATTCTGTAAGATGACATCCTCAAATAAAGAGCACCTGCTTTTAACTGCACCCAGCATTTATTAGGTTACTAGTGGCTGTAGTGGACATAGTCCCTGCCCTCACCAAGTTTGGACAGAACTGCTTTTTATGCTAATAGCATCCGGACCCAGGGTGGAAGCTGCAGGTTTAAGATAAACAACTTTTAAATAGACCTTTCTGGAGGACAGTGAAGGGTGGACTCTCACTTAGTGGGGATATACTGGAGCAAATTTAAGCTTCAAATGTGTGACTGGACCAGAGATCATTAAGGCTCTTTAAAATTCTCAGACTACATTTCTAGTTGAGGCGTTACCCATCTTTCAACTACAGGGTTCATCAAAATTACTTATAGGCCCATGATAAAAATTAGGTCTTGGCTTGCCCCAGTGTCCTGACGTTCATGTTCACAGGATGTCAAAAAAGAGGTCGAAAAGTAAACAGATCAAAGGAGGTGCTAGTAAGTAAACATGATTTAAAAGGTTCTATCATAGAATTCATCAACTCAGAATGAATTTCCATCAGGGTAGCTTGTTTGTAAAAGTGG
>NW_003852471.1:4493278-4496408 GCF_000181295.1 Otolemur garnettii | reverse complement strand
AAAAACAGTAAGACATTTTTATCTGGTTTGCATCGGTTTTCTAGACTCTATTAATCACAACTGTCTTTTAAGCGGGGAAAAATCCAATTTATTATTTTTATTGTCTACTGGTAGAGTAAGCTGGTAAAATGCATTGAAGTGAGTTATTTCAGTGGTTTTCAACAAGTTAGTATAAAAATACCCTTGATTAAGAAAGGTATTTTTCTTATTTTATGAGGAAGCTGATTTTACTTGAGTATGTAAAGAAGATGGATAGGAGTGAACATTGAGGTAACGGGCGGGTGACGTGAATAACCGGCACGACAGTATGGAAGGCTATGGGGGATGTGATGACAAGAGCGATCACTGAATGAAGAATAAAAATCAATTTACTAAAATTAAATCAGTCTCAGAGGAAAAGAGCAGTGCTCTACAGAAAACACCCATAAAGTGAATCACGTAAAAGCTATTTCAGGCAAGTGACACTCCACTACAGAGAATGTGAAAAGAACAGGAACCAAAAGATGTCCCCACAGCAAATGCAACCAAGCGGCAGCAGACTCAGGCTGCACGTACCCCAGGCTCTATTCTAGGCCTGAAATGTCACGGAATGCCAGCATGGTTTCTACCCCTACCTGGACATATTCCAGAGTGGGTGTGCAGCCAGCCAGCTGGCTGGGGGAGGGCTGCTGACCGGTCTGGGGCCCCCTGCTCTGGAACTCATTCTTCTTCAAGGCTATTGGCTTTCAGGATAAAGGATTCACTCTCTCTGTTCTATTATTTCCCAAACCTGGAGAATCTCTAAACTGGAAACAGGGTCCAAAATTGGGAGTTCTATTTTCTTCTGTGCCCAAACCTATGAAATCTTAGGTGGATCCCATAATATCTTCATATCTTCTGCCACCAGTACCTACTTCTCTCTCTAAAATCAAGATTAGAACAGTTTTGTCCAACAGGCAGTTTAGATGTTATAATTTATTCAACCATGGGGTGAAACAACTGGAAACACAACACAGCAAGTCCAGGGGACTGCTGTTTCGGGGTGGAGTGTGACAGGGCATGACTGGACATTTGGATGTGTCTGGACTCAGTAGACACAGTGGAAAATCCCACCATACATGGAAAGGATCAATCCCCTCATGGTTAGATTGTTTGCAGCAATTTAGGCAAGAGAAAAGTTAAGTTGTTGCAGAATTGTAGTTTGTTTTCACTGAGCAACATGGAAAAATGTACAAGATGGAATATGTTCAGTGAGATCGAAAATCTTGCACAGCATTCTACATTTTAGATAGAATTATCTTTGGTTACAGTTTAGCATGGTAAAAATAGTACTGGATTGCAAATAAACTGAGAGTCCCAATGAAAAGACAGGCCTGAGCCAGGTGAAGAGGGTGTCACAGGGTTCCTCAGGCAAAGTGAGCAGTGAGTACAAACGCCTGGCAGTGAGAGAGGGAGGACAGCTTGGAACAAAGTATGGCTTAGCATGAGTCAGGGGCAGAGCAGGAGGTGAGGAGAGATCAGAACTCAGGGTGGAACGAGCAGGGTCAAATCAAGAGGGAATTTGGCAACATGTTAATAGCAGAGTTACAACTTAATTCTAAAGTTGTGAAGTCACTGGAAAGGTTATTTCAAGCAGGGGCGGGCATGGTCACATCAGCAGGAAAGGAAGGTCCCTTTGTCATCTCTGTGGAAATCAGCCTAGAGTTAGGCAGGACGGGAGGCAGGGAGGATAGACAGTAGAAGCCTGAGGTTTTCTTTCTTTCCTTCTTTTTCTTTCCTTTCCTTCCTTCCTTCCTTCCTTCCTTCCTGACAGAGTCTCACTTTGTTGCCCTCAGTAGAGTACTGTGGTGTCAGAGAGCACAGCAACCTCCAGCTCTTGAGGTTAGGCAATCCTCTTGCCTCAGCCTCCCTAGTAGCTGGGATTACAGGTGACCACCATAACGCCAGCTATTTTTTTTGTTACAGTTTGGCCAGAACCAGGTTCAAACCTGCCACCCTCAGTATATGGGGCCGGTGCCCTACTCACTGAGCCACAGACGCCGCCTGAGCCTGAGGTTTTCATGTAGGACGTAACCTACCCTTGGTCAGGGTGGTCTAGAGGAGGGAGGACTAGCTCCTGGATCCTTAAACTCCACCAATTGGTGGCCAGCATTATCTACAGCTATCTCTGTAGCATTTTCAGTGTAGGCCACTTTGGATAGGCTTAAAATATAGCTTAATTGCACTCCCACTGAGTAGGTAAATGTCAAAATGAAAATACAAATTAGCTCACCATCTGTTTGAAACTTATATTTTAAAAAATGGCCAATTTCTCCCACTCTTTGCAGTGTAAGAGTGGTTTATTTTTATGTTTGTTTTCATTTTTATCCTCAGAGACAGCTGGGTTGCTTTCAATTCCAAAAACAGTGGAAGGAATGAGAGCAGTCTTTACTGGGTAACTTGATTGTTCTGAAGGTGAGAATCCTGTCTGTGATGGGAATTAGCCGTGTTTGGCATAATTTGGGGAAATATGTCAGGAAGGTGCGTCCTCGGTGAATAATAAGCCCGGATGGGTGGCTTTGTTCATGCTTCATACCCAGCAAGGTCTGCAGCCCAGCGTGGAAGGATCGGCCCTCACAGTTCCTGGAACCCTGGCTGCAGGTATCCCAGGGAACGTGTGGGTGGAGGGCTGATGTGCAAGGAGATTCTGGGGAAAAGGTGTAGAAGCCAGGAAGGTAAGGAGGAGTTAGCAAAGGGCGTGCACGGGCCTCTGTTGAAGTCATTCCATCAGCCCAGAGCACTGCAGGGGCAGTAGAAAAAAGCAGCAGCAACTGCCTTTGGGTAAGACAGGAATGAGACCCTGAGACAATGTCCAGGAAAGAAGTAAGGTGGATGTCAGGTCGGTTGGTTTCAAAATTATATTTCCATGCTTGCAAACATAACAAAACCAATGATGGCAGGTATATTGAAGCAAAAGTTACAGAAACAGAGAGCAGTAATCCCGCAGGCTGATATTCTCCAAGAGCAGATTTTCAGGGTAGGGAGGAAGAGCCCATGTATTCAGGACTGACTTTTCTAAGTCAACAATCCAACTTCAACTGAGGTTTAATTAATATTAATTGAACACACACAATATGGCTCTGTTTCTTTCTTTCTTTTTTTTTTTTTTTTT
>NW_003852471.1:4490951-4491917 GCF_000181295.1 Otolemur garnettii | reverse complement strand
AGGTGAACCACTATAAACAACAGAAATGGCAAACACAGATCAACATGCCCTTAGCCCCACTTTTGATATCCAAAGAGCTCTGAAAAGAAACAAAATTGTAACATTACATTGGTGATAAAATCTGTACTGGTAATTCTATTGGCTTTCCTGATTTTCTTCTATATCCTTCTATATCCTAATAATAATTCTATTATCCCATGTAGCATGAACATTCACATGGTTATTGCAGAATACTAATGTCATGGCAGGGGGGCACTGGCCTAGCTCTCTAGAGGTTATAAGCACCATACTAACTTTTTTTTGAGACAGAGTATCACTATGTCCCCCTTGGTAGAGTGCCCTGGAGTCACAGTTCACAGTAACCTCAAACTCTTGGGCTTAAGCGATTCTCTTGCATCAGCCTCCCAAGTAGCTGGGAATGACAGGTGCCGCCACAATGCCTGGCCATTTTCTGTTACAGTTGTCACTGTTGTTTAACTGTCCTGAGCCAGGTTTGAACCCGCCAGCCCAAAGTTTTCAGATAAGAGACAGTGGACCTGTAGATGCCGCATGTTCCCGTTTTTAAATACTGCACTTTCTTTGGAGTCTTTGCTAGAATCCTCTTCTGATTGTCTTCCTACTTCACTAAATTTCCTTTGTCACTGTTGCTAGATTCTCCTCCTCTTCCCGGCCTCTAAAATCTGGCGTTCCTGTTCTCAGTTCTCTGCTTGGTCACCTCATTCTGTGGGTGGTCTCAGTCTCAGGGCTTAAACAGCTACACGTGGCACATGGATGTCTCCAAAATCAATGCCTGCAGCTGGCCTTCCTGGGGACATAGTTCCTAGTCAGTGCCTTCATTTGGATATCTAATAGGCATGTTAAGATTTACGTGTCCTAGAATTTCCCACCTCAGTAAATGGTACTTTGACTCATTTAGTAGCTGAGATTTCAAACTTTGGAGTTATCCTTGACTCCTCTTATGTTTTT
>NW_003852471.1:4479165-4490820 GCF_000181295.1 Otolemur garnettii | reverse complement strand
TTATGACTATGAATGCTTGTCTAGACCTCGCCAAAGCCTTAGGACAGTCTCCTTGCTTTCATGTTCGCCATTTCAACTTACATTTTATGCACAAGTCAGAGTTATCCTCTAATAGTAAGTCAGAGCATGTCACTTCAGAATTCCTAGGTGGCTTTCCATCACACTTAGAAAAAAATCCAAAGTCCTTACCATAGCCTACCAAGACTCCAACCCAACTGGCCCCTGCAAGCTGATCTCTCACTCTTCTTGCTCTCTAAGTTGCAGGGATGCTTCTGACTTCCTTTCTTGAAGGTTCCCAGGATACTCCAAGCTGCAGGGTCTTTCCACTCAACTATTCCTTGGCCAGGAATGTTCTTTTCCTCACTTTAGGCCTGCTTGAGTCCTCTGAGAAGCCCATGTAATACAGCGCCCCTCCTTCAGAAGTAACCGTCACCTTACTTAATTTTTTCTTAGCATCTATTTAAAAAAAAACAACAAAACTGTTTACTATTAAATGAGCATCTCCACAACTGCGGTGGGAGCATAAGAGTGCGAATACCTAGGCTGGCTTCTGGGACTTTGTGGCTTCTGGGACTTCGTGGCTTCATGAGCAATTTCTCTTCACATTCAGACTTGAGGAATAGGCAGAAGTGCCAGGTGCCTGTTACTGTTTAAGCTACAATTGGCTTTGTCTTCATGTTTTTATTTCTCATAATTAAAAAACAGATCTCATGAGGGTTCACATTCTGTTGTGTATTTACTTATGGCTTTCCTGATTTTTCTTCTCTATCCTCGACCTTTACCCTTGACTCTGTTGCCTTCTCTACCAAGTCCTTTTAATACTTTATTTCTTTCCCTTATTTTAAATTTTTAAAAATTCAAGTGATACATTACACATAGTTAAAAAGTAAAATAGCACTATAAAACTTGACAATGAAAAAAAGCATCCCTTCATACTTCCAAGTCCTGTCTCCCAGGAAAAACCATTTTCAATTTTAAAGCTGTTTCTTCTGATATTTACTTCCACATTTCAAAATAACATCATTATACAGCTATCTCGTGGTTTTCAATCCTGAATATTACCTATTGATACCATGGAATGGAAGACAAGGGCTTAGCTTTCTATCCCAGTTCCTGACACATGCTTCTCCTTCCCCATCCTCACATTTCTATCACGAGTTTTAGCCAAATCTACGTCTGTCTTCATACAATCATATGAATCCATGCCCACGTGAGCCACGCAAGGTACCATGATTACATTTTCTTTTTTGCACAGCTTCCTTCCAGAATTATTGTCTTGTTATTTACCTTCTTAGATTTCTAGGTGTTGATTTCACCCAACTCACAGAAGTGTTAAGTATCCACTGAACATGTTCAAACACTCCATGTAAGCTATCAGCTTCTCTTCGTTCTTGGGGGCATACCTAGAAGAACCCTCCATTCTTCTGCTCAACTTGGCCTGGCTGTTCTGTAAACCTGATGCGCTGCTATAATCCTATAAGGGTACGTGTGAGTCTTTCTAAATGTAGAATACAAATGTCTTAACACAACAACTAAGAAAATGACATGAAGGCTATGCTAACCAATTGGATGAAAGTATTTCAAATTGTATGTAGAAACAACACATGGTACCCCATGAGAGTATTAATGTACACAGCTATGATTCAATAAAAAATAAATAAAAAATAAAAAAATCCTAGCACTCCCTCCTCCCATCATCCTGGGGATTCCTTCTACCTCTCTCCTGTGCTGGAACCCTTACTTCCCAACTCCTGTATCTTCTCCATTCTTAGTTACTCCCTCATTGTGGTGTCATACATTCTCCAACAGCTGGAGAAAGGCTGCAAGGGAAGTTTTATTTTTGAGACCTCTAATTCAGCAAATATCCTTATTGGACACTTATACTTGGTGGGTCATTTGGTAGGATATAAAATTCTAGGCAGGAAATAATTTCCCTTTGGAATTTGACAAGGATTATCTTCTATTTTTGATGGTTATTAAGGATTCTAATACCATTTTGATTCCTGGTCCTTTTTAAGTGATCTGCTTCCTGTCGCCCCTCCTGAAGCTTTTAGGTACTGTCCTTTATCCTCAGGGTACTGACATTTCAGGATGAAGTGCCTTGATGGGCTACTTTGCCTTCAGTCCTTGGACATGTCCTTGAATTAGTTCTGCAGTTTCTTCCCTTATATTTTCTCTGTTCTCTCTCTTTGGAACTTCTATTTTATCCTGGCTTGATCTTCTATTTTCTTCTCTACATCTCTGCTTTTTTTCTTCTAATTTCTGGGACAGTTCTCATTTTTATCATCTATCTCAAATATTTTCTTTTCTATCCCCGTACTTCGGTTCTTAGGTTTACATACTCATCCTTTTTGGTCACAGTCACTTGTTCAAGTTTAATGGACACGATATGATCTCTCTTCTCTCTAAAAGTATTAATTATACCTTTGGTCCCAGCAGTCCTTTTGCTCACTGTCCTGTTGTGCACCTGCTTCTTCTAGGTTCTTTTCACTTGTTAGTTTGTTTCTGGTTTTAGTCCTTCATATTAGACATGTTCCTCAAATATTTGATGATCCTTTGCTACTTGTGTTTAAAAATGAGTCCCCAGAATGTTGCCAGAAGCTCTATGTGCCCCCTGGCTTGTTGGCTGGCATTCTGCGTAGGCAGATTCAATGTGGAGATAGCCATTTCATCAGGATCCCCAGCTGTCAGTGCCAACAGTGCTTTTCTGCAGGTAGCTCATTTCTCAAGCGAGGCCTCTTCCAGTTCCGTGGCTATTAATATATAAGTCTGGTATCTGCTCATACGCATGTGAATGGCTCTGGGAGGTCTCAGCATTTACCATACACACTTTCCATCTAGCCCTTGCTCCATCCATATTCTGACACCTTGCACACTCAGGCGCAGTGCCTCTTGCATTCATTTTTGCCCAAGAGTGAACCTCTGGTATTCCGCCAAGATGGTGCATAAGGGCTGCTTGGGGATTGGAAGGACATTTGAGGGTCCTATTTGTGCCTTTTATAATCCTTCGAACAGTCCTGTTTTCAGCCCCGCTCTTCTGTTCTTTCAGAGATACAGGCAGGACTTGGAGATACTGCAATTTCAGATCACTGGAATAAAGTAAAATTCACAATGAAGTGAGTCATACATTTTTGGTTTTCCAGTGCATAGAAAAGTTATGTTTGCACTGTATGGCAGCCTATACATGTGTAACAGCATTATGTCTAAAAAACAATATTCCCACCTTAATTAAAAATACTTTATTGCTAAAAAATGCTAACAATCATTCTAAACCTTTCTGCTGGTGGGATCTTGCCTCAAGGTTGACAGCTGACTGATCAGGGTTGTGGTTGTTGAGGTTGGGGTGGTTGTGACAATTTCTTAAAATAAGACAATGATGTTTGCAGCATCAATTGACTCTTCATAATGATTTCTCTATAGCATGCCCTGCTATTTGGTAGCATCTTACCCACAGTAGAACTTTCAAAATTGGAATCCATCCTCTCAAACTGTTGCTTTGTCGACTAAGTTGATGTAATCTTCCAAATCCTTCCTTGTCATTTCAACGATGTTCATGGCATCTTCACCAGGAGTAGATTCCATTTTAAGAAATTGTTTTCTTTGCTCATCCATAAAAGACAACTCCTCCTCTGTTCACGTTTTGTCACAAGATTGCAGCAGTTCAGTAACATCTTCTGCCTCCATGTCTAACTCCAGGCCTCTTGCTATTTCCACTAAATCTGCAGCTAGTTCTTCCACTCAAATCTTGAACCTATCAAAGACATCCAAGGGGACTGGAATCAACTTCTTCCAAACTTTTGTTAAAGTTCATCTTTTGACCTCCTATGAATCACAAATGTTCCTAATGGCATCCAGAATGGTGAATCCTTTCCAGAAGGGTTTCAATTTACTTTGCCCAAGTCCATTGGAAGAATTACTATTGGCAGCAATAGCCTTATGAAATGTAGTTATTAAATAATAAGCCTTCAAAGTCAAAATTACACCTTGCTGCTCAGGCTGCAGAATGGATGCTGTGTTAGCTGGTGTGAAAACAACACGAATCTCCTCGTGCGTCTCCATCAGAGAGTTCTCAGGTGACCAAGTGTATTGTTAATGAACAGTGAAATTTTGAAAGGCATCTTTTTTTCTTAGCAATAGTTCTCAACAAGGGGCTTCAAACAGTAATCCATACTGTAAACAGATGTGCTGTGATACAGGCCTTATTGTTCCATTTATGGAATATCTGCAGAGTAGATTTAGCATAATTCTTAAGGGCCTCAGGCTTTCCAGAAAGGTAAAATGAGCATCGGCTTCCATTTAAAGTCATCAGCTGCATTTGCCCCCATGAGAGAGTCAGCCTGGTCTTTGAAGCATTGAGGACAGCCGTTGGCTTTCCATCAGTAGCTATGAAATTCTAGATGACATCTTCCAATACAAGGCTGTTTCATCTACACTGACAATGAGTCATTCCGTGCAGCCAACCTCATCAGTGATCTTGGCTGGGTCTGGGTAACATGCTGCAGCTTCTATTGACACATCAGAATTTGCTGCTTCACCTGGAACTTCTATGTTATGGAGATAGCTTCTCTCCTAACCTCATGAACCAGCCTCTGCTAGCTTCAAACTTTCCTTCAGTGGCTTCCTCACTTCAGCCTTCAGAGAATCAAGGAGAGCCTTGCTGCGGAGGAGGCTGTGGCTTAGAGGAATATTGTGGCTGATTTGATCTTCCGTCCACACCACTCAAATGTTCTCAGTATACGCAACACAGGTGTTTTACTTTCTTACCATTCACGTGTTCACTGGAGCAGCATTTTTAATTTCCATCGAGAACCTCTCCTTTGCCTTCAGAGCTTGGCTAACTGCTTCACACAGAGGCCTGGCTTTTGGCCTGTGTCAGCTTTCTACATGCCTTCCTCTCTAAGCTAAATCATTTCTAGCTTTTGATTTAAAGTGAGAAATGTGTGATTCTTTCCTTAACTTGCACACATAGAGGCTATAATAGAGTTAATAACTGGCCTGATTTCTGTATTTTTGTTGTTTTAGCAAGTAGTGAGTCCTGAGGAAAGAGAGAGATGGGGGAATGGCTGGTTGATCAAGCAGGTAGAACAGACACATTTATCAATTAAGTTTGCTCTCTTGTGTGGGCACCAAGAACCTCCCAAAATTACATCAATAACATCAAAGATAGCTGGTCACAGATTAACATGACAGATATAATAATAATTAAAAAGTTTAAAAAGTTGCAAGAATTCCCAAAATGTGACATGCAGACATGAAGGGAGGCACATGTTGGGAAAATGCCACCGATAGACCTGTTCAGTGCAGGTTTGCCACACACCTGAAATTTGTAAAAAACACAATATCTGCAAAGTACAACAACACAAAGCACAGTAAAGTTAGCGAGGCCTGTGTCTAGTTCTCCAGTGCCTGAGTGCTCCAGTTTTCTGCCGCATAATCAGATTTGCTCCCTGCTGGGTCCTCCCCATCCTCCTCACCCCTCACAGGCATGGGGTCTCCCTATTTATACCCTGAAAGTCAGTTACCTCTCAGCCTCTTGATTTTCTTTCTCCAAAATTTTGTGAACATTTTTTTTTTTCACATAGTGTCAACGCCTATCTTGTTCTTTGGGTCCTTGTGGACTTACTTCTCATTAATTTATTGTCATTTTAGTCACCATGGGATGAAGTAGAGAGTATGCAGTTCTCCATGTTGAACTAAGAGTATTATTTTCCATTTTTGAGCTCCATTCATCTTTACTATATGGCTACGGAAACTGCGGAATTTAAAACTTCTGCCCCCCTTTCTTTGCCTTATCTATGGTGTTAGAACAAACAAATAGTGGACTCTCTGTGCTGATTTTCCTTCAGTGGTGTATGTGACCTGTTCGTAGGAATTTACCACATTCTTCTTCTGGATCACAACAAGGTCCCTAACAGGGGGCCCCACGGTGCTGGCCAAACACAGAACTAGTAGGAAAGAAAACCGCAGTCAAGAAGAACGTGACCGTTTTGACTTGGTTTTGATGATGGGGGCTGTTCTCTAACACGTTAACTTTCTCTTCTCACTTCCGACTTCCTTCTCTTTTCTTTTCTTTTCTTTTCTTTCTTTCCTTTCGTTTTCAATGTTCCAATGTTTGTAATGTGCGTCTCTTCCCCAGCAAACTTTTCCGAGGCTCCTGGTTCACATTTACATTCCCCCCAGTTCTCTTTTCCATTTGCCCTCCCCTTGTTGACCTGCACCTTTGTTGCTCTGCCCTCGACCCTTGCTGATTTTGTGGATGACCCGGTAATTCCTGCTCCACTTTTAGAAAGTACATTTTGCCCTTAGAGGCTTTGCCTTTCCTCTTATCCTGAGAACTTTCCTCAGACAATTAAAAACAAAGGCCACCTACTCTTTGGCCTCTTGAAAGAGAATAGGGCTTTCCTTCCCTTAATTAGCCTCCTTATTAGACCATTAATTTGTTTTCGTTCTAACAGAAGTTTATTCTCTACTTAAATGCACCTCTATTTCTCCAGAATCTGAGAAATTTCAAGTGCCTGGAATGCACAATCAAAAAAAGTAGTGCTTTTATTTTACATGCTGCAGCCTCTATTTTTTCTGGCTCATGAATCCTATCCCCTTTTATTGGCTTATTTCTTATGTTTATAAGCATATTCTGGATGTTGGCATGCTTTGCCAAAGAAGCGGCCTTAATTATTTACTCTTACTTAACTTTGAGGTGATATTTTGGTAACTTCTAGTGGAAAATTCAGTCTTCCCCCACTCTCTCCACCAAAGGAAGTTGCTCCACCAGTACCTCCCTAACGAGCTGCCTTTACTTCTGGGATGATCCTTTTCTCATACCTAGTAATGATCCACGATCATTTATAGACCAACCCAATGTCTTAAATCTTTCAGTCCACATTAAAAAAAAACAACACAACTTCAAAGTGGTTTCCTTTCACAATGATGACCAGGAAGACTTCTACATGAAGTTCCTTTAGCTGGATTAAAAAATCCACCCCTCACTTTTAGTCTAGTTTCTCTGGCTGAAATCACATCCAGAAGGCTGGTGATTAGAGAAGCGTTTAAAATGGCCTTCGGGGAGCCTTCCCCTTCTGACACTCACACCATCCTGCAGTCCTTTCACTGGGGTGCGGTTGCACTTGTGATCTCATCGGTAACGACTGAAACACAGCAGAAGCAATGGCGGGTCACTTCTGAGACTAGGTCACAAAATAACTATGGCTTCTGACTTGGCACTGTCTCTCTTGTTCTTGGTCACTAGCTTGCCCTGAGGGAAGCTGGCTAACATACTACAGCTCAGCTATGGAGACAGGCGTGTGGCCAAGAGCTGAAGGAAGCCTCTGGCCACTGGTCTAGGAGGAAATCCTGCCAGCAACCTGGAAGCCAATTCCCCCACCCCCAGCAGAACCTTTAGATGAGATGCCAGTTGCAGTGGACACCCTGACACCAACCTCCTGAAAGGCCTTGAGCCAGAGGCACCTACCCAAGGCATGCTCAGATTTCTGACTCACCGAAACTGTGAGATAATAAATGCTTGTTACATGAAGTCACTAACCTTGAAGGTAATTTGTCACACAGCAATAGATAACTAATAACGGGCTCTTCAGGCAAATGTTCTAGTTTTTTATATGATTAATATCTATTTAGATCATTCTTTCCCCTGGATGTTAACTTAATTACTCATAAACGATTCTCTTTAAATTCCTCTTTGAGAGCAGAAGTAGCAGCTGCCCGTCTCATTCATAATCACGTCGCCAGTGCTGACTAGCACCGCGCTGGCACCTTGACAGATACTGATATAGAATTACTGAATTTGACCCTTCTGTTTTTTCCTCTCTGACCTAGTTCATACGTTACTCTTTACTTTCTGTATTGTCATTTCTTTGGGGATTTAAGAGTTAGAAAACCTGCAGGTCTAGGTGCCGGGACCTTCTCCTCCTTTGACCTGCTGTCCCTCCCCTCCAGCTCCAAGTGAGCATTGCCTCTCTCTTCGTGGGGTTTCTCCGGTGGAGCTGAGCCCATGTGCGCTCACCCTCCCCACTGCAGCCTGAACTGGGGATGTGGCTCCCTTTACTGGGGAGGCTGCTGTGTTCCAACAGGAGACAATTATCTGACCCCCTGGCCATCTGGAGGAGTAAGGAGTATGTTTATTATTTGTTTTGTTTTCATTTTAAAAGCAGAAAACCCCAATGGAGGCCCACAGTGTTAAGCCTGAGGTCATCTTGAAATTTAGAAGCAGAGTAATAAGAACTCAAGTTTCCTGAACGGGGAAACATCACACCGTGGAGATTCAAATTTGAATCTTAGCTCCACCGAGCTATGTTGTGGCCTGATGGAAATCATTCAGTCTTCTTCAGTCACGTCCTCATCTATAAATGCAAGTAATTTCTACTTTATAGGGTGGTCTTAGGCATTATTCTTGATCCAGCTTCTGTCCATTTCATATTTTGTCTACTATTTATAACACCTTTGCAATAGGTTCACTTCATAATTATGACATAAACTTTCTGTTTTGGTTGGTAATTTAAATAAAGCAAGAACATATTTAATTAACAATAAATATTACTAGTAGCATTTTCCTTTTATTTCTTTGTTAAGGTGTGGATAAAATCAACAAACATATTTCCACTTACTGACAGTCAGGATCTTCCTCCACTGCCTTTGTTTGCTGTGCTGTCGTAAATGGGATCAAATATTCTAATGTGACACCACATCGGTGATTAGAAAACAGATTAATGGTCCCGCTATTTCTAACCTGCTTAGCAGTTCAGAAATAAGACTGTTTGAAAAAAAGCTTGCAAATCAAAGTAAGTCTACTCTAGTTTAAATATAAACACTGCTAAAATAACCGTGCATATGAGGGAAAGACCAGTGCCCGTAAGTTACCTTGTGAGTGCAGGGTATCAGGTAAAATCCTAAAGTGAAAGTATATTGAAAATATATTGTCCAAATACTTTTCTAACTTAAGCAGTTTTAGTGCTTTAACACTTTTGGTGCTCTCAAAGTTTCTTTGGCAAAGATTCAATGCTAAAACAAATAACATGCAAACATACAAAGATTCCCAGTCTTAAAAATCTTAAATAGTGATTTGTAACACAGAACTGGCACTGAGGGACCTTAAGAGATGAGGTAGCTCAATGTGTTCATCTTACGGATACGGAAGCAGGTCCGGAGAGGTGAAGGGACCGCCTAGTTAAGGACATGGCAAGGATGTGATCTCAGGTCCCTGACTAACAGCGCAGGAATGTTTCTCTGACACCAAGCTGGTTTTCATGTTTTTGTTTGTTGAAAGAACATGTGCTCCTCTAGTAATTGCAAAGGTACCAGCATCTGTTTCCTACCTCTTCCTGGGACCGGTTGAACTGCCGGATCAGTTGGGTTTGTGCCAGCATTACTCTTTCCAGTTCATCTGACTTCTGTTTCATTTCCTTCCTCAAGTCTTCTGAAACTGAATCATTACTGTCAATTTCCTTCTTCAGCCGAGATTCAAATTCTACAACCATATTTTTAAGGTTTTCTATTTCTTTTTCTTTTGACTCAGATTCTTCAGTGTATCGAACATGGGATGCATGGAGTTTTTCTTCAAGAGTGGTCACTTCCAGCCTTAGATCTCTTGTAGCACCTGTGATTAAGTCAGATATCTGTAAGATAAATCTCAAGTTAGTTTGTAGGCAATAGGTTTTAGGTAACCAGAGTTCCTAAGGTTTTTAAGAAGTTTACTCTAATTAATTAGTATACTCTTCCGATCAGATGCAAACAAATCCTATGATATACTAGTATGCAGACTTTCAAAATTTTCTTTTAAAAGTTAAGACTAGGGCAGCACCTGTGGCTCACTGAGTAGGGCCCCAGCCCTATGTACCAAGGGTGGCGGGTTCGAACCTGGCCCCAGCCAAACTGCAACAAAAAAATAGCCAGGCGTTGTGGCGGGCACCTGTAGTCCCAGCTACTCGGGGAGACTGAGGCAAGAGACTCGCCTAAGCTCAAGAGCTGGAGGTTGCTGTGAGCTCTGATACCACAGCACTCTACTGAGGGTGACAAAGTAAGACTCTATCTCAAAAAAAAAGAAAGAAAGAAAAAAAGAAAGAAAGAAAGAAAAAAAGAAAAAGTTAAGATTAAAACTTTTTTTTTTTTTTGAGAAAGTCTCACTCTGTTGCTCTGGGGTTGAGTACTGTGGCAACATACCTTACAGCAACCTCAAACCATTGGGCTCAAGAGATCCTCTTGGCTCAGCCTCTTGAGTTACTGGGACTACAGACACCTTCTACAATGCCTGGCTAGTTTTTCTATTTTTAATAGAGATGAGATCTCACTTTGCTCAGACTGTTCTGGAACTCCCAAGCTCAGGCAATCCACCTGCCTTGGCCTCCCAGAGCCCAAGACTAAAACTTTTATTGTTCCACCTAAAATGGTATCAACTTTAATCACCTTTGGAAATAATCAAAATCTCTGTGACTGTACTGAGCTATGAGGGACAGCTCAAGTCTTAACAAGTAGATCAGGGACCTGTCTGGGCCTAACTGGGCTGGTTTTGGGATCTTGAAATGCCTAATGTTTGGGGATGCAAGGAGAACAGACCAGTCAGACTGTCGTCATACCCTACTAGTTAGTTTTCCTTTGACATGACTTTTTTTCTTTCTTTTACATGTATGTCATGGCTGGAGGTACCCCAAATGCTATACTTTCTAGAAAAGCATTGCCTGACAGAACTTCTGTGATGATGGAAACATTCTGTGTTATCTGGTATGGTAGCTACTAGCTGTATGTGGCTATTGACAGTGGTATGCTGGTAAATATTTAACAACTGAATCTCAAAGGAAAAAAAAAGCCAGATGTGTATCTAATTTCCATGGTACAAATATTCTCACTATGGTTAACAACAAGATATTTTGATCACTAAGTTGGGAAGAGGGGCACACAAAGGCTCTCAAAGGCCAGTTCTGGCCACCGAGCGCTTAAAATGTGGCTAATGTAACTAAGGAACTGATTTTAACTTTTAATTAATTTAGTTGAAATTTAAGTTAAGCTACATTTGGCTGCCATAATAGTGCAATTCTAGAGAACAGCAGAATACTGTGAAAACACAGGGCTTTTCAGGGTGGTACCTCGAGGTAAATAAATGAGGGAACAACTTGGAGAAGCTTTTTCTCATAGCATGAAAGTCTTTACAAGGGGAAAGATTGCTTGTTTTCTTTCTTCTTAAAAACAAAGAACAAAAACAAAAAACAAACAAGAAGGAGCCGAGCTGCTCTGATGAAATATATCCTCTTACTTATGCCACAAATATTATCCTATTATAAATATTAGTACAAGAAAATATCCCCACAAGAAATCTGGGAGACATTCATTGACCAAAGTTCCAAGGACTTTGTGAACTATTACTTAGAAAGAATTATGTATCCAAATTTGCTTCAAATGTTAAATTGACATAAGGCATAACTTTTGTGAGAAGTCTATTCAGAAGTAGTAAATTTATTCCATTGTCTTCCATTAATCAAGGAGGGAAGAGGGCCACTGCTATGTCGGATACTGCTTTTTGTCACCCCGAGGAGAGCTGATAATGAAAGAGAGCCAGGTTATCCTTGGGAGAGGAGGATCACATAGTCACAAATATGTTTTTATCTTTTAAAAGGAGAGCCAACACTTAAAAGTCAGGAGATTTCACTTACA
>NW_003852471.1:4473933-4478998 GCF_000181295.1 Otolemur garnettii | reverse complement strand
CTATTTTTTGGTTGCAGCCGTCATTGTTGTTTGGCGGGTCCGGGCTGGGGATTCGAACCCGCCACCTTAGGTGTGTACGTGGCGGGCGCCTTAGCTGGTTGAGCTATAGGCGCCGAGCCAAAATCTGGATTATTTCTTTTGAGAAATGGTAACATTTGGCTAGTTCTGGCCTGCTGGTCTAAATTCCCCTGCCTATGGGATCCTGAGCCACCCAGGACTGCAACAGCAGTCACAAAATGAGAGGAAGAAGGGGTGGGGGGAACTCAGTAGAGCCTGGGGCGCCAGGGCCAGGACCACCTAGGGCAGATGGAAGCTGAGGTGAACTTAGGCTCTGAGCTCCATTGTCCCAATAGGATTTCACTTGAAAAACACAAATTCAAAGATAAAATTATTGGCCTGATGGCCAATAAAACATGAAAAAATGCTCAACATCTCTAACTATCAGAGAAATGCAAATCAAAACCACAATGAGGTAACAGCTAACTCCAGTGAGAGTGGCCTTTACCAAAAAGTCACAAACAACAAATTCGGGCGTGAATGTGGAGAGATGTGAACCCTTATACACTGCCAGTGGAGCTGCAAACGAGGACAACCTCTGTGGGAAACAGTACGGAGATACCACAGAGAACTAAAAGTAGACCTGGATTCAATCACTATTGGGCGTTTACCCAAAGGGAAAGAAATGCTCCTATCACAAAGACACCTGTACTAGAATGTTTACAGCAGCCCAATTCATAATCACAAAGAACCAAGCCAAGTGCCCATCACTCCACGAGTGGACTAATAAAATGCGCTATCTGTGTACCACAGAATACTAACCTGCCATTACAAGAACAGCGAAGTAGTACTTTTTCTAACAACCTGGATGGAACTGGAGACCATTCTTCTAAGCAAAGTATCACAGAAATGGAAGAACAAACACCACATGTGCTCACCATTAGATTGGAACTAATCGATCAACACCTGCGTGCACATGTGGGAGTAAAACTCAAGGTGGGAGCAGGGAGGAGGGGGGTAAATTCCAGGTGGTGGGCACACTTACAACCTTGACTCAAACTATACAAAAGCAATTCATGTACACCCTAATGTTTGTACATTTAATAATACATGGTATTCTGAAATTAAAAAAAGGATTTCAAGGCAGCATCTGCAGAGTGTGAAATGTAAAGCTTGAGGCCTGAGTGTGGGTCCCTGTGCAGTGGCACTGTCATACACGCAGGTCGTTGGTCGTGCCTACTGTGCCCGACTATTGAATTGGCTGTGCCATATCTTCTGTATACAAAGAGAGAGGCCATTAGGTCTCACTAGATGCTTAATTAATATGGACTCTTACTGAATTTATTCAAAATATGATTTCCCTACTGGTTCTTCACTAATACACACACACAACTACTTAAGTCCTATAAAAACACAGAAAACTTAATAAAACTTTATATTTAGAACACACTGTCTAAGAAATTAAGAAGGTGTGATTACATTTTAAAAATATTTCTCTTTATTCAAAAATGTTTAGAATTAAAAATATTGCAATGAAAGGGGATATGCTTTAGGTGTTGAGAAATTTTTAATTACATAAAATAACCTCATTATTGGTTAGTGTTAGATACTTGGGGCATTTGAATATCTAGCCATGATAATTATTAGTCTTACAATTTATGCTGTTTCTAGATTGTTTATTTTAGTAGAAAACAATGGCTCAAGCAGCTAAGGCACCAGCCACATACACCTGAGCTGGCGGTTTCTAATCCAGCCCGGGCCTGCCAAACAACGACAGCTGCAACCAAAAAATAGCAGGGCGTTGTGGCGGGCGCCTGTGGTCCCAGCTACTTGGGAGGCTGAGGCAGGAGATTCTCTTGAGCCCAGGAGTTGGAGGTTGCTGTGAGCTGTGATGTCACGGCACTCTACCCAGGGGGACAGCTTGAGACTCTGTCTCAAAAAAAAAAAGAAAAGAAAAGAAAACAACCCAGGTATGTGTAGCTGGATCGTGTGCATGCCTAATTCTCTTGGTTACCCAACCTGGGGACAGTCACCTCCTTTACCTCCATGGCCAGGACTGAGGCCTGGTGACACAGGGGGGCTCTACACCCTGCAGTGCTCTTAGAGGACACGCCAGCAGCTGCACTTTCCAGCTCGTTAGAGGACGAGGAGCCCCACCATTACAAACCTTCGTTTGCAGTTCCTCTTGATCGTGTTTATACTTTTGGATCATTTGTTCGTGTTTTTCTTTTTCAATGTCAAGTTCCAGCTTTGCTTCCTTCCTAAAGAGAACAGCTTGCTCCTCAAAGTCCGCGAGGTGTTGAGCTCTTTCCTTGGCGAGTTCAGCTTTAATCTAGAAGATAGCATTTAACACACACAAAAAACCATTTTGCCTTGAAATAAATACAGTGAGCTCATTTACGGTTAATTCTTAAGAAATTTTAACATTACATTTTTGACTATTTACAAAATTCTAGTATTAAAGACACTGAATTAGAACTTGGACCAGATATTCTAACACCTTCTAAGACCTTTTAAGACCTGAAAAATTAATAGAGAAGTTAGAACTATCTATTATGACAGTTTTCAGGGGAAAAAAAGCCTGGTCATCTGTTCATTTATACTAGAAACTCAGTCTTTGCCAGTAACTCATAAGAGAAAATTAACAAAACAAAACAGAATCTGAGGCCCTTAGACTAAGTTCCGCTGAGAACTCAGAGGGGATACAAAGTACAAAGATTGATTATTCAAATGGCCTTTTCTTGATGGAGGTCACAGAAAGTTTTGGAGTCATAGACTATCATTTTAATGTGACTGAGGCTGGAAAGATGATTAAAGGAATACAATAGTGATGCCTGCACCGATGGTCCCCTGCTTGAAACGTTTTGACCTTTGATTTTTTTACTTTATGATGCTGGGGAAGCAATGCACCTTCAGTAAAAGTTGTACTTCGAGTTTTGAATTTTGATCTTCTCCCAGGCCACTGACAGGAGACACGGTATCTCTCGGGATGCTGGGCAGCGGCAGAAAGCTGCCGCCCCGGTCAGCACGCCAGCATGAGGGCAAACACCCCAGACTCCTCGGTGTGCGCACTGTACTGCCTGCATTTTGAGGGGACTGCATCCCGTCGTGTCTACAACATGCCCATTTTTGATGTACAGTATCTTCGACTCTCTGTGGGTTTACTGACAGGTAACCTCATTATAAGTCAGAGAGGGTCTCTATCCACATTTTGATTCAGAATCACAGTGCTGGAAGGGGTCTTAGAAATCCCCTACATCAGTTTCTCATGCTTATGTGAATTGTGGAAAGAGTAAACAAGGTCTGTGGATGCAGATGGAGCTGAGTTTAAATCCCAGCTCTAAATTCTGGCCTTGCCACTTGCTGAGTGATCTTAAGTTTGTGACCATAACCTCTCCCACTGGTATTATAAATTGTTCCCTTAGGGGTTGCTATGAGGATTAAATGAGGTGAAGCTTATGCATAAAGCTGTAGCATGAGCAGAAATTCTACAGGCAGTGGAGATTACGTCCACGATCCGATCTTTCCGTCTGTACTAGGAACCTGTATGAAATGCCCATCTGCTGTGTGCCTCACACCTCCAGACACCATAATTCACTACTTTCCCAGCAGGCATTTCCATTTTCAGACAGTGCTAAGCATGAAGCAGGTTTTCCTGTCATCGAGCCAACATCTCTTTCTGTGTGGTTTTTAACCACTGGTGTGAGCCCTGCCTACTGAAGGAAGAGAGAGAAAAAAATCCACCATTACTGGATCCATTCACTCCGGGGAGCTCATCTGGTGAGATTAGAGAAGGGATCCCAGTGACAGGCTGACTCTAGATTTACACTGTACCGTGAATGCAAACTAAGAGGGGGGAAGGGCGGCAAAACTGGGGGAAACTGTCAATCTGATCACGTGTGTCAGGCCACCAAGCAAAGGAAAGAGGTCAACCTGAATTTCTCAAAGGGACACTGACACCAGGGTGTCAGGGTGCCAGGACACAAAAATATTTTTAAGAAGTTTATAGACAGCCCTTTACATTAAATAAAATGTAGACAGAAGACTAAGCTCAGTATAGGTCAATTGGTTTTATTGCCCTGGGTATAGTACTGTAGCATCTGCCCCAGGCCATGTGAATATATTTACATGGTATTCAATGCAAGGACTAAATTTATTTTGGCTCTCTCAAAATAAATTCTGGATTGTCTGGGTAGAAGACTACTAATATCTCTTAGGAACATTATAGAATTGTTTGGATGGGCTATTCTCAGACTGCTAAAGACAAGGAAAGCTTCAGAGCTTCCCAGAAAATGATATGAGGCTACAGGTGGAGAGGAAGGGGACTCTGATGTTTCTGGGGCCCTGTACAGCTCAGTGTGTTTACTTTCCCATGTAACCTGTCTCTAAATGCATCTACACAGCCTAGTAGGTAAGAGCATGGGCTTGGAATTTATTTAGTTTAAAAATATTTGGGTGAAGGGCTTGACTACAACTTGAACTTTACCTTAGAACTAAAAACAATGTGACCTAAATATGTGTTCTGTCATAATTAATCCGAAATAAATAAAGAACAATATTTTGGGATTTTTCCAGATAATGTTTGGTCAGTGATTTCTAATTTAATTCCATTATGGTCAGAGAAAAGACTTCGTATGATTTGAATCCTTTTAAACTTATTCACTTATTTATAGCCCCCAATACGGTCGATTTTGGTAAATCTTTCATGTGCACTTGAGAAGGACATGTATTCTGTTAAGTGGAGAATTCTACAAGCATCAGTTAGGTCAAACTTGTTAACAGTATTCAATATATCTCTTTAAAATAAATTATTCTACTTTCTGTAGTATATTTCCTTACCAGTATTTTGGCTATTTTTATATCAATTAATGAGAAAGGGATATTGATATCCGAGACTCTAATCATGGCTTTATTTCTCTTTGCAGTTCTATTAGATTTTGCTCCATGTACTTTTAAGTTTTGCTATTAAGTGAATAAACATTTAGGGTTATTATGTACTTCTGGTGAACTGACTCCATTATCATTTTGAAATGACCTTTATCCCTGGTGATATTTTAAATATTCTGAT
>NW_003852471.1:4470521-4473611 GCF_000181295.1 Otolemur garnettii | reverse complement strand
TGAGACTCTGTCTCAAAGAAAAAAAAATCTGATTTCTTTGATCTGAAATCTATATTTTAGTAATACAGGTACTTCAGCTTTCTTTTGATTTGTGTTAGCCTGTTATTTCTTTTTCCATCTTTTAACCTATTTGTGTTTTTATATTGAAGTTGCATTTCCTAAGAACCTTTGGAGGTTCTAGCAGGAGGGCAGGGCTACTCACATATCCTTCCCTGATGAACAGTCTTCCTCTATCAGGAAAGGTTGTCTTGGTCCACCCATCACGCACCTTCAGGAGGGACCCATGTGGAGTAGTGAGGGAGGAATGGGACATGCCACCTAGCCAGCCAGAGCGGCCAAATCAACCCCGGCAATAAATGGGTGACAGATGTAGCCAGATTGCGCTCACATCGCAAGGTGCATTTCTTACAGGCGACATACAGTAGGTTCTTAAATTTTTAGCCAAAATGAAACATTCCTTTTTAGCTAATATTCCTTGTTAATGAGAATATTTAGATCAGGGCTTAGCAACTGTGGCTCACAGACTAAATTCAGCTGTGACCACTTATTTATATATCGTCAATGGCTGTTTTTATCATATAACAGCAGAGTTGAATGGTTGTGACACAGTCTATATGCCCCCCCAAACCAAAAATATTTACTAACTGGTCCTTTACAAAAAATGTCTGCTGACCCCTTGGTTTATACCTTTTACATTTAAAGTGATTATTGATATGATTAGCTTAAAACCTATTATCTTGCTATGTATTTTGTATTTGGCGGTCTCATCTTTTTTGTTTTTCTTCTTTTCCTGTCTTCTTTAGGATTATTTTTTATTCGATTTTATTTTCCTTTCAATAAACTTAAATAATAACCGAGAAAAATGTCTTTACTCCCAGTGTTACCATTTCTGGGGCTCTACATTCCTTGGTGAGGACACATCTTTCCACCTGGTGTACTCTTCCTTCAGACTGAGGGATTATCTTTTAACTTTCCTTATAATGTGGGGGTCTTTTTGTAATGCCTTTTCAGCTTTTTCTGAGAAAAGTCTTTATTTTACCCAGATTCTTGAAAGACATTTTCACTTGGTGTAGAGTTCTAGGTCAACAGCTTTCTGCCTCACCCGCCTTTTTTGGTAATTTTGGTCCTGCTATCTTCTCGCTTGCGTTGTTTCTGACAAGAAGCTCCCTTGTTATCTTTGTTCTTCTGTATGACTTTCCCTCCCTGCCCCTCCCCCACCGTGGCTTTTAAACTTTTCTTTTTACATAGTATTACTTGGAACAACTAGATTTTAATCCTTGGTATGCTTGGTTTTTGTGCTTGCAGTTTGTTGACTCATGGGAGTATTGTTTTTTAGGTTTTTTTTAACTTCATTCAAATTAATATGAGGGTACAATTCTTAGGTTACATTGTTCTCGCTTTCAGAGTAAGTTCCCTTCTTAGAAGAGCCCCTGGTGGGGGGGGTGTTATCTACCTCCACAATGTGCACAGTAGGTCATGTGGCTTTTCCACTTTGAAAAAGAATTTGAGATTGTTTTTTTTCTGCCCTCTTCAAAATTGAAATTGACTATTTCTTTTCTTTCTTTCTTTCTTTTTTTTTTTTGAGACACCCTCCGTAGAGTACGTGGTATCACAGCTCACAGCAACCTCCAGCTCTTGGGCTCAAGCTATTCTCTTGCCTCAGCCTCCCAAGTAGCTGGGACTACAGGTGCCCACCACAGCACCCAGCTATTTTTAGAGATGGGGCTTCTCTCACTCTTGCTTAGGCTGGTCTTGAACCTGTGAGTTCAGGGCAATCTTCCCATCTCAGCCTCCCAAAGTGCTAGGATTATAAGCATGAAGGAATTGACTATTTTTCTTTTTTGCAGTTTTTACGTGGGGCCAGGTTTGAACCCACCACCTCTGGTATATGGCCCTGGCGCCCTACTCCTTTGAGCCACAGGCACTGCCCAGGAATTGACTATTTCTTGAGGTAAAATTTGCTCCCTTGCATTTTTCTATCCATCCAGTTGCTTCAGCCAAGAAGTAAGGTTTTGTTTAACTGGTTTTTTTTTAAAGCTCTATCTACTATTTAAAATGATGTCAACAGTGTAATTCTAAAATGTTCCTAAATGTGATATCTTGATAATGATCTATGAAAATATTTCATTGGAATTTGTTTACTGCACTAAAAAATGTTAGTCAATAAGTGATGTGAGTGGATTTTATAAGCAATGTCTCTGTAAGATTTTTTTAATTACAAAATTTTAACTGAATAGTAACAACATTGTACATTTAAAACCAAATTAAAAGGTTCAGCTTTCACATTAGTTTTCTTCACATCAAAGCAATACTTGAAATAAACAAAAATCCATGACAATTAGTAAATATGCACGTATTTTAAAATATCCTTGTTGCATAGCAACTATTGATCCTATTATGTGCTTTTTACATACTCTACAATAATTAAGCACAGGCACAAATTGGTATCTACTTTTCTTGAATGTTAAAAGCATTAAGTTATGCAGTTTATTTTAGTATGTGTATTATACATTTGTAAAAGGAACATTTCATTCCCACGCCAAGACACAGTGACCCAAGAAAGAGATGGCAATGTCACGTTAGTGACTCTCTTTTCTTATAAGAGGACTTTTAGAGAACTTTTTATTCATAGTCTCAATAGTTAGCAAAGCCAAGACATAATCATTCCTGGGCTTTGCTACCCTGAATCTTGATTTGCTGCTAACAAGAAGTCATGTCATCTGAACAAAATGAAATGCAGAAAAGTACACATGTGAAAATCACATCTGTGATATAATTAATTTATCAGGAAGAGATCATAGTCTTAGTAAGAACTTAGAGAATGTTACAGAGGATATTTTCACCATCAAATTAACTTAACAGCACAAGGCAAGAACATACATGCTTTTACAGGGTCCTCCGCTAATGCTAATTTGTTCTATTCTGTTAGCAACTCAGGGATGGCTGGGGTATAGTGAACATAAGGTCTAGAGCGGATCATAAACTCAGAGTTTTCTCCTGTGAAATGTATCTGAAAACCCCTTGTATGGTACAAGAGTGGAGGCAGAAACTTCTACACAAAAGCAGGAAAGTTCAGTCTGAGAGAAGGAA
>NW_003852471.1:4460504-4470166 GCF_000181295.1 Otolemur garnettii | reverse complement strand
AAAAAAAAAAAGATTTAGAGTTCTTGATACACAGTCCCTTAAAGAGTCATATGAGGCTCTCACTAGACCTTCACCACAGTGTTAGGACTATTTTGTTAGTTAGATGGGTATAAAAGACCTCTCATTGTTTTAATTTTTATGTTTTGGTTTATTAATTAGGTTGATCATCTTATTTTTGAATTTTTTAAACATGGATTGGTAAGGACTGAAGAAATGATTAAGAGCAGACTGGTCATTTGAGTAAACCGAGGCTAATAAAATTAGAATGAATGAAAGAAGCTGGGCCTTGAGAAGAAGAAAGAAAAAGCCTGTACTACAAAGAGTGAGATACTTACTGCAGCTTTATTCCATATTTTCAAATTTTGTTTTTGCCCAGTAACTATTTTTACAGTGATCATTTTTATTATATAGCATGACTGTGCTATGGAGTGTTTATTTTTAGAGGGATAGTACTGGCTGAGCATGGCCATCTGTTTGAAGACTGGATGTGGACGTGACAAATTTGGAACTGATCTGAGCCAGCAACAATACCTAAAGGGTTTCCCTCTGCATGGCAGAGTAGGGGATTCTTAGTTTGATGGTGGCCACTGCTTGTTGCAAGTTATATGATCCAGTCCTCAAGGAGAAGAATCTGATAATAAACAAAACAGATCGTCAGGACTTCAGTAGAACAATCTGAATTTCAATGGCCATTCCAGTTGTACAGGAAAACTTAAGACATATTAAGAAAACTAAGGTAGAAGGCCCAGGCTAGGCATAAAAAAACAGCTGGGGAAGAATATGAGTTGGGGATGCTTTGGCTCAGTATGCAGAATAGGGCCCAAGAATCAGTCAACATATTGGGAGTTTATGGCAGGGAGATGATGGCTGTGCATCCCTGTGAAGGTAGGGACTAACAATCTTAAAAACATTACTTGTATTATTTAAAATTGTAAAAGTAATACATGTTCATTGTTAAAACTCTGAAAACTATAGAAAAGTCCAGAGCCAAAATCAATGCAATTCTTTTTCATAATCTAGGAGTCAAAATTTCTTGGTAAATAATGGCAAACTAAATCCTTATTCAGTTTACTTTGGCAAGATAAATATATCAAAAATTCATCTGAATAATTTTAAGTCATTTTCCCTCGTCTTATATTATGTCCTTATAATAGAAGCAAAGAAGTTGTAAGAGTTAATATTTCCCTCTTTTTAGAACATGATCACATGCACATTCTGACTCTACGAGGAAAAAAGTAAATACTTAAAAGTAAAAATTATGCTTTTCCACGAGAACCCAGGGCTGTCTTAATCTTACAAGATTTCAGAATCTGTTCTTACTTTTTAAATTTCCCATTATGTTGTCTACGCTTTGGGAAAAGTCACACACTTTAAGCACACCTGATTTAGAAAATTCCAGACGCATCAAAAGTGTGCACAGAAGCAGAGAAGTCTATGCGGAATAGTCTTTTGGCAAATGTACAGAATTTTCCAAAGCACACGGTCACATGCTGATGAAAGCGCGGTCCCCTTACCTTCTCCCTCCAGTTATCATCACTCTGCAGCTTCTGTCTAAGGGTTTCCTGCAGCTGCTCGATGATTTTCTGATGTGAAGTCAGCATCAGTTCCCTGAAAATCATAAACCTGACAAATGAATAAGTAAGACTCGCCCCTAATGCCATTCCCCAACTGTAGTTCCTGGCTCAGAGAATATTATTTCACAGCCTAGCCTGTTTATTATCTTTAGCAATGGATATTAATATATTGCCACCACATACTATTTTAACTGTTAACAGCAATTCACAAATACTACATCCACGGTAAGTATTTTCCCAGGGTTCATTTTTACTTAATAAATAGTAAGTTATGATTTTTTCATGATAGAGTAAAAACATACGTAGAGTCTCAAATATATAAAATGTTAAATCGGGGTTCAAAAAGTTGATGACGAAATTCTAGCACCAGACATGTTGGGATACGTATGTGTTAGCAGTTGCCGAGAAATGTATTTTTCTTGTACTTATCTCAAACACTGATAGAAATAAACCACATGAAGTAGAAGGTACTGTCAGGGATGTGGTATACTACAAACCATACTAAACTTAGAAAAGCAAACATGCACACTCTCATGTTCTGATCTGCGTAATAGAGCTCAGGGCTTAGTTTGATCCTCTGGGTAGAAGAAAGAACAGGAGGAGACTCATGAGAAAACCTCACAAGGGCACTGGAACTTAGGATACAACTGGGAGCAGCAGAAGCGTGCCATTGATCAGGGCTCCTTCCCACTTGCACAATGACCATGACGTTGTCCTTTTCTGTGTATGGAATAACGTCTCCATTGTTTATTCCTTCTAATCCCTTTGTTTTCCGTCATCACTCTTGTCCTTTTGGCTTTGACCCCTCTTCTCAGACTTGAGGCTTTCATTTATAACTGCCTGTTGGACAACTCCACCAGAATGAGTCATCAACACCAGAGAGTTCACGTACCAAAGACTAAATTCCCCATCATTTTCTGCAATCTTTCCTTTCCTTCTGACTTCTGGAAACCTTCGATGGTGAAAACCTTTGGCTTGAAATCCCTGAGTGATCTCCGAAGCTTCCTTCTCCCTGTTCTCCCACAGCCATTCAATAGCACGTTCTGTACGTCGTGCTTCCGTGTGGTCCCTTAAACTTGGTACCCCTCAACCTGGTCTCCTCTTCCTTTCCTACATAAAAAGCCTTGTTAAAGTCTAGTCTCATCCTTCTTATTTTATTAAACATTTTTTACCATAACAAAAATAGGAAGCACCGGCATTTCTAGGCTAAAAAATAAGAAGATAGAGCGACCTGGTATCTTGGTGTTCCAGATATGAATGTCATTGAAGAAAACTCATTGAAAAAAATCTCCCAGACTTCGCTTTCCAAAAGCATAGCTAACCTGATAAGTAAATATAAAGAAATATCCGATTAAGGCTTGGCACCCATAGCACAATGGTTACGGCGCTGACCACATGCACCAAGGCTGGCGGGTTTGAACCCAGCCTGGGCCAGCTAAACAACAATGACAACAACAACAACAACAACAACAACAAAAAGAAATATCCAGTTAAAATAATTTTAATTTTGTGTAATTAGGCTAGCAAAAAGAAAGAACCAGAACATGGGACAAAAATGTAGGCTATGCATGAGGAGGGTAGCTATCAGGGTTAACGTGTTCTCTGGTCTTTGCATTATTTGAAAGAAATTTAAGATATTAATTTTAGACTTTATTAAGTGTTCATGACAAAATGTCAAGGATAACCACTAAAAGAATAGAAATAAAATATACTATTCGTGAAAAAATAGACTAAAAAAAAAATAAACAGAAGTCTAACAATTCTCCCTGTCAAAAGGCCCAGAGGAGAAAATAGTGCAGAAAAAGGGGAAGAAATAGAAAGCTTACAGTAATAATCACAAGGATGAAAAACTAAACTCACAGGAAAGAAACAGACTCGATACAAACAAACTGAAAGATTAAAAGTTTGCAAAAGATATAACAGATCTATTAAAGAAAAGGTAGCGTGTAACTATGTTAATTAACATTAGGCAAAATAGACTTTGAGACAAAAGTCATTATCCAGAGCTGATTACGCTAATAGATTTAATTTTCTCTGAATATTCTAACCTTTTATACTGTCAAATAAAACAGTCCCACAATATGTAAAACAAAACATGATGTAACTATAGAGAAGCTGTCAGATCCGCACACAGTGGCAGAGCCCGGCGGGGCTTCCTCAGGTAAGTTAGTGCAGGAGCTCCTCCCGGCAGTGGACGGATAACCGCATGGCTCCAGGATGTTATGGAATGGATCTCCTGGAGTTGTGGAATACAGCAAGCCAGGGTCAAGCAGAGAAATATTAACAACTCCGTGAAGACACAGAAGATTTCGTTTAGGGTTCATATATAGAACCTTGTACACAATTAGTGGAAAAATACATAATTATTTTCCAGCTCATATGGAATTAACCACCCACCAGGCCAGAAAGTATTTCAGCAAATTTCACACAATCATTATACTAAAAACCTGCATTGTTCAATATGGCAGCCACTAGCCTCATGTAGCTACTGAGCACTTAAAAATGTCTAGTCCAGGGCGGTGCCTGTGGCTCAAAGGAGTAGGGCGCCAGCCCCATATGCTAGAGGTGGCAGGTTCAAACCCAGCCCCAGCCAAAACCTGCAAAAAAAGAAAAGTCCAGTCCAGGGGTGGGGACTCTGTGGCCTTAAGGCCACACGTGGCCCTCCAGATCCCCAAGTGCAGTCCCTCAACTGACTTTAGACTGCACAGAACATATCACTTTATTAGAGGATTTGTTCTGTAAAATTCGAGTTCAATCAGAAGGCTGCACTCAAGGATCCAGGAGGCCACATGTGGCCCCACGGGTGTTGGTTCCAACTGAGATGTGCTGTATGTGCAAAATATGCACCAGATTTGAAAATTTCATCTAGAATACTTGTGATAAAGTTTTAAGATGATTGCATATTTAAAGGATAATATTTTGGCTATATTGGGTTAAATAAAATATATTATTAAATTTGATTTTGCCTGTTTAAGTCTTTTACTGTGGCTACTAAAAATTTCTAAATTACATATCTGACTCACATTGTACGTCCGAATAGCCCTATTATAATCTATATTTGGTGAAAACAAATGTCAGTAACAAAAGATAAATAACGTATCTCTATATATTTAAAGATTATGTATTTCTGAATGACTCATGGGCCAAATTAAAAAAATCACAATTGGCATTTAGATATACTCAGAACTGAAATAATGAAATTGCTACGTATCAAAACTTAGGGACTAAAGGTAACACAGAATGGATTAATTGTGACTTTCCTTAGAAAAGAATACAGATAAAGAAATGAATAATCCTCAGCTACATGCAACTTCATGAATCTATCTCAGGAACAAAATATTGAGCAAAAAGAACAAATCACAGAATAATACAGTATGATTTTATTTCTATGAAGATAAAATATATGTAAAATCTATTATATAATTTTGGGAATACAAACATACTTGGTAAAATTATAGAGGGAAGTAAGCTGTTACCCACAGGTTTGTGTAGATTTTTTTTTGTTTTTTTTATCAGTTTAGGGACATTCCCTTCTATTCCTAGTTTGCTGAGAACCACAGAATGAGATGCTGGTGGTATCTCTGAGGAAGGAGAGAATGGGATGGAGTTGTGGAGAAACAGAAAGGACGTGCAAAGCTAATAGTTTATTCCTCCTAAACTGAGAAGTTGATAGAGAGATGTTCCCTGAATTGTAATTCCTTATATCTACATAAACCTTCTATGCATTTAGAAGGTTTGAAAAGATATAACGGATCTATTAAAGAAAAGGTAGCGTGTAACTATGTTAACATTAGGCAAAATGGACTTTAAGACAAAAGTCATTACCCAGAGCTGATTATGCGAATAGACAGATATGCCAGTGTTCATGAAAACAATTACTGGGAAAGCCTGAGCAAAGTGTAGGCTAGGTACATGGAGGAGAGAGAATTGAAGGTGAAACGCAGGGTGAAGAAATGGGCAGGTGAGTAGTAGGTCTTTCTCCTGTAGGGACAGTGTCACTTGCTTGTGTTGCTTGATACGGAAATGAATTCAGAAGGCAGAGCCGCTGTCCTAATTGTGTTTAGAATCCAGCCAGGGTGACATGAAGTGTGAGGCAGATTCACCAGGTTCTGACGCTTGCAGAGCAGTCTCAGGGTTGGAGAAAACGAACTGACGCAAAAAGAATAAGGAATGAGGCCCGTGATCGCGGGATTACGTTAAAACCTTCACTGTGGCTTTCTTCCCAATATCTGGCCATCTGGGCTCCTCTGCAAACTCAGGTTCCTCTAACGCATGTTCCCAAATTTTATCTCCAGTTCAGATCTGTTCTCTGAGTGTCTGACTCATCTACCCAACTCTCTACTCCACTAATCTATTTTAGAAACATCTCAAATTTAACATGTCTGCAATCTCAGTGTTTTACAACACTCGAGTTTAGTTTTTGCACCCACTATGGGTCATGTTTTGTTCCAGGATGTGTCCCAGGGAGCGGCTCTTACCTCAGGATGCTGCTTTTGTGGCAGATAGAAAAGAATAAATTGCGAAAACATAGGATCTCTTAAAACTTCTACCTAGTGGTGGCACCTGTGGCTCAAAGGAGTAGGGCACTGGCCCCATATGCTGGAGGTGGCAAGTTCAAACCCAGCCCTGGCCAAAAACTGCAAAAAAAAAAAAAAACAAAAAAAACTTCTACCTAGAAGTGATGTTTATCAGTCCTCTCACATTTCAGGGGCAAGAACAAGTCAAATGGCCAAGTCTGAGAGTGGTCAGTGGTCAGTGAGACTGTCCTCTCACTGGGAGGTGGGTGGGAAGTCATCTGGCTGGCACTAGCAGACCCCATCACAGCTCTGAAATCCCACAAGAAGTCTACCCTGAAGGTGGGGGAACATTTCTTGCTTGGATATGGTTCTTTCTCCTGCGAGTAAATTCTCAGTCCGGTTTTTGCCGTAGCAGCCAGCTCTCCTCCCTGACATGGGCTTCTTTTTCATTATCCAGCTTAGCCACATCAGAAGAGAGCAGAGATGCTTAAATTTCTGTTTCCCTGCGATAGTTATAATTTTGATATCATGAAAGCAGAATTTCTTCAATAGGCATCCTCTTATGGACCCAGTACAAGGCATCCATAAGATATGCACCTTTTTAGAACAATAACTTTAAAAGTCTAGTAGATTATAGCAGTTAAAATATAGTATGCTGGAGTTCAAATAATATTAATGAAGTGATGATTATTCACTGATTTCTCAAGAAATTATGAAGTTCTTTATGACATTTCCACAAAGTATAGGTGTTTTGAATAAATTGCTATAGAAATATGAATTTGGATCTGTGGTGGCAATTTTGCTTGATATTATGGTCACAGAGATCAGAAAGACTTTTTTACTTGTTTTTCTACTAAGCCTCCATTCTTGACTTTGAGAAGTCTCCAGTGAGACTCTTTAAATGCACCAGACAGGAAGGATAATTATACGTGCTGCTGTAAGCTCTCACTGTCCTTGATTAGAGTGGAATGGGCAGTGTGTAACATATATAGAGGTGATTATATGTGTGAAAGAGATAATCCTGATTCCAGAAATGAAAACCACACTTACATAGTTCATCCATGGATAGGTTTACACATTAAGATCGCAAAACCATCTTAAGACATTGATAAAAAGAAAGTCATCTCGTTTTGAAAGAAACTATAAAGGACCGACTCTGATTCTACGGGGAATAATGCTAACATCTGAATAAATTATGAGAAAGAAGACCTTAATTATAAAGGCATAATCCGTATTTTTCCATCTTACAAAAAGCTGAAAATATGCAGCTGTTTTGGTATCCAGCTTTTCCTTGAGAACAAGTTCTAGAGATGCTGATGCTTTAGAATTATGGTGACAATATAGACTTAGGTCCAAACTTTGAATTTCACTAAGAATCCAGTAAAGAAGATTACGATTAAAATTCCAGAATTCACATTGTACTCCCAGGTCTGATTTTTGTTAAGTCATAAGCCTGAGAGAAAAACTGGACTTCCCCAGTTTTAAATCCTGTGATCAATTTTTTGTTTGGAATTAAATTAATTCCCATCCAGCCAGCCAGTAAATATTTATTGGGTGTCTACTGTGTGTCAGGAACTGTTCTAGTCTCTGGGGATAGAGTGGTTCTTTCTTGTCATTCCTTCGAAATACGTTAATATAATCTCCTAATTTTTAGAAGAAGTGAAAACGTGAGTAGTAAGTGACGAAGGTGATGTGATTCACAAGTGACAAAACCAGCTAAAGCTTATGCCAGCCCAGGGATCTCCATAGTTTGGAGATCATGCTGCCTTACTTTGCATATCTCAGAGGGAGGTGTGGCTTTCTGTGCTATCTACCTTGCAATTTCACCAACATTTTTTTTAGAGTAACAGTTTTGGAGTTGGCAAATGAGGACCTACTCATAATTAAGAGCGTTTGTTTTTTGAAACCTTCACTATTAAACTCTTACATCAAAAAAGAAAATGAGAATCTAATTTCTCATGCACATGCAAATCCAGATTCCCTTAATTGTAGTCGAAAACAAACGTCAAACCATGATGCCAAAACAACAGCTTTATCTTCTGCTGCTTCCCAAGTGGTTATTTTAGAGGTGTCTTCACATTGTCGGGCAAAGAGATAATTTTGATTTTACCACAACTCCTGCCTCCGCTCAAAGCAGTAAGCGTGTGGTAGTTTGGCAAGCCTTTTGTTCTTTTTTTTTGGCAGGCACTGGGTTTGAACCCACCACCTGTGGTATATGGGGCTGGTGCCCTACTCCTTTGAGCCACAGGCACTGCCCTAGCCTTTTGTTCTGAGAGCTGTTGATGGATAGGAAATCAGAGAAAGAAGTAAGTCGGGGGGGGGCAGAGAAGTTTTATTATTTTAGAATATTAATAAATTCTAAGAAAAATATAAATATTAATATAAATATTAATAAGACATGATGCTTTAAGGGGTTAGCAACCTAAAGGAAGTGGAAAGAGAGGGAACTAATACTTTTCCAGCATCTGTGACCATGCTTTAATATTCACAGAAGACAGCTGTCATTAATACGCCCATTTTACAGGTAAGGAAAAGAAGGCTAAAGTGGTTAAATTGTCCAAGGTTGACGCTGGTCACCTTGGGGATTTAAATTATGTTTATCGAACTCTAAAGTCCGTTCTTTTTCTGTTAAGCCACACCAGCGCAAGATGACAGGACTCGTGCAGTGCTTCTGAATCCTTTTTTAATATCCAACACTAGACATACCCAACCACATCTTGCTGCTTCTAGGCTTTGTGAAAGTATGACAAGCCTCACTGAAGCAACTAACCCTTAAGCTTCTCCTCTTTTAGAATGCATAGGGAAGTGTTTTCATTCTACTTTCAGTCTAAAGATATTGTAAACTTCTGATTTTGCCAAGGCACTAGAGAGCAGAGGACACCATCTCATATTTATTGAGTGAAGAGAGGGATCCTGAGTGAGGGAGGGCAAGAAATCGGGAGGGGAGTGGGCACACAAGGGGACACTGCTTTCTGCAGGGCTGCGTACCTTGAAGACTCAGTGCTACGATGCATTTGAGAAAGACAAATCACCTTGAAGGAAGCGAACAGAACTCAGCCCTTTTAGACAAACACCAGGGGGACTGTGCACACTACGGGGGAGGGCACAGGAGTTAGAAGGTCAGACTTAACACAGCTTGAATTCTGTCCTTGCCGGTGTGTGACTCTGGGCAAGAAATTTAGCCTTGGTTAGCCTTAGTGTCCTCATGTGTAAAATGTGGACGATGACCCCTGCTTCATCGGAGAGGGCCCTCTCTCTGCTAGCCAGCAGCACCTTTGAGCAAATTTAAAAATATCTTCACCCTGGGATAGGGAGTCAGACAAGGGGCTCCCTCTGTCTGGGTGCAGACCTATGGAGACAGGGCTTGGTAAGGAGAGATGGCAAACTTATGCAAGGAAAATGAACCCCTTCCTCTGGCAAGTGGCTAGCAGCCCCGAGCCCAGGCTGGCTTCCAGCCCCCTTATCCCTTACACGGAGCCCACGCGACGGCGCACAGCACAGCCTGCACAGGGTGACGTGAAGACAAGATAATGGCAACAGAGGCACTGGGGGCACCTCACTGTGAGACCTG
>NW_003852471.1:4456297-4460218 GCF_000181295.1 Otolemur garnettii | reverse complement strand
TGAAATGGAGAAAGAGAACAACAAATGTGGAGATGTATTATTTAGCTCAGAGGATGATTTATACATAAGCGACTTGCACCGAATTTTAATTACAACTAAGCTTGTCCTCTAATTAAATACTCTCCGCTAGTCCCATCCTGTTATGGGAAAATAGATCACACCAAGTCTTTTCCTAGACTTTTTCTGGCATTTACCAAGATGGGGCTAATACAGCATGTGAGATGGCAAAGGGTGTGAACTGCGTGTGCTCCGGCTGCAGGCCACGCGCTAGCACCTAAGTGCATTTCCCCAAGTGCTACATGTGGGCAGTCTTCAAGCTTAAACACATATGTCCTCATAAAATATACTTGCAAGTTTGGTAGGGGGGATATAGAACATATTTTAACCATAGAAATAGTTTTCCATAAAAATGGAATTAGATCTCCACGCCTGCTATTTAACCTACAGTATGCCTGAAATGGTACTGCACATTCCCGGATCCGGGCGGAGCTCTGGCCCTGGCCACAGCTTGTGTGTCCCAGGAGGTGGGGAGCTGAGGGCTGTCTTTACACAGAACTTAGAATATATAATTTCTCTGGCACTGTTCCTATGCCTTGCTGTGTTCAGGCCCCTCTCATCAGCCCCAGTATTTCTGTGACCACGCTGGCTCCATCATCCCCGTCTGCAGAATCCCACAGTCCAAAAATACCTCCTTCCCTTCTTTCCCTGAAGGCTCTTCTAACTAGTGCTTCCTCAGCTAGCGTGGGGGCGAAAGTGAGGTGTAGTTAGATTTGTACTGAGGAATGAACTATTTCCTACTCATGGAACCCCCTTCTTGCTCCAGATTCAGGAGTTCTGACGTTTTTTCCCCCTAGGGTCAGTTCTGGCTTTTGACATCTTTTCCTCCTCCTCTGAAACTGCACAGCCTCTAAATTGCATGTTCTGACTTCAGCCAGGGCCCTGCTGTCCTCAGGGCTCTGGGAGGAGGGATGGCCCCAGGGACTGCCTGGATGTATAAAGCACACTGTGGCTGGGAGTGAGCTGGGCTCTGGCCTTTGGTGAGCACACCTGGCAGCCCGGCTGTTAGAAATCTCCCATGGCAGTGGTTTGGAACCTGGTTGTGTGCATGTTCCCAGCACCACCCGGACCTACGGAATCAGAATCTCCTCATGCATCACCAAGCATCTCTATGTTAAAAGGGTTTCCTGAGCCCACTTCCTTGGGAGGGACTTTGATATTTCTAACTGCTTAAGAAAAACTCTAATAGACTAAGGTCCTACTGGTATTTCAAATCAAAGTTTCAAGAGCAGACTTGCTCAGCTGAGATACGGGGTCAGATTATAGAAAGAAAGAATGTGAAGAAAGGAGAGTCTAGTGTGAATTTTAAGCAGCATGGATTAGGTGATCTCAGCGGAGAAGGGTAAAGAAAGACCCAACCGGGAAGGAAAGAGGCAGCACAACAGGTTGCTCTGAGCCAAGAGAGTATCATCCAAGGCTGATTTGAATAGTGATGACAAAAGCTTCAAAGGTAATTATGTTTCAGGATGTCTTCTTACCTCTTAGGCCTACGAGGGAGTAAGCTCTGGCTATTTTGCTACCATCCACTTAACACGGACACTTAAATAACCCAAGAGAAACTAGCAGGAGGTGGGAGCTGGAGACTCATTTTTCTCATGTCTCATAGGCTTGACTATACATAAAATCCTTTATCAAAACAGCCAACATCCTGACTCACCTCCCCGGCCACTGCCGTCTCCTCCCAGCTGCCAGGATGATCTTTCTGCAGTGTCACCTCTCTGCTTCAATAATCTCTTTTCAGTGCACTGAAAATAACACCCCAATGCCCATGTGAAGTCCCACAGGATGTGGCCCGGCTGGCTTCACTCATACCAGCCACCCTGACTGTCTGTCATTTCCTACAACTCACCAAATTGCTCTTTGCATGTAAAGCCCTTACCTGGCTCTTGGCCTGTAATCTCCTTATCTTCCTTTATGTATCACCTTAGAAGTCATTTTATGACCACTTTGTCCAAAGCAGGCACCCTCTTAGTCTCTACTACAATCCCCCTTCCTTTACTCCGTGTCCTGTATCATGACCTATGATTATTTTAGTCAGTTCTCTACTGCTCGTATCTCCCATTAGAATACAAGCTTCATGGGGAAAGGGGCATTTCAGATTCACTGTATCCCCCGGGTACCTAATACCTGGCATGAAATAAATGCTCAACACACAGTTGACTGATGGGCTTGAATTACCCAAAGCAAGTGATTCATGCATTGACTAACTCAATAAACATCTACTGGGCGGATACATGTGCCGGGCTCCGGGGATCCAGTTAGGGAACAAGGCAGCAAAACCTGAGAGCAGCCTAGAACAAAGAAAAATGGCAATGCTCATGTTTGGGGGCAACTCTATGGCTGTGTGATGAAGTCCTGGTTCACAAGTACATTTTCATTTTTGTTATGTGACAGACATGATGTCAATAAACTTAGTGCCACCAAACGACTCAGTAACATCATGTTTGCTTCTGGACTAAAGCATAGAAGGAGCACGGCAAGGACACAGGACACGGAGAAGGGAAAACGGGGAGAGTAGGGGAGTTCAGTAATGTCAGGAACGTCTTCATTCTATACCCTTAACAAACTAAGACTGTAATACTAAAACATTTTCTTAAAACACGGAAAAACACATACATCCAAGGGAGTGTGCTATTTCAAAGCAATCCGCCGAGAAATCTCTATGTTTATCTATTGGTGCTACTAACCCTCAAAACATTCATAAAAATCCCCTTTTCAAATTATAGCCAGAGGTAATTTATTAAGCATAGGGGAAAAAATAAAATATTTTATTTTATTTTGGATCCTAAATAGTATTTCTCAGATTGATTTCCCATATTTACTGGATTTACTTTCACAAGACCTACTCGAGATCGTTTCAAATATAAAATTTATTCCTCAAGAGTGAAGCTCCATCGTACTGAGTAGTCTACAACATGTGTGCTTAAGTCAATCCTCAGAGAAGAGTTCTGGACACATTTGGACAAAAATTGGAACTTCTCAGTGACTGCAGTGAAGGAGATAAGCATTCATTTGAGTAAACAAAAAGATACCATGAAACAAATAAAAATTCTTTTTAAAAAGTCTTTGGTTTAGAGCTTTGGTGATCTGAGTAATTTCTTTACTATCTAGAATATCCCATTTCTAATGACGCCAGATTAGTTAGGTTTAACTGTTTTCCAGATGAAGGTGAAATGGTGGGTGGCAATCAGATCTTGTGGTTGTTTATCTCATTCAATCAAAGAAAAGTAAATGTAAAACCATTCCAGGAAGGATCTCTGACAGCCTGGCTTCCTCATGACCACACAGGCCCCCTGCTAACCTGGAGCAGGAACAGCTGAGATGCTCAGGGCACAGTCTAGGTTAGAAAGAGTTCTGAGACCGTGAACCTCATTCTAAGCTAACTGCTACCCACTCCCCAGACCCCACGCCTAGACTCTTCCTTAGCAGATACTTGCTGTATAAAGAAGGAGTTAAAAAAAAAAGGCTGTAAATCTTCTAAATTATGTTTATACAATATGAATAAAATAAAAATAAAAAATAAAAATGATGAAAGAAAACTAGTCCATCTTATGCCTTCTGTGTACAGAAAAAAAATACAAAACAAAAATTCCTGCCTTAGTGAAACTTGTGTGCTTATGAGATACAGTAATCACATCAATAAATGGACCAATCTCTTCTATTAAAGCCTCCCAGATTTTTTAAACGAACAAAACAAAAAATCCAAAATTTGTGCTATGTACTAAATATGCATTTAAAGCAAAATGATTCATAAAGAATGAGCAAAGAGCTCGGCACCTATAGCTCAACCGGCTAAGGCGCCAGCCACGTACACCTAAGGTGGTGGGTTCGAATCCCCAGCCCGGACCCGCCAAACAACAATGA
>NW_003852471.1:4455282-4456105 GCF_000181295.1 Otolemur garnettii | reverse complement strand
AAAGATATAGCAGGCAATGCATACAGAAAGATGGAAAGTAGACTTGAGATATTAATTACAGATAAGGTTAATTTAAAGACAAATTAACTGAACAAAAATATTTTGGAAGGCCAGACCAATATGCTTCTTAGTATCCCTGATACCACCTAAGGATGTTATCTTTGTCTGTGGTAAGCCCTCAAAAAGATGTGCTGACAGAGGACCACCGGGGAAAAACAGGAGCCAATAAAAGGAAAAAGTGAGTTTAAAAAAGTTATTTTTCTGTTGGAAAATGATAAAACCCAGCAATCACTGACCCAGGTGAAATTTAGTAGCACAAGTATCACACATCATCTGATTTTTTTTTTCATAAAAGTCTGATACCAAACGCAACTTGGTTTCCTTTCCTAATTTTCACTGAGTGACTCTAAGACAGCTCTTTGACCAATTCGTGCTTCAGTTTAATTATATGTAAAATTAGATGGTGGGACGTAGTAACCTTGCAGAAGAAATATAGCTTTAACCCTGTGATTTCACTGTCGTTATGATAGGCAGAACATTGATGTTTCAAATTTAAATGGAATATGGACTTACATATGAAATATTTTTGTAAAAAATTATTCTTGACTGCACCTTTCATTTTTCAGTGTTAAAATCTCTTCCTTTGCCTGATTCAGAAGAGTTTTGGTTATCCCTAGTTCATGTTCTGCAAAGTTAATTCTTCTTTTTGTGTCCTCTTCTTGCCTTTCCTTTGTAGTTAGCTCTTCCTGTAAAGTTTTATATATTTGCTGACAAGTCATTAAAGAGTCTTCTTTTTCATTAAGCAGCCTAGTGTGTCTAAAAA
>NW_003852471.1:4454255-4455195 GCF_000181295.1 Otolemur garnettii | reverse complement strand
TTAATAGCTGTGATATTAAAATTTTCCTCTCTGGGCAGAGGCAAAAGCAATAAACAGTGGCCAGACATTATAAGCCTGACTTAGGTATTGTATATGTAAGTAATAAGAAAGTAATAAAAGCTAATCAAAGTAATTTCAAATAAAATGTTACTTAAATATGGTTTCAAGTTCAATTATTAAAAATATGAATTAAAAATTCGCCACATATACCGTGATTCAGAAATAATGGATTCAAACTCCAGTTTCCTGAGGTCTCTTTGATAGGTATCGGCTTCGTTAGATTTATTCCTAAATAACAAAAAACAGGTTCAAATGTATTTTTTCAAAATCGCTAGGTAGAAATGTTTTTCTATATCATTATTTTGTTCATCCATAGAAAGAATTTCTTAACATCTTCATATTATATTACAATTTGTTTAAAGAAATAAACATTCAGTCCACTTCTGTAATGACCAAGTAAGGGCCTACCACACTGATCTGGATTTAAATAAAAGGTATAACCTCTGGACAACATTAAAAAACAAAAAAGCCTAGCCTATGTGAAGGCATTGGAAAGTGACCAAAAGCAGGGAGGCTCTGGAGGGATACAGATGGATTGAGGTGACAAGAGCATGAGGTCCTGTTTTTTTAAATGATTTTAAGCCTGGAGGCAGGCCCCAGTCAGCACCAGGCAGGGGAACTAAAACTCTGGCAGAAAACTCCTGGCTTTCTGGCTTGAAGAACCAAAGGACAGTATTCGGGGCGACCATAGCTACTAGAAAGCGAGAGACGGCTGAAAGGAGAGAGCCAGAGAGAGTCCCAGGTACCGTATATGAGTTCTGCCCACATTTCTGGCTGAGCCCTGAACTGCACATGTACAGAGCAGACACCAAGAAGTCTAGTTAAAGAAAAAGAAAAGCAACTGAACTTGCCTGTAATCCCAGCACTTGGGAGGCTGAGG
>NW_003852471.1:4443550-4453878 GCF_000181295.1 Otolemur garnettii | reverse complement strand
AAAAAAGAAAAAAGGAAAAAAAACTGAACTGAGATGGACTGCTGTCCCAGACAGAGTTTGCAGCTTGAGGCCAAGTTAACTGCCCACTTACAGCAATTCTCTATCACCACCAACAACAATAAAAACAACATTTTTCGGAAGACTAATAGAATCCAGATTCTCCATAACTTATCATTCATAATTGTCCAGAATACAGGAAAACATTATTCAACATATAAAGAAACAAAAGGTGTGACTCATTTTTCAAGAGAGAGTTAATAGGGACTGACTTAAATGACCCCAGTATTAAAATTAGCAGATGAAGGTTTTTGAAGGAACAATTATAACTCTGCTTGAAGAGACAAAAGAAAGTCTATTCTAATTCATGAAAAGATGAGAAATATCAGCAGAGAAATAAAAACCATTAATAAGAACCAAATGGAAATTCTAGAAGTGAAATAAACATTTGCCCTGATCTTATAAGATTATAACAATACCCAAAAGGTTAATATACATATTAAGAAAGATTAATGTTCCAATTTAAATTATTTACACTACTCATTAACAAGCTGTCATTATCTGGACGCACTTAAAATGTCTTCTAAGTTATTTACTCCTGAACACTACATCTTCATTTTGCACAATGAAATGTGTTAATTATGGGTCTGCCCTCCTTGCAGAATAACTTTAATTTCTAATAAATGACAATGTAAAAATCATCATGAACATCCATAATATTCATTTATTTTTAAATCTTTTATATATAAAATATAAAAAAATTACAAGATACAGAAAACTGCATAAAACAAATGTACAATATGATGAATTATTATAAAGAAAACACTCCAGCTCGGCACCTGTGGCTCAAGTGGCTAAGGTGCCAGCTACATACATCTAATGTGGCGGGTTCAAATCCAGCCCAGGCCCACCAAACAACAATGATGGCTGCAACCCAAAAATAATAATAATAAATAGATGGGCATTGTAGCAGGCGCCTGTGGTCCCAGCTACTTGGGAGGCTAAGGCAGGAGACTTGCTTGAGCTCAGGAGTTGGAGGTTGCTGTGAGCTGTGATGCCACGGCACTCTACCCAGGGCAACAGCTTGAGGCTCTGTCTCAAAAAAAAAAAAAAAGAGAAAACACTCCATCCAGGTCCAAAAATAAAACCTTACCAGCCACTCTAGAAGCCCTTCACGTCCCTGGTCTCAATCATAGCCAACTCCCTCCTCCCAAAAAGTAACCATTCTCATGAATTTTATTTCAATCACTGGTTTTCTTTGGAGCTTTATTGTCTATTATTATCTTTAGTATCCCTGAACACTGTATTTTAGTTTTGCTTTTATTTTAATGCCTTCTAAAAATATGTTATTTCTACCATTATCCTCTTTTGGGGAAACGGCTCTACTAAGGTATTATATTGGCACATAATAAACTGCACATCTTTAAAATGTACCATTTGATGAAGTTTGACATATATATGGATATGCCCAGGAAATCATCACCACAATCAAGTCGCTCCTGAGCGCACTCAGAGCCCAGGCCTTGGTTTCTAACACTATTCTCCGTTCAAAGGAACCAGGACTATGCAGGCAAACGGCTGATTCCAAGGCAGGGAGAGTCAGTATCTGAAGCGGCTTGTTATGCCCCTAAGTAAGGCAGTACCTATGAAAGACGATGGGATCATGTTCTAATGTCAGACGAGCCAGTTTGAAGGGGCTCCCACTTGCTAAGTCTAGGACAATCTGAGTACCAAAATAATTCAGTGCAGTAAAAAATTACAAAGCATTGAAAAACAGCCATTCTTAAGTCTGTACCATAAATGAATAAGCGGAAGAAGTAAAGGTTTTACTTATAGTAGAATGCTGAGGGCTAATAAATAGGAAAGATGGTCTGGAGTTGGAAAATCATTATTTAGTTACCACTAAAGATTAGATTAGGCAAAAATCATTGATGGATGCTGTATCTCGGGATAAATTTTGGTGAGGAGCAGGATATTTGCATGCATTTAAAGTGTCTCTTATGCACTTCTGACTAATTCACAGAGAACAAAACCCCTCAGTAATTATATAGTAGAAAAAGTGAACAACACCTTGACCAGGTGACCGAAACTAACTAACTAACTAACTAACTTACTATTGAGGGGCAGGTGGTTATCCTGCGCCTCCAGATGTGATGCACTCCAGGGGTACACCACCACCTATGTGGTTTTCTGGCTGAGAATATACATCCTTAATCCAATAAAAAGGAAACATCAGACCTGTACAAAATGGGAAACATTTTATTTTTAAAAAGCGTGAGGGCTTCTGTATTCATTAAAAATGTTGACATCACTAAAAGACAAGGGCACACTGTGGAAATATCCCAGGTTGAAGGAAGCTAAAGAGATATCCAAAGAGGCTGACTCCAGACTGGATCCTGTACTAGAGGAAAAAGTTCCCCATTAGTCAGGGAGAGGGATTTGAACAGCTTCTCCTGTTCTCCCAGCAAGATGCCTGCCATATTTTGTCTTGGGCAATCCTGGTTGTCTCAAATATTGGGTCTTTGTGTGATGAGCAACAAAACACACCTGTGGTTTTGATAACAGAAATAGATGTCTAAATGTGTGTGTGTGTGTGTGTGTGCGCGCGTGTGTAAGAGAGAGAAGGAGAGGGGGACGGGGGGAGAGAGAGAGGGAGAGAGGAAGAGAGGCCTAGAGAGAGAAAAAGAGGGAGGGCGGGGCAGGAAATAAACGGGTTAGAAAGTCAACAAAAGGTAAATCTGGGTGCTCTTTGAACTATGTGGTATGCTCTTTGAACTATTATTTGTATAATTTTTTTGTAATTTTAAAGTTATTTCCAAATAAAACATTAGAAAAGAAGAAATAAGAAAAGACTGATGGAGGACAGTGCCTGTGGCTCAAGGAGTAGGGCGCCAGCCCCATATGCCAGAGGTGGTGGGTTCAAACCCAGCTCCTGCCAAAAACTGCAAAAAAAAAAAAAAAGACCGATGGACCATTAGACAAGTGGGCAAAAGCTACGCTCAGGTGAGTCACACAAGAAAAAATACAAGGAGTCAGAAATGCAGGGGTACACTTTTTTAGAGTTATAATGCCCAGTTTTGATTAGGAAGTAGAGAAATGGGTATTTCTAAACACTGCTGAGATTATGAATCAATATAATCTTACTGGAGGGCAATGAGTCATTTTGCACAGAAAGCCTTAAAAATACTCAAGTTTCATTCTAGCAAAAATTATCCTAAAAAATAATTTGTATGTAAGTAGAAAGATTTATCTACATGAACTTTTAAAGCACCTTACTTATAGAAGTGAAAAATTTGGACATTCTAAAAATAAGAAATTAGTAAATAAACTGAGAGAACCAGACAAACGCCATTTTAGGCAATTCCCACCATCTTGAGAAATAAGTTTCAGTTTCCCCACCAGGTATTTCCCCATAATCACATGATTCCTACCACCCAATCAAAGCACACCTTGTGATCAGACCACTAGGCCACTAGTACCCAATCCTGTGTGTCCCCATACTCAGATCTTCCTCAAACCCCACCTACAATCCCAACCCCATAAAAACCCCCGCCCCAGAGCTCCCAGAGCTCGTGGCTCTCGGCCAGGATCCGTTGCACGGATCCCCCAGAGTCCAAGCTCCAGCTTGCTGCAATAAAGGCCCTTTTGCTTTTGCATCAGACTTGGCTCCTGGTGGTCTTTGGGAACTATGCAATCTGGGCACGACAAAACTATATTTCATCCATAGGTTGGAATACTATGTAACCATTAATAACGGTCTATAAATATACCGAATAATGATGTGTAAAAATGTCTAGGATATATCACTAAGCAGAAAAAAGTTTGCAAAACAGTGCATAAAGTATATTCCCAAATGTGTCAAAATATATAATCATGCAGAAAAATAAACTAGAAAGAGTTATCAAAATATAACTATGACTTTTTTTTGTATATCACTGTATTTTCCAAGTTTTACACATTTGCTTTAGAATCAAACAAAAATGTTGCTTTTACAAATGCCTTAGGATTCAGAAGCCTCACCCCAACTTTCACTGCAGTAGAATCTCTGTAAATTGACCACCCAAGGGACAATGTAACAAACTGGTCAACATAAGGAACTAGACCTACTGTCCTGATACGTACATGTGGTACGTGTCCAGTCTACGAAAATTAGGTCAACTTAAGGAGGTGCTCAATGTAGGGAGGTGGTCCATTATGGAGGTTCTACTCTGTCAGACTATTACACATATTTTCCCAAATCTAGCAGCAGGGACAGTAGAATTCCCCCTACATACTAAGTATGTAGATAATGGATCTGGGCTGCAGATTTTTTAAAAGCCCTGCGCCTCCTCCCACCCTCGAGCCAGCTAAGCCGCTCTTTCTACCCTACTCTTCATTCCCCAATTGTTATCTTCACCTTCATTAGGATGGAGGAATTGGAGGGGCAGAAGGAACGCCTGCATCTCTGTAAGCCCTGCATTCCTTCTTTCACTCTCAGCAAATAGTGTTAATCCTTTCTCTTCAATTGCTATGAATAAACCTTCAGAAGAGCCCCTGCTGCTCCTGCCAATCAAAACAAAGGAAATAAGATAAAGTAATTGGATATTTTCCCCCCACTCTGAAAGGCGATGGCCCATACATTCCACTCTTTCATATGAAACAGCCATTCTTAAACTGCCTCCTTGGTACCTCCACTTTGCTGTGTAAAAGGCATCTCAACTCTTGACAGATCAAAAGCCTTGTTTTTGGTTCCCCCATTCCCCAGATCTATTTCTTTCACAGATTTTTCCACTTGGATAAATGGAACCAACATTAACAGATAACACATTACATATGTCATGCATTCCTCAGAGCAGCCCCATTCCCATTTTACAGTTGAGAGAACTGAGACCAAAGGTGAAAGTCTGCCCAAGGTGATGCCACTACGAAGTCTGCTGCTGGGATATGAACCCCATATCTGGGCTCGAAGTCACCACACCGAGCTGCCTCTTAACTGCCTACCCTGATGCTGAAAAGCCTCAAATCCATGTTTTACACTTTCCTTTCATTTCTGGTCTCCATCCTCCCCAACCACATCTACTCGCTCAGTAAATCCTGCCAGACTGACCTTCGGTGTATATTTCTCCGCATCCCCACGCTAGGCTAACCACCGTCACTCCTCGCTGGCATGAATGCGCAGCCTGCCACCCAGTCTCCTGATTTCTCTTTACTCGGGTCCATTCTCCGGGTAATCAACACAGTGACCTTTTAAAACACAGATGAGATCACTCTCTGGCCTAGAATTCTCCCTGGCTTCTCAGTGCGCTCTAAACAAATCCGAACTCCTCAGCACTCCTCTTGACACACAGATAGATTAATTTCTTACTGCTACTGTAACAGATCAGCTCAAGCTTGGCCTTTAAAGCAACACAATTTATTATTTCACAGTTCTGGAAGTCAGAAGACCTAAAATCAAGATGTTACCAGCGGAGCCTGAGGCGCCTTTCTTTTCCTAGATTTTGGGGACTTGAGCCCCCAACCCTCCTATCTTCATATCACCGGAATGCAACCTCTGCTTCCATCCTCATCTGCTTTTGTGACTTTGACCCTCTTGCTTCCCTCTTCTGAGGACCCTTGTGATTATACTGGGCCTGCCCGCATAATCCAGGATAATCTCCCCATGGCAAAATCTTTAACTTAATCACACCGGCAAAGTCCCTTTTGTTGTTTAAAGGAACATACTCAGAGATTCAGGGATTAGGACCTGAAAACCTTTGGGGAGCCATTATTCTGGCTACCATAACTGGCCTTCTTCACGGTTTTTGAACTTGTAAAACTCATTTCTAGGAATTTAGGGCTTTGTGCTCAGTCTGCCTGCTCCCAGCTGTTGTTAGCCCGGCCAGCTCCTCTCTGTTATTCAGATCCTAACTCACAGGTCATCTGTTAAAGGATGCCATGTCACCCGCTCTAGCCATCCCTGTCACTCACATCCTATCCTGCCTATTTTATAGATTTGCCACAGTTAGCATCACTTGAAATTACCTAAGTAGCTCTATGGAAACTTGCCAATCTTTTACTCCCATATCTAGTGTCTGTATACAGTCGTCCTGGTCTAATTGGCTCTCCATAAACATTTTGTATTGAATGAAGGAAGGAAATAACCCTCGCCTGTCCAAGTTAGGAACATGTGAAAAGTGTATCTCTACATTGGCACTGGAATGTCACCAGGCTACCTGCTTCCTGCCAGGTAAAAGGTTCTCATGAATGAACAGAGAGGTAAGAAGAGAAACAGAAGAACATTGCTCTCCATATCTCAAAAGTAATGACTGTTCCTACAACAGACTGGCCAACCGTACCAGACCCTGCTAAAAGGTCAAATAAGAGCTTTCCAAGTTAACAATCTGTGATAGTCATAAACTTATTATTTGTCCCTTAAATCAGGAGGGAGTGACTACTAATGAAATGAAGGTGTAAGTACGTTACGTTACACAGGTCCTCAGTTAGATACATTTTGCATAACCACTTTTGATATATTCACTAGTAACTGATAAATTACAAATCATTTTAAGTGAATTTTATTTCTTATGCTATGCCTGAAAATAAATATATTCACGCTATAAACCATTTATGCAATATATATGTATATGTAGCAAAATAAAAGTCTTCATATCCCTCACACTCTCACAGAGGTAACTGTAATCCCACCCGTCATTTACTCAGGATATTTAAATCCATAAGCATGTAGGTCATTCATATACATTTTTAACATGAATAGGATAATTTTTAATCCCCCAAATTCCTAATAGCTTTTTTTTTTTTTTTTAGACTAGCCTATTCTTTTATGGGTACAATCCTGGACATACTTTGGGGGATATCAATGTACTTTTTAAATGTCTTCTGTTTGCTATTTCACAGTTTCCTAGGGCATTGAAGTTTTTCCATGTGAATTCACAGCCACTTTTAGGGGGCCTCGAGGGAGGTTTTTCTGACACCTGCTAACTTTGGTCTTGTGCTCCTGCGTGTTTGTCTGTTGCGCTGTTTATTTTTGCCATGGGTTGTTTTGGAAGTTTGGTAAAGGGGCAGGTGAGCTCCTGGCAGGGACACTGGAGGTTTGTCTTGGGCTCCCCTAGGGTTCAGCAGTTTCCAGTCTGTCCACACTCATTGCTTTAGCCTGAGTTCTGATGCCTCTGCCAGGGCTGACTGATAGGAGGGGGTTTGGTGAGGGACCAGCTGGCTTAAATGTCCAGATGTGAGTCCTCAGAGTGGGCTTCACTGGACCACCTGCACTAGGATCATGCAGGGAGTACATTAAAATGTGATTGCTTGGAGCACCCGTGGACCCAAAGGTAAAATCAAAATTTCTGTGGAAATGAAGCCCAGAAGTCAGGTCCCAGGGTTGGGTTGTGGGGAAGGTCAGGTTGTAATGTACAATTTTGACAATTTCCCCAGGATTCCTATGCAGACTGGAATTTAAAAACCACTGTTCTGATGATTTGCCAGGTCCCTCTCTACGTCTCAGTTTTGATTCAGAGAAAGGTCTTTCCCGTCACATGCCCACCACCACCACCACGCAAATGGATTCCTCTGGTTCTCTCCTTCATAGAGTTGGTTCTTTTACTATCCTTTCTATGTGTTATCCTTCAGGAATTTCTAAAAATTTCTCACCATCTATGGCAGTCTGTTGTTACCCTTATTTATCTACCTTTATCCTGATACACACACACACACACACACATACATTTGAAAGTAATAAAAGTATATTTTATGTTCACATATATATTTTTATGTAACAAAACTACATTTTATAGCCTTCCTATTTTTCATTATTTCAGAGACGTCTTCCCTTCATTAGTCTAGATATTATAATACTTAAAATTTGTGGAAAATTTCATCCTCCTCCTTTCAGAGCACCATAATGTTCTGCCTCTTTAGCAAACACTCCTGGTTACCTTCTGGATATTCACTACGGCTTTCTTCTTGGCCTTCGGAGTCCCAGTTACCATCTGCTCAAAGGATAAATCCTGCTTGGTCTAAGCTAATTCTGGCAGCCCTGTTCCCCTTGCCAGTGATTCATTCAGAAGAGGGTATGTAAAGGCTTCCAGCCAAACATATGTGAGGAGAGAGCTGATTGGTAGCTCCTGGTACTTTTTTTCCCTTCACTTCTAGGAGACACCCCTGCCTCTGGGGTGACCTCATTTGGACACGACACTTGGAACTCAGCCATCTGTGACCACAGGGATCTGCCCTTGTGCTGAATTTAGTGCTGAGGCCAGCAGGATGGAGAGATCAAGGAGATATCAGATCCTTGGGGAGATTCCTGAGACTTCGGTCAATTAAAACTGACACTACCCTATCTCTGTACTTGTAGCCCAGAGCATTCTAACTGATAAACTCTGTTTTCAAATACATAACAAAGTTTTTATAAATCTTCGAAAATATTTTCTTAAGAACCTCAGAAAAAAGAACCCCAATTTCATTCATTTGTAAACTGCCTTTTCCCCTTATGTCAAAATCCACAAAACTTATGTCCAAATATTTAAAAATCTTTAAACAATGAAAGAATTACCTTCAGTGGAAAAGGTGAAAACTACTCCTATTCCAAGCCCCGCACCCCAAAAGGGTAAGGATTAAAAGTTTAAAGAAACGTGATTTCATAGCTATTCCAGTTTCTGGAAGACCAGAGAAGTTTTGATGTATATAGTAAATCTCCAATATATTAACAAGTTGTAGGTCAAATTTTTTGAATGAATTATTTTTACTTGAAACTTAATTTATCATTGAAAAAATTGGCCAAGCAACAAATATGACTCTAACCTATAAATATAATTGTGCTCATTTGCTACCGAGGACCTCCTGACTTCTGAGCAACCTGAGGCTTGGGCAGTCCCAGGCACTGATCCTACCAACTTAATCCTAGCAGTGAAAGAGAGTAGATGGAGTATAGATGGAATCTCTGACACCTGGGGCCATTTAAGTGGCTCTACCTCTCATAAGTCACATTGTCTAAATATTTTTAATTTTAAGAAGGTAGAAAGCACCCCTTTTATAAACTGACACAACAGCATCAGCCTTTCCGTAACTGTGCAGTGATTTACGACAGGTAATTGGTTTGTTGGACTTGAGCGAGGTGGTGTATTTTCCCCTTCAACTTCAGTCTACTGTGACTCTTATCACCCCTCAGCACATATATTACAAATTATGTGAAAAATATAATTAGTAAAAGACATCACAGCGCATGTGTTAACATCAGATGGGCAGGCTCCAGGCGCAGTCATGCACTGCTTCACATGCGGGTACATTCCAAGAAAGGCATCAGTCGGCCCTTTGGTCGTTGTGCAAACATCGGAGGGTGTCCTTACACAAGCTGGGTGGGGTAGTCTGTGCACCCCTGGTAGACACATGACGGAGCCAACTGCTCCTAGGCTACAAACCATCCAGCGTGTTACGTACTGAATACTGTAGACAAGTGTAAAACATTGTGAAGTATTTGTGCATCTAAACACCGAAAACATAAGTAGAAACACAGCATTATAGTCTGGTCTGTCATTGATCAAAACGTCGTAATATGGCACATGTCTATGTATACAAAGAATTCTGGGTAAACTTTTCCTGTAAACAACCTATTCATGTCACAACCTATCTACTTCATTCCTTTTCTTCAGTATGGTTGTTTCCATGGGTCCCTTCTCTCTTTCCAGGATTCCACTCCATCAGCTGAGCCCTGGTGCGTTAGCACCACCTCCCTGGTCCTAGACTGTGCCCTTGTCTTGAGCTCCAAGAAGGAACATCACATAGAAATGGGGTCCTGACTAAGGCCGCTCTCCACTTGAGACACCCAATTGCCCAGACCCTTCCCTGATGTTATCAGAGGAAAGGCAACAATGATTTTTTTTTTTTCTAGAAGCCATCATTTTGTTTCCTTTTCATGTTTCTTATCTCCCAGAATGTCACTTCCTGGGCCCAGGGGCTCTTGTAAGGATCCCTTGCCCACTCGTTCCTTCAACTCCAGCCACTGTCTCCAGACGGCTGACCTACTGTGCTTCCTGTACTAGTAACATGGTGTTATAAAGTGTGCATATTTAGTTTTCCTTGTTTTTCAAAACTATTTTACTGTAAATAATCCAAGTATACATGAAGTTGATAGGGCACTTTCGGAATTTTTCCTCCTGTGCTGTTGGGTATCTAAACACATTGTTTCTAGAAACAGTTCACAGTCAACACAAACATTTGGTTGCTAAGCAATATAGATATTTACATTTATTATACGGTTCATACTTCTAAAATATAGGACTGAAAAATCAGAGCTACCAGATTATATATCACAAAGTAAAAGAATTTGGCTACTTTTCTTTCTTTCCTTTTTTTTTTTTTTT
>NW_003852471.1:4431197-4442286 GCF_000181295.1 Otolemur garnettii | reverse complement strand
ACCCACCACAACGCCCGGCTAGTTTTACAGACAGCTTCTTGCTCTTGCTCAGGCTGGTCTCGAACTCCTGAGCTCAAGCAATCTGCCCGCCTCGGTCTCCCAGAGTGCTAGGATTATAGGCCTGAGCCACCGCGCCCAGCCAAGTAAACCATATACTTTGAAAGTTGGCACTGAGCTCCTAGAGTAACGCAGCTGTTCATTCCATGCTGTCCATACGACCACGTGCAACTACCCCGTTCTCCCCAACCTAACATCCCACAGGATTAATGGGCTTTGATAGACGTGATTTGTTAGCCTCTTTCTGCCCCTACCATCATGCTGCCCTTCAAACAGCTCGTAGGCTACATTTTACTAATGTGCTCAAAGGGAATTCATGCAGCCAACACACATATGAATTTCTGATCATGTGGCTCACTTGTGAAACTCTTGATTGCCTGAGCTCACTCTGCAGTCCAGAACTGAGAAGTACTGCTGAGTCCTTTTGGCAGAACTGAAACAGACAAATCACGTGCCAGGCTCACAGTACAGAATGGTTTTTAACCCTGGGCAGCATCTAAGGGTATTTTTATGACTTTCAAAGCCAAGAGAATACAAGTTGGAAATTGGCTTCTGTTGTCTCGAACTGGGGAATTCAAACAGTATTTGAGGAAGACGATTCCAGCCTCAGTCTCTAATGTGTGGGGGTGCAGAACTGGAACTAAAGCAGAAAGAACGCAGGGCTTAAACCGCCCGAGTCCTGCCCGTGGCCTGTGTGTGGAGACTGATCTTTACCCCGGCACCAATGAGCCAGTTTCTGTTTCCACAGGCGCAGCCAAAAGCTTCCAGCACGTGCTCTGAAGAATGAGGAGGGAAGGCAGGTGATGCCAGCTCCTGGCGTTCTGTGACCAGGCACTGCGCAGAGGGCTCTCTCCCCTAACAATTCATTTGTCGTCACAGCTACCACAAAACACAGGTACACATTTTATTTTCACCGGCGAACCCCTACAAATCAGGGTAATTAAATGACCAAAGGTCACGCAGCTAATGAGAAGTGATCCTGATTCCAAAGTCCTTCTCTGTCACACGCGGATGCTTGAAAAACAAGAGCTGCAAGGGAACACAGTACTGTGCGCACAGTGTGGCTAGCAAGGCCGCCAGTCTGTCACTACATTCCCAGAATCTTCACAGAGATACATTGAAGACAAATGAAAAGTATTACTCTACGTGAAATAGGTAGTAAACTGATGGCATTGCAAACTTCAAAAGGTGGTTTCGGTTTTAATTTTTGAAAGTTTAAACGTTAATACAATCGGTAAAAGAGCTTAAGACCAACACACTGTCATTGTGACTGATTTGATGAGACTGACATCTGAGGGGAGGATTATGCCTTCCTAGCCCGTGCCGTTGGTGCTTTCATCAGGATCCGGTCCTCAACTAGATGAAGCTGGGCTGAGAGCCTATTGGATATGCTTTATGTTATTACTTCTAAATGTTGCTATAGTTTAAAGGAAGAATCATTATCTTAAAAATAAACTAATAATTGGTACTTGATATGTGAGTTTTATTTAATTAATTCTCAATTACTTGAGTATTAGAATAGTAGACAGCAAAAATGGCAGCTAATTCACAGCCTGTTTTTATGGCAGTGAAAATTATTCTTAGGCTCATGTTTGAATCTGTATGTGCATCATAGTTCCAGAATTTAATAGGCGTACAGTAAAATCAGCTATGCATTCACAACCCAATTCAAGAAGAGGGAAAAAGCTCTCTCACCCTGTTGGCCTGAATCTCCTTTCTTCCTATTTCAACATAAACACAGATAGATTAGCTTTTCATTCAAGTTACTTCCTCCAAGATTATTTACTATATATTTACAGCATCTCTGAGTAAAAGTGGGAAAATAAATCATGTTTTACTTTCAAAAACAGAAACCTCTGAAGGCTGTCTCACTAAGTAAACAAACCAAAAATACGAGTAATAAATAAACCATTTTATGTAAGGAGAACGTACCACAGAGACTTGAGGAAGAAAGATTCATCATAAATAAGCCATAATGTAAAAAGCCCACCAGTGTATAATCAGGGGTGATTAATATATTTTAATGGCTTTTTAAAAAATGTCTGTTATGTTTTCTCTTACTGAGAAGTGCTAAGGGTTATTTTTTTAAAAGCACTGGGTATATCTTTGCTGTTCTGAATGAAGGATAAGCACCCTTCTGGCTTATGATGGGTTCTGGTAGACTAGGAGGGTCTTTTTGTTTTCAGAAGCAGAGTGCCCACTTCCTGTCCTGAATAAATAAAGAGACATAGTTAGGGTAGGCAGCAAAGAGATTAAGCCACCTGCACGAAACAGCTCCTTCAGTTTCTGAGGCAAGGAGTTCTTAAATAAGTGTATTGTTCTGCACCGTGCTTCTCCATAGTTAAATAAATTCAACTTCAATTTTCTGTTATTCAGCATGACATTGGATTATGAGGCAAAAGGCCCTAAATGCCTACAAAAAGAAAGCAGGCATTGGCTTTAAACACCATGCAGATGTAAGGCGGAACCCATGGAAACAATCCAAAATTTACAACAGCAAATTCTACTGTGCGACAGTGCTCTTTGCAGATATTAAATAAGAAGCAAATGATTTTAAATGAACAAGACAAAAAGGAGCTCTTAGCCTCTCTTCATATGAAGCCAGCTGCTCGCTGGATAGCATTACGTAGGCATCAGATTTGGGGTAATTAGACATTTAAGAGAATCTTGTCATTCTGAAAGGTTTCTAGCAATGACAGATATAAAAGGTATTCGTGGTTAGCTATTTTATAGGATGATACAAAACTTTATAGTCACGTGGAGCAGATATTAAGTTACTATAATGTTTTAGAAAACAATGAATTAAAGCCATATAGTGGAAAGATAATTTCAAGAGTAAAACTTCCTGGCTAAAGAAAACACCAAAAATTTTAAGAATTGGTTCAAAGTACTATATGGAGGAAAAAGACTCCAAGTTAAAGCAGCAGAGTGTAACAGAAACAGCAGAAGACGGGGCACCCCGAGGTCAGAGGAAATTTATTCTTAAGGAGATTTTGAAAGCTGAATTTATTTTATTTTATTTTATTTTATTTGTAAATTATAGAGATAATTGATGACAAGGATGAACAAAAGCTCAGCACTCTTGGGCAGCGCCTGTGGGCTCAAAGGAGTAGGGCGCCCACCCCATATGCCAGAGGTGGTGGGTTCAAACCCAGCCCCGGACAAAAACTGCAAAAAAAACCCCCAAAAACAAATCTCAGCACTCTTAACACCCTAAGATAGAGGTGCCAGGGTAAGCTCTAACACTGGACTACCCAATTCCCATCGCTGGGTCTGCTTCCTGCTAACTCTATGACGGGAGGCGCCCCAGGTTCCTTATCTGTAAAATGGTCAGTGCTGCACGGATGGTTCTGAGGTTAAATTACTTAATCTAGTGAAGAAGGAACAGTGGCAGGCACGGGGCGGGGGGGCACTACACCCATCCCATTGTTGGGTGGTGTTAAGGCCCCTCCCCCACTTCCGCTTCAGCTCTCATCACCCTCATCTTGAGGGCCGTGCTCTTGCACATGGGCCTGGGTGCGCCAGTGGTTATCTTTGTATGGGGAACAATAAACACGGGGGTTTTAACTCTGTTTTAATCTTTAACCAGCTATACAGCAGCTATGGCAACATGTTAAAACTTGTTAAATTTGGGTGATGGGTCCCCACACATTTCTTATGTGTATATATATTATTCTCTGTTAGAAAAAATTTATAGACATACTATTTAGAGCAGGGTCTTGCTGCACAGGTCAAGAATGACAGCGTATTTTGTACTAAGGAGTCTAGTCAAGTCTGAGCATAAAGTACAAAAGAAAACAAAACTTAAAGGGGGAAGAAAACCTGTTGAGGGGCTTGGCAGAGGGAGGAGATGAATTTGAAACAGCATGAAAGGTAATAGCAGAGGGGAGAGGACTCAGTTGTAGCCGGAGGGGCATATGGCAACAGGAGGGGTGTTTGCTTTGTTTTGCTTTTAAAATGTGTGATATTCATGGAACCCATGTTACCTGACACTTTGCCACCACGAATAATCCTGAAACAGAAGTTTTTTACACATCTTGTGTACTTTGTGGGAGAGCCCGTCTGCAGTGTCTCCAGAGTAACATTAGGTAGAAGGATGAGGTCAGGGCAAAGACATAAACACCCCCCTCCGGAATGTTCTCAGGATGGAGGCACCAGCTTACACTCCGCCTCTCGGAACACAGCATCCTGCTTTCCTAATACTCATTAGAAATAGCTATTTTGCTAATTTTTGGCAACCTAAAGAGTATTGATAGTGTCCTACTGTGGCTTGAAGCTGCAGTCCTCTGCTTTCTGCTGAGGCTGAGTGTCCCTCCTTACGCTTCTCAGCCATTCGAGATTCTCCTTTCATTACTGCCTTTTCCCCAGTCTCTTTCCCACCAATTCCAATTGAGCTTTCTTCACTTCTCTATAGAAACAGCTCTTTTCAAGGTCATGCATGACCTTCTACAGTGGCAATTCCAAACTGTAATTCCCGGTTCTTATTGAATTCAGACCCTACCCAGCATTGAGACTGTGTTTGCTCCCTCTTGGTGCGTGCTCTGGCTATTGCTTCTCAGTGTCTACTGGTGAACCTGGTTCCCAGATCCACTCTCCGTGCTGGGCAGTGCCGTGGCTCAGTCCTTAGCCTTCTACCTGCCTTATCTCCCACGATCTCATCCAGTGTTGTGGTTTTGAATAACATCAACTATGGGTAACTCCATCACCATCATCACAGCTAATACATATGGAGTGCTTACTGTGTCCATGTTATAGCCTAGGTACTTTACACTCATTAAACCTTTATAATATCAACTTACTAGTAAGTTCCATGAGAGGAGAAACCTTATCTGTTCTATAATGCCTGAGACATGAGAGCTGCTTTAAAAAAAAAACTCATTACAAGAATGAATAAAACTCTCCAGACTTTAGAAATAAGAATGTCAGTAAATATGTTTGAAATTGGCCTGGCGCCTGTGGCTCAAGTGGCTAAGGCGCCAGCCACATACACCTAAGGTGGTAGGTTTGAATCCCGCCTGGGCTCGCCACACAACAATGATGGCTGCAACCAAAAAATAGCTGGGCATTGTGGTGGGTGCCTGTGGTCCCAGCTACTTGGGAGGCGGAGGCAGGAGACTCGCTTGATCCCAGGATTGGAAGTTGCTGTCAGCTGTGATGCCACAGTACTCTACCCAGGGGGACAGCTTGAGGCTCTGTCTCAAAAAAAAAAGTGTTTAAAATTAAGTACCTAAGATTAAAATACCATACATGGAAATAGTGGTTCAGTTTTCATTGCTATTATCTGGTATATATCATTAGTTTAAAATACACCTTTCTTAGTGTCAATAGACACACATTAAGAACTTACTCTTTTTATGACTAGGCTCCATGCTAGTTAGATTCAGTATATAAACATCAACAAGATACATTCCCTTGTTCTTATTTTTGTTTTTGTTTTTGTTTTTGTTTTTGAGACATAGTGTCACTATGTTGCCCTTGGTAGAGTGCTGTAGTGTCATAGCTCATGGCAACCTCAAACTCTTGAGTTTAAGGGATTCTCTTTTCTCAGAATCCCAAGTAGCTGGGACTATAGACACCTGCCATAACGCCCAGCTACTTTTTTGTTGTTGTTGCAGTTGTCATTGTTGTTTTAGCTGGCCTGGACTGGGTTTGAATCTGCCAGCCTGTGTATGTGGCCAGTGCCCCACCCACTGAGCTATGGGCACCACCCTATTCCTTTGTTCTTAAATAAATTACAATTTATTGGCCTTGGTGAATGATAAATTAATATTTTAAATAAAAAATCAATAACCCCTTTAAAGTTTGTTTTATTTTTTCACCAATTAAAATTATTTAGGTAGATGTTAGGTAATTAGTTATGATGGAAGATTTATGATCAGATATAACTGATCTAAATGAATAAAATCAATCTGCTGCACTAGATATAATTTATACACAGTATATTATCATATGATAATTTGGTGAGATCTTGGCCCTTCACAAAACTAATATCTCATTTAAAATTTTATAGTAATCCATCACAGAAAAAATCTTTGCACATGTAAATATATACACCAATAATGGAAGTTCTTTAGTGAGTATCTGCTATGTCAATTTCAATTAACATATTTTGGCTTGGCACCTGTGGCTCAAGTGGCTAAGGCGCCAGCCACATACACCTAAGGTGGCGGGTTTGAATCTAGCCTAGGCCCGCCAAACGACGACGGCTGCAACCAAAAAAAAATAGCCAGGCGTTGTGGTGGGTGCCTGTGGTCCCAGCTACTTGGGAGGCAGAGGCAGGAGACTCGCTTAAGCCCAGGAGTTGGAGGTTGCTGTGAGCTGTGATGCCAGAGCACTCTACCCAGGGGGACAGCTTGAGGCTCTGTCTCAAAAAAAAAAAAAAAAAAAAAAAAAACAACATTTTAACTTTAACAAAGACCTTATAAAGCTCAGATGGTGATACAGTCACTTCCAGAATTCGTTTCATTTGTGGGTTTATGTTTCAGTGGTTGGAGTGACATCTATTTTGAAACAAGTATTCTTGAAGTGCATTTAACATTTTCCGCATGATGCTAGAAGGGATTGAAGTAACATTTGGAGATTTGTATAAATCAGATGCTAGAACAGGTGTGGATAGACAGTCGAAAAGATGCAAAAAAAAGAAAAAAGGCAATTCATTGCAGATGGAGTCACATTAAAACATTTATGTGATAAAAGAAAACTGGGTTAATTACAAAGTAAATGAATACATGGAAGACAGGCAAGTTTAGATCTAAAAATATTTAAGACATTTCTGAATAGGGTTACATAACCATATAAACATCAACTTCCTTTAATGAGTCGGTGCATTCCATGACCAGAATGCTTAGAGATTCCTGCAGGCAGGACTAACTCATGCCAAACTGTGAAGAGATAACATGTATCCACACGGAGCACTGATTCTTCTTTCTGCACCCTTCTCTCTCTGCTGGGTTGGAGTGAAACAGGCAAAAGACAAATTCTTGGAAAGAGTATTTTCATGCTACAAAACTACTTTGAACCGATTGCCTTCTATACATCTACCAGATCTACAATTACGTAATACAAAAGTAAAAAGAGAAAAAAGAAACAATTTTTAAAATGATTTTAAGACCAAAGAGATTCTAAAGCAATGCAGTCATGTAAAAAAGTAGCTGTGAGGATATTTATCAGAATACCATTTTGACAGAAAAAAACAGTGAAAATAACTGTGCAACAATGGGGTAAGATAAAGTAGCCTATGATTCATCCAAAAAAACAGAATAGCATGAATATTTTTCACATGGAAAGATTTTATAATAGTGGGAATGGGAGTGGGTAGAGATTATAAAAAGTTTAGAGATTATAAAAAGTCTTTTATTTTTATAAAAAATATATACTTAAGGCCAGGCATGGAGGTATGTGCCTATAATCTCAGCACTTTGGGGAATTGAGGCAAGAGGATTGCTTGAGGTCAGGAGTTTGAGATCAGCCTTGGCAACATAGCAAGACCTTGTTTCTATTAAAAAAAAATTATACTGATTAAACTGGTATGGTGGTTCTACCTACTTAGGAGGCTAAGGCAGGAGGACTGCTTGAGCCTAGGGGTTTGAGGCTGCAGTGAGCTGTGAATGTACTGCTGCACTTCAGCCTGGGTGACAGGGTAGGACCATGTTTCTAATATATATATTTTTTGTGGTTTTTTTTTTTTTTTTGAGACAGAGCCTCAAGCTGTCACCCTGGGTAGAGGGCTATGGCATCACAGCTCACAGCAACCTCCAACTCCTGGGCTCAAGCGATTGTCCTGCCTCCACTCCCTAGTAGCTGGGACTACAGGCTATTTTTGGTTGCAGCCGTCATTGTTGTTTGGCAGGCCTGGGCTGAATTTGAATCTGGCAGCTCAGGTGTATGTGGCTGGCACCTTAGCTGCTTGAGCCACAGGAACCAAGCCATGTGTTTATATATATATATATATATTATGTATATATGTGCCTGCAATCTCTTATATATATATACACACATATAGGTTATATATAAGTTGTGTATATATATATATATATACACACACAAACACATATAAAGCCTAGGCAAATATACCTTAAATGTTTATAACTATCTGATGTTGGAGTTTCCTAATCAGTAGTAAATATGACTTATTTTGGTAAAGAAAACCCCCCAAATCACATTAACCTAACAGTAACCCATGTAACATGTAATGTACCACCTCATAACCCACAGGTGGTTTTTGTGACCATCGTCGGGTTTCTACCTTCCTTCGAACCTCTTCTGCCGTTGCCATATGGAAACTTGCATTGCCTTCCAGCCACACTGGAAGTGGCCTGGAGTAGCAGCTCACTCTGAAGTGTGAATTAATGCTAACAGGATGTGTGCTCTGACGCTCGCAGGCCGTGGAAATCAGAGGTGAAGAGCTCAAGTTTGGGCAGCACAAGTCTGGAATCCTGCTCCCTGTCTGCCGATCAGTTGCTGTGTGGTTTTGAGGACATGTCTCCATCCCTCTGGCCTCACTAATCTCATTTATAAAGAGATGATGAAAGTGCTGCCCGGAGGGAGGGAGGCAGTGTGGGGGTTCCTCCGCTGCACTGTGCTGGCAGGTGCTGCGTGCAAGTGAGTAGGAAATCTACCTGAAGGCGTAAGAACGATGTATCTTTTTAACGATGTAAGGACAGTATTGGCAATCAGTCAGTGGGAGAGAGACACTGGAGAAGCTGGCAAGCGGTAAGAGACACTGCACAAGGGGATGGAGGGTGGGGAGAGGAGGTAACTTAGTTTCCATCAGGACAGGGTCACTATTACTTGTGCTATGGGCCCACGCCTGCAGATGATCTGTGACTGTCTATGTTGTGTGCCGGGGGAGGGGGGGTCCCTGTGTGAAAGAGCTCTCACGGTGTAGGCAGGCGTGTGCCCAGGGTGGCGTTAGGGAAGCTGTGCACTGAAGCTCCCTGCTCGGGGGGTCGCTCTGAGGACATACCGTGCTCCTGCAGAAGCCTCATGGGACGGAGCCTCACAGGACAGATCATCTTCCACATTTGTTCCTGAGAAAGCCTGGTGTTAGTCACACGAAAGATGCCTTATTAATATTGCTGAGCGACCACATAAATTGGCAATGAGTGTTTGAACAAGCAGGAAAGGAGAAGAACTTGCCCTGGGGGACAGCGGATGGGTTCACATTATGCCACAGTGTAAATGGGAGAAAGAATGAAAGGTGCTAATCTGTCTGACAGGTGGATTTAGGGAATGAGGCAAAGGACGGAGCCCAAAGGATGAGAAAAGAAATTATATTACTACTATATTATCATAGACTTGGAGTATAGTTTGGAAGATTGGAAATGTTGATTTTCCCCATAATGATGTCTGTGTTCTTTTTCGAATGCTCATTGTCAGGTAATGGATGAAAACAAAATCGCACGTGAAGCCTTCATGTTCTGGGAAAAAGACTTTGTAGTTTTTTAAGCTGCCATCAATGTTGCTATCTTAGAAGTGAGTATTAAGTTAAAATTTATCACCAAGGCTGTACAGGTCATGGGGTAGTCAAAGAAAAGCCCAGGAAAGTGGCACCACTAAGATCTAGGCTTAGAGGACGAACGCAGCATTGGGGGTGAAGAGAGAGGAGAAGTGTTGCAACGGCACTGGTGAGAAAACCCACGGAGCACAAACCAAAATTAGAGGTGTCTCAAAGGAGAGAAAAGTGTCTCAGAAGGGAGACATCTCTCCTGAGACGTCACAGGGAAATTTCTCCAAGATTCAAACATTCATGAAATGGGGATAATAAATAAAATAGTGGGACTCTCTAGATATAAATTCAAAGCAAGGAAACAAAGATAATTTTTTTTTTTTTTGAGACAGAGTCTCACTTTGTCACCCTCAGTAGAGTGCTATGATGTCAAGCTCACAGCAACCTCAAACTCTTGGGTTCAAGTGATCCTCTTGCCTCAGCCTCCCAAGCAGCTAGGATTATAAACACCTGCAATAATGCCCAGCTACTTTTAGAGACTGGGTCTCAATCTTGCTCAAGTTGGTCTTGAGTTTCTGAGCTCAAGCAATCCACCCACCTTGGCCTCCCAGAGTGCTAGGACTACAGGAATGAGCCCCTGTACCTAGCCGAGATAATCTTGTAAAATTGCAGTAATCAAAGACCAAAAAGCTTCCACAGATGACCCATTTATTAAACTCCATACTTCAAAGGTAGCCTGGTTCTAAAAACAAATTCTCAGGATTCTAGGTAGTACAATCTGGCTTGCAACTTGTTTAGAGACCCAGAAACACTGTATTTTCTATGTCCTCTTTTGGACATAGAAACAAGCTGCAGGGTCCCAATATCAAGCGGCTCTCTTTTAAGGCTGTTAGATTTAGTATCACTAAGGATCAGTGCAAACCTCCTGGATTTTTTGCTTATAAAATCAGCACTTTCCCTTATTAGAAGCGAAAGTTACATCATTCCAACTGGAGCCCGGTTCAAAAGGAATCACAAAGGCTGGTCAAGTCACCACAGTCAGTTCTCTGCAGATCACACATTGCAGGTAAAGCCACAGCGGAACTCTGTTCACAGACTTCATCTGCTGTCCCACAGACAATTCCTGAATTAATCAGAGGCGCTGCCTTCTTCAGCAACCTGTTCTGAGCAGGCCGACTACTGCTACAGCTCACTAAGGTTTCCTGGGAGATAAATGGGTGGATGCAAATAGACCTTTGGGCAAAGAGAAATTAAAACTGCAGTTCTCCTTTGTGACTAAAGTAGTATTTAAGGAAATTCTAATACTTTTATCCTAAATATAATCATGTGGTTTGCTATCACCAGAAAACCACTTTAATGCTCCCTATCTATTTGGTTCTTTAGGTGCTTTTGTTTATTCTCCTAACGCTGTAAGGTGGATAAGAAACGCTATCATATTCCCATTTTATAGATGAAGTAACTGAGTCAAAAAAATTAACAACTTGTCCAAAGGGGCTGTAAGAGGCATAAGCAGAACCACAAAGTAGAAGTGCTTGAATTTTAAATAAGAATTGATTTCGGCTCGGCGCCTATAGCTCAACCGGC
>NW_003852471.1:4426904-4430173 GCF_000181295.1 Otolemur garnettii | reverse complement strand
TTTTTTTTTATGCCAAACAGCTTGCCAAAAGAAAAAGTCAAAAGCTTCTTCACTTGGAATAAGTTTGAAAGTTGGTCAAACAAATTTAAGAAAGGATTCATATTAATGCTGAAGGGATTTATCTGAACTCTATCTTCCAATATTTGTGAAAAAAAGTACAGGGCACTTCATTGTACGAGGTGGAAGGAAAATCATTTAAGTGAACTGACTTGTGGGTCAAAATGACCTCTGAGAGGAGCATTATCAGTTGAGATAAATTGTGCATTTTGCAAGTTGTATTAGTGTGAGCTAAACAAAAAATTACAAAACTTATGTAAATAAATCTTGAAAAAGGGAACCAAGAATTTAGTCTTCAAAATTTCACCTTATATGTTGATTTTCCTATGAAAAAAATTAAATTTCTGCATTAAGAGTCAGGTTGCTATTGGCGGCCCGTTATTTACTCTTAAACTATGATTAAGGCATACATGCATTCAAATTGGTGTAAATTAATACATGCATTCAAATTGGTGAGCGCCTATATTTTGAAAGATAAATAATGGGGAGATGGGGAAAAGCAAAGTTTAGAGTTTTCATGTGGAAAATTAATGTTCATAAAAATTATGTTCTTAAATCAAATTGAAATTGTTCAATGGTAATTTAAGAGAAAAAGTAATACAATGTAAAAATAATAATGTTTATTTAACTTGGGAAACAACCAAACCTCATCAGAGTTAGAATCCCAGCATATCAGAGGCCTAAGGGGCTTCTGAGGTCAGTCTGTCCTACCCATTCATTGCCTAAGTGTGGACGTGTATATACTGAGGATAAGTGGCATGTCAGAGTCACCTGGCTCAGGTGTTGAAGGGCCATCATCTGATTCTTGGTTTGGCATGCTTTCAATTCATACCAAATTGGTGTGGATATGGGCTAGAAGGCTAGAAAAGGCCAGGTGAGGTGGCCCATGCCTGTAATCCTAGCACTCTGGGAGGCCAACTTGGGTGGATCGCCTGAGCTCAGGAATTTGAGACCAGCCTCAGCAAGAGTAAGACCTTATCTCTATTAAAAATAGAAAAAACTAGCTGGGCGTAGTGGTAGGTGCCTGTCGTCCCAACTACTCAGGAGAACGGAGGGAGGGAGGAGGATCACTTGACCCCAGGAGTTTGAGGTTGCTGTGAGGTATGATGATGCCACAGCACTCAAGCCAGGGTGACAGAATGAAACTCTATATCTAACAACAACAAAAAAATTACGAGAATATAAAATATTAGAACTTATTAAATGTATTTACAAGGAAACACAATAATGATACAATATTCAGCACAGGTTTAAAAATTCACAGTATAAAAAATACATTTCATGTTAGCCCAAAACAGTGTAGCACGTTACCTCTTTTACTGAGAGAGAGAACCTAAGACAGAGGAAGGAACAACAGGGCCTGGGTCCTAACAGGTCACAAGGCAGACATCAAGTGAGACGGCTGGAGAGGCTGTAAGACGCTGGGGAATTGCTACAGTCTGAACTCTCAGAAGGAAAAACAGAGGGGGAGAACAGAGGATGGGGCAGAAAATTAAGCCGGGGGAATATTCAATTAGTACTAGAAAGGAGGCCTCACTGTGATAATTAAAACTTTTTTTATAGCAAAGTAAAAACTTATTTGTTTGAAAAAAAAAAAGAATCTAGCACAGTCAACTGAAATAGAAACATAATTTAAATGAGCATATGCCCCATCTCTTCTAAAAACATTTGAAAGCTGTAGAAAGTTCAGAACAAATTGTTTTATAAAGGAGAGTGAATTGGACACACTGTCAGTTTCGAAAGCATTTTTGTAATCATTAGAAGCTACTTCCAGGAATCTTAGGAGTTTATTAGTTGTACAAAATAGATACTTAAAGTTGGCTCTGCAACTGTGGCGAGGATGGAAAAGTGGTTTGTTGGAAGGAGTATCAGCAATGCAAATGCCTAGAATTGGATTTAAGATTATTAATTAAAATAAGCCATTTATAAAGTTCATGTCAAAAAAGTGAACTGAAACATTTTCTATTATTTTCTTTAAACAATTTTGCTCTTGAGGCACAAGAAAAACGAGATGAGGGTATATCAGTCTGCTCTTACTGTGATTTGCCCAAAGAAAATCTAAAATGCTCTGCCCATTATGTTAATCCAGTGATTTATATGCAGAGAAGACACTCACTGCATTTTCCCTTTTCTCAAAAAGTTGACATGATTTCTGAAAAGAAATCTAGAAAAATTATAGATGGTGATTATTAAGATAATAGAATATTTTAGATACTAATGGGCTGGTAACAAAGATTAGGCATGCATTTAAAATAAAGCAGAAGTAAGGAAATGGTTGAAGTTCATGAAAATTATGAATATAAATGCCATAAGATGGTAGGGAAAGAAATCTGAATAAAATACAGTAGAACCTCTGTATGTTGGCAACCCAAGGGACTGTAACAAACTAGTCAACCTATGGAAGTGGCCAACAAAAAGAACTAGGCCTACTGGACTAATAGGCACATCTGGTTCATGAAAATGGGGTCAACTAAGGAGGTGGTCAGTGTCTGGACGTGGTCAACTATAGAGGTTCTGTCAAGAACTGCTAAAGTTAAGAGCATTTGTACATTCAACCCATGTGAAGCGAGGCAGTGAGAAGTCCCATGAAGAGCTGAAGCACTGCAGAACACCCACACACCAGAAGTCAAAGTGAAGATGAAGCTCACTGGCCAGCACGAAGTCGATGCCCCATACATTACTTGCGAAAAAAATGAAATCCCAACTGGGACACAGTAAGCCCAGGGATGATAGGTGGGACCAGATGAGTTGTGCTAAGGGGCCTGTCAGTAGGATAATGGATAGTGGGCAGAGATGAACTCAGATTATAACAAGTAGAGTACAGGTAGGGGTAGTAGAAAGGAGAGGAGCAAAGGCACAGGGTCAGAGCGCGGGAGGTGGGGACACCTGGTAAAGTCTCCCATGGACTGTAGAGGGAAGAGGAATGTAGCTTGAGCTACAACCCTGCAAAACCAGAGATAGAAAATGTGTTGCCTTTTCTGAATTTGTAGTTCAATAGCCTTCCTAAACTATTGTAACCACTTATGCAAATGAATTAGAAAGAAATGATATGTTGGTGCAATCAGCTGACCTGAACAGTATTAGTAGATAAAGCAAAAGTTATTTCATGACATTTTTCTAAATGTTTGGACAGTTTCCTTCCTTCCTTCTTCCTTCCTTCCTTCTTCCTTCCTTCCTTCCTTCTTCCTTCCTTCCTTCTTCCTTCCTTCCTT
>NW_003852471.1:4425097-4426631 GCF_000181295.1 Otolemur garnettii | reverse complement strand
TCCTTCCTTCCTTCCTTCCTTCCTTCCTTCCTTCCTTCTTCCTCCCTTCCTCCCTCCCTCCCTCCCTTCTGTTTTTGAAACAGAGTCTCACTCTGGGTGGGCTCTGGTCACCACCCCCAGCTAGTTTTTCTATTTTTAGTAGAGATGAGGTCACACTCTTCCTCAGGCTGGTCTCAAACTCCTGAGCTCAAGCTACCACCCACCTCAGCCTTCCAGAGCCACTGTGCCTGGTCTGTTTTGACAATTTCTATAGGAGATTCTGAGGTGGGAATGAGTAAGATTGTTACTGGTTGAAAAAAATAAACCAGTACTCCTTATAAATAAGTACATAGGAAGTGGTGCTTGTTACCATGAGCAGAGAGTAACAATAATCCCGTAATAATCCTGTCACTCTGACCTGCCAGTGTTAAATTGTTTCAACCAAGAATTGTTTCAAGCCTTTTAAAATGTTTTCTTCAGCGGGGTGTAGTTGCTCTAGCCTTAATCCCAGCATTCTGGGAGGCCAACGTGGGAGGATCTCTTGAGGTTAGGAATTCAAGACCAGCCTGAGCAAAGCCCTACTCTGTCCGTACTAAAAATAGAAAAAAAAATTAGCGGTGCGTGGTGGTGGGTGCCTATAGTCCCAGCTCCTCAGGAGGCTGAGGCAGAAGAGTCTGAGGTTGCTGTGAGCTAGGCTGAGGCCATGGCACTCTAACCCCAGGGAAAGAGCTGAGGATATTTCACCCCCAAATACGATTCCTTGGTATGAAGAATATTTTCAGTGAAAGGGCCATCTTACCCTCACTACACGTGCTTTCAACACAATCATAAGCATGCTCCTATGCGGATGCCCAGTGCTCTTACTGAAATTTTTATGTCTGCATAGTGTTCCCAATTTTGGTATGTGGTAATATACTACTCATTTTGTTGCAGTGGGGAGAAGGAGCACCCAAACACCATGTCCATAAGAGGCAGGGCTCTATTGCGGCCAGAGCAGCGATGACAGCACAGAAGAACTCAAAATGGCCACGCTCTCCAGCTGGCTCAGGCTTCTCCCTTTTATTCCCAGTCAAAAAGTTCTGGCCCACAGATAACTTTCTCATTGGTCATTTTGAATCAAGCTGGAGAAGTGGGCTCTGGCTTTCACAGAAGCAGAAGCAAGCGTCAGCCTCCAAGGTGTACCAGGAAGTTAAGTTTCTACCAATTCCCAAGACTTGAGTCATCACAGGGAGGACCTCACAGGGGTATCTTTGGGGTGTCCTTGAGAAGATCTCTGTTCTCTTAGACCTTAGTTTTTCCAGGTATCCTCTCTCAGTTTCCTCAGTGTTGGGCATGGACTTTACATGTAAATATCACATACTTTTATTCTAATTGTTCCCTAAGCATAAATTCTCAACAAGATTACTTGCTCATAAACATTTCTTTCTTTCCTTTTTTTTTTTGAGACAGAGTCTCACTTTGTTGCCCTTGGTAGAGTGCAGTAGCATCATAGCTCACAGCAACCTCCAACTCCTGAGCTTAAGCGATTCCCTTGCCTCAGCCTCCCAGTAGCTGG
>NW_003852471.1:4421531-4424984 GCF_000181295.1 Otolemur garnettii | reverse complement strand
CCCGCCACAGCGCCAGGCTATTTTTTTGTTGCAGTTGGCTCTGGCCGGGTTCGACCCCACCAGTCTTCGTGCATTGGCTGATGCTGTAACCACTGTGCTATGGGAGCCAAGCTGGTCATAAACATTTCTATGGGTTAATAATAATAATAGTTTAGATTACCAAATGAAAATCTTATCATTAAATTCTTTGTACTAATTTAAAAGGTAGAGCTGTGTTTAGTTATCAATAATAATTAAACATTTTTTGTTTATTATGTTTTTCCTGTGTTAATAGACCAGTAGACCCCATCTCTTGGGGTCTTGGAGTTTTCCTACAGTTGAATAAATCTTTTATATGGTATGGATTTTAACTGTTTGCAAATCAAACATGTATATGATGTAAATACTTTTTGTCAGTCTGTTGTATTTAAGTTGTTTGGCAGTTTTTAAGCTCAAGAATTCTACCTTTTTTTATAGGCAAAATATGTCAATCTTTGCGATTTTTAAAGTGTCCCTTTATCCTTCCTAATTACAATATATTCTGTATCTTTTGGGGGTATGCTAGTTTTCCTACTGTTTTTCCTAACATAATAGGAAGTTTATTTTGATGTACTTGGTTTGTTTGCTTTAGTAATCTCTAAACCACTTAATATATAATTTTACCTTTTCCTATTGTTAATGATCATTATATTAAAATCTCATTCTACTTCTAGATTTGATACTCTGTTCTAAATATATATTGCCATTTTTACAGCAGCAACACATCCTGTAATAACACAATCTAAATATGGTAGGGCTAGGTAGGTCCTCCCCCACCTATGAAGGCAGACATGGGTCTTCCCCATCTATGAAGGAAGACATGGGTCTTCTTTTATAGGCTATTTAAAAATATATCCTTTTCCTAAGATCTTCTCCAAAAACAATGGGCCCCAAGAAGCTGAAGCAGTAGAGAATTTGTTCTGGGATCACCTGGTATTCAGAACCAGAGGGAGAGGCAGGTGAGTGAGTGTCATAATGACTCTGCAGCTACATCCTCACCAGATAGTTCATGTGGCATGACTTTGGCCATGAATGTGGGTTTCTAACCACTTTCCATGCCTGGATCTTCTACCCTCTCAGAAATTCAGCATATCTAAATAATATCCTTCTAATAAATTCCTTTGCTGTTTGAATTAGAGTTAGTTTGAGCTACTTGCATCTAAGAAAATTCACAAATGTGCTTCTTTTTCAAAATGTAAGCTACTTTTATGTTTTTCTTTCTCTCTTTTTCACTGTCCTACAGTATGAATATCATTTTTCTACATTTCTTCTTATTTTTTGTAAGCTGGTAGCAACTTGCCTGCTTAACTTGCCTTACAACTTACAGTTTTGCCTTATCAGAAATAAAGATTCTTAAAGAATCTAATTCAGTATATCTGGACAGATGTACAGAAATGCACATTTTAAACAAGTCCCTATACTTACTCAGTCTTCCCATTCCCACTCATCCATACCCTCCCCTGGAATACTCATGGGCCCAGATGTTTTGTGGCCAGGCAATCTTGGAAAACACTGCCCTAACTGCTCTACTGCTCTAGGTTAAATTTTTAGAAGATCTGCTAGGCCAATGGTCTAATTTTGTAAGAATATTGTTGTTGTTGTGAAGAAACAGGACAGTTGTTTTCATTTTGGAATTCATGGAAATAGTTAATGAGCCAACACAGGATTTGGTCTGACAAAGAGCTGGGTTTGAACCTCAGCTGGGTTTGAACCCAGCTGGGTGACCATGGACGGCTTCTCTGTGTCTGACAGGCATAATAAAAGCTTCTGTACAAGGATAATACCATGTAGGAGGATCAGAAACTTGTCAAATGCTTAGTGCTAGCCAAATGTTTGGCACAGGGGAGGCAGCTGGATCCCGGGGGTAAAATGGCTTCCTTTTCTTCTCTTCTTAACTTTTCATCACTTCCACAAATCCCCTGCACACACTCTCACTTCTTTGTCTTAAATATAGGAAGATTATTACTTAACCCTTACCTGTTTTCTGCAATATAAGATATATTGTGCTTCTCTCTCTTCTCTTTCCACTCTCCTGCCTGTCTGCTCTACTCTTCTCTCTACCCCTCTTCCCCCTCACTCTTCTCTACTCTCCCTCTCTCTCTTCTCTTCCCACTCTCCCCTCTTTTCTCTTTTCCTTAATGCTGCTCCACAGTCTCCCTCCCCCACCAATAAAACCTTTCATACACACACAAAAAAAGATATATTATACCATGTCCTCCGATGCTTTCCTGTTCTTCTAAAAAAGAAAAATGTTTAAGGAAACTGCTTAATTTATAAGGTAGATTAAAAAGATTAAAGAGAAGAGAAAACAAGATGTCTTGATTTGGGGGAAAGAGTTGCATTATGGGAAAACTTTAAGTGTAGTATGTGTATTTTTGCATGTCTGTCCCAAATTTGTCCTCTTAAATCTAAAATAAATAGCATGGCATATTCAGTGGTTTATTTTATTTATAAATTTATTTAATTTTATAAATGAGTAATACATTTAAGTAGTTCAAAATAGTCCTTAAACTATGAAGTATATAGTAAAATCCTCTCCTGAGGAGGCTATAATAATTCATGTGGTAACAGACTCAGAGTTCTAACACCATAAGAACTCATTGTTAGCATAATACAGTAACAGATGGTTACATGGAGAAATGTCTATAGTTATGTATACATACACAGGTTAGTATACATAAATGCATTTTCTTTTCTCTGTCAACCAAGAGAGCCTAAAAGAAACAACAATCCCAGTATTAATAAACATACCTACAACACAGATCTTGAATGATTTTCCAATAAAAGGAATCAGAGCTCTTTAGAGAAATGGCTAATTCTAGGACTAGGGCAGGATATAGATAAGATAAGCTTTTCTTTTAGTGCCAGAAAGTCAGGAAGTGTTTTTTTAAAAACCGAGCATACAGCCCACATTAGTTGGAATATGTCCAAAGAACACAGGAACCAAGTACAAGAACTTCTAGTGGTCAAAGTTGGAAAATTTGAGCAAAAAAAAAAAAAAAAAAAGTGCAGTATTGGATTATAATTTAAGTATAAAATATTTAATAATACCCATGAGTTTATACTCATATAAAAAATAAATTAATAAATAGGGAAAATCTCCCATGCAGAAAAATTCCAAATGATCTATGTAGCTCCTCCTCCCCAGGGAAGAGGGAGCCTAACCTCCCACTCAAGTCTGGGATGCACAGAGAGGCTTCCTTCCAAAAAGTACAGCATGGAAAGCAGAAAGGGAATAACTATACTCTGGAGAAACCACACAGACTGTACTTTAACCATGAGGCAACATCAATAGTCATAAATTACGCTGGCAGTTTTTACTCTTGACAAGAGAGGATGAAAATGGCACTCCGTCTTCCAGGCTTTGCTTCCCCCAAATCCATAATCATGAGAAAAACATCAGCCAGATCTAGAGGAGCATCCTACAACATGCCT
>NW_003852471.1:4420018-4420721 GCF_000181295.1 Otolemur garnettii | reverse complement strand
GTCCACCTTCATCCTACAACATGCCTGACCAGTCCACCTTCATCCTACAACATGCCTGACCAGTCCACCTTCATCCTACAACATGCCTGACCAGTGCACCTTCAAACCAACAAGGACCTCAAAGACAAAGCCACGTTTGAGGAACTGTCACAGTCAATAGGAGCCTGTGAAGACGTGACAACTAAATGTTAACGTCGTAGCCTAGTTAAGATTTGAGAGCAGAAAAGGAGCATGAGGCAAAAACTAAGGACATGTGAATAGACTATGAATTTTAGTTAATACTAATTTGTCAATTTTGGTTCATTAATTATAACAAATGTACCATACCGATGTACATTATTAGCAACAGGGAAAATTGTGGGGGAGAGTGGCTTATAAAACCTCTTTATATTTTCATTTTTTCTTTAAATCTGAAATTGCTATAAAAAATAAAGCTTACTTTTTTTTCTTTTTCTTTTGAGACAGACCCTCAAGCTGCTGCCATGGAGTGCCGTGAGGTCACAGCTCACAGCAATCTCCAACTCCTGGGCTCAGGTGATTCTCCTGCCTCGCCTTCCAAGTAGCTGGCACTACAGCTGCCTGCCACAATGCCCAGCTATTTTTTGGTTGCAGCCATCATTGTTTGGTGGGCCTGGGGTGGATTCAAATTGGCCAGCTCAGGTGTATGTGGCTGGCGCCTTAGCTGCTTGAGCCACAGGTGCCA
>NW_003852471.1:4367140-4419991 GCF_000181295.1 Otolemur garnettii | reverse complement strand
TTTTTTTTTTTTTTTTTGAGATAGACCCTCAAGCTGTCCCCCTGGGTAGAGTGCCATGGCAATATAACTCACCTCAAACTCCTGGGCTTAAGCGATTTTCTTGCCTTAGCCTCCCAAGTAGCTGGAACCACAGGCACCCACCACAATGCCTGGCTATTTTTTGGTTGCAGTTGTCATCATTGTTTGGCAGGCCCAGGCTAGATTCGAACCCACCAGCTCTGGTATATGTGGCTGGCACTGAGCCAAAGCTTACTTTTAAAGAAAGGCTCCCATTAATTATTTCTCATTTACCTAATTCCTATGTTTCCCAAATAGGTAAACACTGTTATTAGTTTCATATACAGGGTGTCCATAAAGTTTGTGTCCAATTTAAAATAGTGTATAATTTAAAATCGCACACAAACTTTTTTTTTTTTTGAGACAGAGCTTCAAGCTGTCACAATGGGTAGAGTGCTGTGGTATCACAGCTCATAGCAACCTCCAACTCCTGGGCTCAAGTGATTCTCCCACTTCAGCCTCCCAAGTAGCTAGGACCATAGGTGCCCACCACAATGCCTGGCTATTTTTTGGTTGTAGTTGTCATTGTTGTTTGGTGGGCCCGGGCTGGATTTGAACCCGCCAGCTTTGGTGTATGTGGCTGGCGCTTTAGCCCCTTGAGCTACAGGCACCAAGCCCACACTCAAACTTTATGGACACCCTATACCCCCGCCCCACATATCTCCAAAGATGTTAAAATTTATATACAGTACAAGTAAATGTGAATACACATGTCGTGGCATGATTTCTTATTTACACCAATTGTATCATGACACATATGCCATATTATGTGTCTTGCTTTCCTTATTTGACAATATAGTTTGTTGATCTCTCTAGATCAGGAGCCAAGAAACATGCTTTTTTTTGAGACACAGTCTGTCTTGCTCTGTTGCCCTTGATAGAGTGCTGTGGCATCACAGCTCACAGCAACCTCAAACTCTTGGGCTTGAGCGATTCTCTTGCCTCAGCCTCCCAAGTAACTGAGAACCCACCACAACGCCTGGCTATTTTTTTGTTGTTGCAATTGTCATTGTTGTTGTAGCTAGCCCAGGCCAGTTCGAACCCACCAGACTAGGTGTATGTGGCTGGCACCCTACCCACTGAGCTACGGACACCGCCAAAACTTGCTTTTTCTTTTTTAATGGTTACATGGAACTACTGTTTGATTATCGAATTAGTTTATATAACTACTTTAACGCCTTATTTAACTAGTTATTTATTATAATTTTTTAGGTTTCTTGCAATATTTTGTTATTACCCTGCTTTGATGAATAACTGCACATCTGTTATTTTACTTATCAAGAGTCCGGTCTGTATGTTAATTTCTAGAAATAGAATTGCAGGATGAAAGTGGCACGCATTTGTATTTCAAACAAATATTGACAAGCTACACTCTATAGCAGCTATACCAATTGACAGTCCCCTAGCAATGTATGAGATTGCCTCACCAACTCAATTTGCTATCACACTTTTGAGTTTTTTCAATCTGATACATGAAAATAGATACTTTCTAGTTTTATTTTTCATTGATCTTATAAATTTGATCAGCATTTAGTTTGGACAGTATTTTATTTACAAAAAAAAAAAAGGTCAAAGCTAAACTCCAAAATGTCACAATTTCCTTGAGAATCTATTATTCATATATTAAGGAATTTCACAAGGATTTATATTGTCAGCATTAAAAGCTTGTAATGTAATAAATCCCACAAATTTATTTTTGCTGCTACTTACTCTGATATGATTTCAATGTGCCTCCATCTAGCTAGAAATAACTTCAGGTTCTGAAGTGTCCGGGAACCTACAGCCCTGGGGGCCATCCCATAGCAACTATTCCACATCAAGAGGACAATCCGGGATATGAGAAAAGAATATCAGTTTTCTGACGAATGCAAGAGTGTCTTTTGATAGACCTTACAATATTAATTTCCTGCTTTTTTAATTCATAAAATCCAAACTGCATATACCATGTTGACATATTTCAGGTCACATGTATAAAGAATTCATTTGAATACAACTTCCATATCCTAAAAGTTTAAAAATTGATTTGCTCATTCCTTATATTATACCCACTACAAAAAAACACTTGAAGCATTAGAATCTTAAAATTATAAGCTACCTGATTTAACTTCCCACCAAACCGGGAAATCCTTTCATAATATATCTGAAAGATGACCCAGACACAGTTCACTTCTTTATAAGGCAGCCCAATACTGTTAAATAATAGCTTAATTAAGGCAAAGTTATACCATTATATTGCAATCGTCAAAAGAATACAGTACAGTAACATGCTTTACTCATTTGGACCAAGGAGCAAGAGGCTATACCTTATAGCCTAGGTGTGGAGGAGGCTATATAATCTGCATTTGTGTAAGTACAATCCATGATATGCACACAATAATGGGATTGTCTAAAGATTCATTTCTCAAAATGTATTTCCATTATTAAGAAACACATACTGTACACCCATAGATGATAGAAAGGCATTTGGCAAAATCCAAAAGCACTTCTAATAAAACATCTAAATAACATAGCAATAGAAAAAAAAGAATATTTACCAAAAACCAAATATCAGATATAATTTCAAGTGGCAAAATACCAAATAATTTCTATTAAAATCAGGAACTAGATATGGATGCTCACTGTCACCGTTATTATTTAACATAGTCTCAGAAGTTCAAATGAATTTAACAAGAAGAGAAGAAAATTTTAAAATATTTAAACACTGGAAAGAAGAGAAGACTCTTTTGGGGGCTGTGCTCACTGGTGGTATAATTGTATAATTAGAAAATCCATGAGGCACCAATAAAAAGCATTTGCTGTAAAATAAGTATGAGAACTTTGCAAAGTGGATGGCTATAAAACAAATATTACAAAATTCAATAGCTTTTGTCTACTCTGTCAACAAATACAAAGAAATTAAAATTGAAAAAATAGTCTATTTGTGGTAGAGGCAAATGATTAATGACAAAGAAAAGATTTAATGAAACTACAGAATTTTACTAAAAAAAAACATTGAAAATGTAATGACAAAACCATATTCTTGAATAAGAAGACTCACAATATTAAAAAGACTTAATATTACCAAAAATGTCAATTCTCCTAAAATCAGTATATAGACATAATGCAGTTCCAATTAGAATCCTGTTGGGATTAGAACTGAATGAAAGTATCTTAAAGTTTATGTAGAATAACTAACTGCCTGTGAAAGTTATAAAGATTAGAGAGAGAGAAACCTTACTCGGTACATCTCAGAGCCTTGGGGTTAATGGTAAATAAAATTATCTTAAAGCTGAAATGAAAGAATAACTGCTTGCAAATATATATTCAAAAAATAAGAATATCGTTGTTTGTACAGTGCCATTAAAAAAAGAAAAAACAGAGGAACAGAAGAGAGTAATACAGAGAATTAATAGTTGCTAGTCCAGATGGTTCCTAATTCCTGACTTAGCAATGGTTTGATTTTTCTTCTGACTTCATGATAGGTTTATCAGGACATAACACCACAGTTAAGTTGAGGAGCTCCTTACAATTTATCTTTTTTACAAAAGATAAGCTCCTTTACAATTTATCTTTTTTACAATAAGATAAGATTACTGTTTCTTTTTTTTCTTGTTAAATTTCAGGTTAATGTGAGGGTACAAACCACTAGGTTATAATGTTTGCATTTGTTAGGTAGAGTCCTCTTGTAGTTGTGTCCTGCACCCAAGAGGTGTGCCATATACCCTTACATTGTGCCCATTAAGGGGGGGACCCATTCCCCTTCCTCCCTTGCTCTCTCCTCCCTCATTTCCCCACACCTCAACTTGAATTGAATTCAGTTTTTCTCTTCTGTGGGTGGGTATTAGTTCCTCTACTGTCTTAATGTGAGTATTGGTTCATTGGATACTTGCTTTTCCATCCTTGTGATACTTTACTAAGAATGTGTTTCAACTCCATCCAGGTTAATACATTTATGGCTGAAGAGTGTGTTTTGTGGTGTACATATACCACAGTTTGTTAATCCATTCCTGGGTTGATGGGCATTTAGGTTGTTTCCACATCTTACTGATTGTAAATTGAGCTGCAATAAACAATTTAGCATTGGTGGGACGGCAGACTAATGTAGCCTCTTTGTAACGAAGTATAGAGAATCCTCAAAGAACTCAAATTAGACTTCCCATTTGATCCTGCAATCTCACTGATACAGGGCGGGTGGTGCACCAGCCAGCTCAGCCAAGTTGAGGGGAGGACCTGCTGTCTCTGCCCTGGCAGTGTTGGTGCGGTGGCAGCCGGCAGAGCAACCAGCACTGGGTTGGCAGTGGGGGTGGGGGGGTGGGGAGGGAGGCGGCAGCAGGAGGCTCCAATAACCAGAGGGACCAAACAAACTGCTGGGGAGACACCAGCGTCTTAGTGTCTCCCTCCCCTTGTTCTAGCCCTGAAGGAGGACCCCTCTCCCCAATTTCCTAGGCCTGGTCAATTTCATGTAAGTTTCCGAGGCCTGCCAAATTTCAGGAATGGCCTGTATCCATTCATTCACATATTCATTTACCTTGCCCCAGCTTTAGGGTAATGTATCCATTCATTAATGCGTTCATTCACCTGGACCCTAGTGGAAGGGACTGTATCCATTCATTATTGCACTCATTCATCTTACCCTAGCTGAAGGGACTATATCCATTCATTTGTTACTACCCAGTCCTGGCCTAACGTAACTACAAAGGACCCAAGTGACTATATATCCCCCTAGACAAAAAACCCAGGAAGAGACAGAAACCCTTCTTTTCACTTGAATTTTTCTCTCTGCCAGGAGCTCTGGTGTTTTTCTCTATTCTTTTCTGTAAAATAAATCCTGTCTTACCACTGATCCGTGGTCCGTGGATTCATTCTTGGAATCCTAGAGACCAAAGCCTACTAAAGAAGAAATTCCGGTGTCATCGTTACTAGGCATCTACCCAGAGCTTAAGGTTTCTACTGAATGGATATTGCTTTTACATCACTATAAGGTCAGCAAATTATAAGTTGAACTCGGGTCCCCCTCTAAAGTTTGTGCAGCAGCGGGGCCCCCTGCCTGCCATGACACAGCTGGGGACACATCAGCATCAGGAAGCCAGGTGGCCTGAATGGGATGCAGCCTGGTGCCTACAGTGCGAGCTGTGATGGCTTATGGCGAGGTCAGTGGCCTCAGTGACCACTATGGCTTCACTGCTGACCAGGTGGGGAGAGTTAACTCCTGTCTCTCCAGGATGGATGACCACAGATACAGAGAAGGCAAATTTGCAGTGCAGGAGAGCCACACCACCGGCCACTGCGTCCACTGAACAAAGCCACCGAGAATGACATTTACAACTTCTCTCCACTCAACCCTCTGAGAGTGCAGATAGCAACTGGCTCAGATGGAAGAGAAACCTATGAAGCTGATGTGGAGTTTGCCACTGAATAAGGGCTGTGGCTATGCGGAAAGTCAGGGCCACCCGGCAGTGCGCAAACCTAGAGGTCAATCCACAGCAGGGGCTGGCACCGGACATGCGCGGCGGGGGTAGCTCAGGCCCAGAGGGGCAGCGGGGCACAACAGCCTGGCTGGATGCCACTAGTTTTGGAGGAAGTTTTAATTTTTTCAATCAAATTTTCACAGGCAGCCAATAAGCAGTGAAGAGCAGTTTTACCTCTAGAAGAAGCCACGGGGACCCATTTTGCACCATGAGTCTGCGAAAGCTGGATTTAAAAAATTACCTCTTTAGTGTTTTCTCATGCGAACTTTTCTTATAGAAAGTGATACTGAGTAAACTAAAACTACATTGAGCTTTTCTCAATTAATAATTTTGGGAGGATACTTCCGAGTGAAGTAATTTAAGTATATGAAATATGGACCTTTTGTCCCCACATCACAGTGAACACACTGAAGAGAAGTGGGTTTTTTTTTTTTTTTGAAAAATCAAAGGTGCTAGCTCCCCCGTTCAAAAAGAAATATTTCTCATGTTCTTCATTCTAATTTTCTTCACTTAAAGTCTTCTAGGTGAAGTTTAAGCTTTTTAAGAGTTAGTTTTAAGAACTGAGACAATACTAATCCTGTAGGAACTGGTGAGGCCTTCACTTGAAATTTTCTTTATATTGTGGTTCTTCTTTTGAGTATATTTTGATAAGTAAAACTTGTTAAGTTTTTTGTTAACTAGTTCTTTTTTCTTAAAATAAAGATATTTTTCACACAGAAGAAATTGTAAGTTGAACTATGGTAAGTTGGGGTCTCTGCTGTGTGGCTAGCATAAGATGCATTTTTTGACTTAGTTTCAAATTCGGATTTTATCGAGATATAACTCCACTGTAAGTCAAGGAACATCTGTATATATAAAATTTTAACATATGACAAGCAATAATTCTATTTAGTGGGAAAAGGATGGATTATTTACTATATAGTACTGATATAACTGGAGGTCCATTTGGAAAAGAATAAATCTAAACCCCTACATCTCATACTATAGTAAAAATTAATTCTCATTCTTCTTAGCAAAATATCACAAGAATGGAGAAGCAAGTATCCAATGTTCTCAATTCTAATATGAAGCCAGTAGATGACCTAATACACGCTCACATAGGAGAAAAACTCAACTCAAGGTGGGGGGCAGGGAACAAGGGAGTGGGGAGGGGGAATGGGTGTGCTCTCACTTAATGGGCACAATGGTGGGGTGTATGTTCTTGGCAGAGGGACAACTACAAGAGGGACTCTACCTAACAAATGCAAACATTGTAGCATAGTTGTTTGTACCCTCATGTTAACTTGAAACAATAAAAATAAATAAATAAAATGGTTAATTTTATATGAAAGAAATAAATTCTATATGTATTAATGACTTAAATGAAACAAAACAGGACTGTATGTAGTACTTAGAAATGGGATTGCTTTAAGCAAGACTAGCCATAAGCAATGAAAGATATTTTAATCATAGCAAAATAGAGAACTTTGATACTGTGAAATTTACCATTAAAAAGATAACAGGCAAATCATAATTAGAGAGAATTGACTATAGAATGTAATTAACATTTATACTACACAAAATGCTCCTAAAACTTATCAGGGAATAAACAAAATGTGTGTGCAAAATACACAATGGGATACTATTCAGTCAAAAAAAGAATGAAATCCTATTATTCGCAGCAATGTGGATGGAACTGCCTATAATGGAGGCCATTACGTTAAATGAAATAAACCGGAAACAGAAAGTTAGACACCTAGGACCTAAAGTTCCTTATGGTTAACCCAGGGATTAGGTTATTGGCAAAGATAGTTTCTAAATGACTGTTGGGCGTTCAGCTGCTGATGCTCAGAACACTTCCATTCACTGCTAACATTAATTTTCCTAAACCACTGTTTTTATATCATTTCCCGATTACCAATTTGTAATGATTCCTTACTGTTTTCAGGTAAAAGTGCAAACTCCTCTGAGATAGAGACACGTTTAAAAACTTTGCCCAGGGTGCCCCAAACACAATTTTTAATCTTCACATTTGGGGAAATGAAGGATTGCCTAAAAATTTGGATTTACCTTTAGAAGAAAAACACAGATATACCCAAGTAAATTCCACTGTTTTTCTGAAATTTTACTTTGTAGTTGAAATGTGCTTCAGACCCATCACTCTAAATGGCAAATTGGAAGGAGTGATAGCAAAGACTGATGACAGACGCAGTTACCATCGTAGTTAGTAATAAATAATTAGGCGTATTTACAGATGCAAAATAAATCAAGATTTTCTTGCAATTATAAGAAAAACATTAGACATTTCCTTATATAGCTATAAAGCTAGCTGCTAAAACAGCAAAAAGAATTTTCTTTACCTAGTACTTCTTTTTGTAAATCATAGCATCTGGTCTGCAAGTTTACTTCCTGTTGTTTGGATGTCTGAATCTGCTGAGACCTCAGTATGGCTGCATCTGACAGTAACTTCAGATTTTTCACTTCCTCTTCAAGACATATCTTATTTTTCTGGAACACTGTCAAAGTTTTATTTAGCGTGTTTATTTCTGTAAAGAAAATTCAAAGTTCACGAATAGGTAACACTGAATCATAAAACATTTCTCCAAAATTTGATTAATTCCTTTTGGGAAATTAATAGTGGAAAGCTCAGATGACTTTTCTGAGATTATAATGACACCTAGCCGAAAAGTTAAATTTAAATTCAGTAGCCATTCTGTAAAAGAAATGAGAAAAGTATTGCTTAATGATGAATGGACTTGTTTCGTTATTTCTTAGCCTTTCAATTGTAGTCAGTGACAAAATAACCTGTGTTTTAAACACTCACATAAAAAACCTATCGTCTGCATAGTGACCAGGGTTTTACTGAAATTACATTGTTTTCTTGGCAACACATATCAAAAAAGTAAATTTAAATGTCCTAGTCTGAACAGGGTGGGTAGCATCACCTCTAAAAGAGCGACTAGGATACATTCTATACAAACTATGAAGAAAAGTGGTCGGAGTAGGGAGGACTAGAAGGATGCAAGGTCTAAAACTCAGACATTTCTGGGCGGAAAGCATTAGTTCATATATCTCGTCAGTCTAACAGTACTCTGTGCCCCCAAAATAAGACCAGACTTTGTCACAGCAGTTATTTGTCATTATTCTATTTATATCAAGTTTAATAAAAATCTGTCTTCACAGCTCTACACAGGTTTAATCTAATTTTGTGAGAAATGTATAGAGCACGTTTTTTATCCTTCAGAATGATAATTATCAATGTCCCCTTTATCAGTCTTTTCTGCACAACTGCTTTAAGCTATCATAAAATTACAAGAACACACACACATCAATGATAAAATACAGTCTGTACAACCACAATTAATTGAATTGATGAGGACGTGATCTACATGACAATCGGGATGGTTTGCTGTTCCAGAGGGTTCACTTGACATCCTGTCTTTGGTTCGCCCATCCCGACTGGGCTGTGTGACAGGTTGAGTGTGTGACTGGGTATCAGGACAAGTGGGCTTGGGTTATTGCTCCTGGAGCCACCAGAGCAAAAATAGCAGCCCTGTGGGTCAGTGAAGACCAGAAGTAAAGAGCAATAGGACAGACATGGCAGCAGAGGCAATAAGGACAGCAAATGGTTACGGAAGCAAAGCAATGAGCTAGAATGGGACACAAAAAAGAGCAGGACTTTTCTTTTTTTTTTTTTTCAGACAGAGTCTTGCTCTGTCACCCTAGATAGAGAGTACAATCATATTGTCATAGCTCACAGCAACCTCAAACTCCTGGGCTCAAGTGATCCTCCTGCGTCAACCTCCCATGTAGCTAGGACTACAGGTGTGTGCCACAATGCAAGGCTAATTTTTTACTTTTAGCAAAGACAGAATCTGGATCTTGCTCAGATTGGTCTTAAACTCCTGACCTCAATCTATCAATCCATCTAGGCCTCTCAGAGTGCTAGTATTAGAGGTGTTAGTCACTGCCTCTGGTCCCTGAGAGCTTGACTTAAGAGATTGTGATGGACAGGATCAGGAATGAGGTCTAAGGAGAGAAAGCAAAGTGTCTTTTCATGGGTAGAAAGTACAGCTGGGAGAAAAAGTGGCATTTATGACAGGCATGAGCATGATGTGAGCACAGGGATCTGGCACCTTCTACCTTTTTAGCTCCTGCTCAAAATGGAAAACCTGGAGAAATTAATTGGCAGGGAGCAAATAAATGGGCATCTATAGTAATTCAGTGATTTGGTGGGAGTTTTTCTCCCTAAAAATATCTGTGTGCTAAAGTTTTAAAAAGAATGCAGTTAAAGAAAATAAGATTATAGTTTCCCTTCTGATCTAAGAAATCTTTCTGGGCATTTCTGTGTAGCCATAAAGGTGACTTCATAGGACTGGAGAAACCATACCCCACTGTGCCCATATCTGTCTGTGTTTAAGTCAGAATGACACCGCAGAGCAGCACACACATGCTGTCACCTATTCATTGTCTGCCAAAATGACACCGCTTAGGATAGTAAGCTGACTCTTTTAATGTACACTACACTCTAAAATAACTATTCATGTCAATGTGACTTTCTATCTGACATTAAAAGAATAAGAATCTGTAATACAAATTTATTTGTAAAGTATATTCTAACACATGGGAAGGTGCAATAAGATTTCAAAACTAGTAGGAGGTGCAACATTGCTAACACGGAGGAAGGAAAAAGCAAACTCAATACAAGTGAATTCACTCACTTAACGCTGCTGTACCTATGGCACTACTGGTGTCAAAGATTCTGCCTTCGCCTTTATACAATTTCATACTTGTCGATCACAGTGCCCCAATTTAGGGTTCAGAAATGATGACCCAAAGCAGGTCAACCTATACTGGCCATTGTAACCACCCGGGCTTTCCCTGCCTCACACCACTCCGTAAGGAAGGTCCTGCTATCCTCATACTTTCAGCCAACGACGGCTCAAGGGCTACCTCTGCCTAGAAATCTTTTCTGACCTGCTGTGGATGGGACCTTGATTTTCCTGGAAAGCACAACAATTTGCACCATTTGTACTGCACTGATGAGCTGCGTACATGTGATCTACTATTGGATGGTAAATTATTTTAGGCTGGACCCAGGATCTTACTTGTTTTTGTTCCCCCTATCATTTCTACAATAATGCCCTAGAGTTGAGAGAAGCTCAACAAATACCTACTAAAGGAATAAAGGCATTGTTGAGTAAAGCTTCTAAATTAGTGTCTCACACACCACTAGTTGAAGACCCTATATGGGATTATCTCAACCTTCATTTCTGTGGCAGACATTTAGGGCCCCATATTTTTTGCTGTCAGAGTAGGTTAGGGAGTTAGAAGAAGAAAAAAAAATTAATAGGATAAGAAAATAGGCCTATTTTATCCCTAACCTCATCAATTTTGTAAAAAATGTGGACTACTAAGTCTAATTCTAGATTTGAATTTTAAAAGATTACGAGCCATTTGGTCAATAATTGTTTGGGCATGAAAACAAATTTGATTTTTCACCTGATCAATATTCCACCTTGGTTAAAAAAAATTATTAAAATAAATATGCTCTGGTTTAAGACAATCTAACCCATGAACCTTTAAATTTAAAAATATTGATTACATACGACAATACGCACTCACTAGCAGACCAGGAAGTACTTCTCTGGGATCTGCTATTCAGCGTCCGCATGCATTATCAGCAAGACAATACTAAGTGATGCCTTTTCCTAAGAGTATTGTTTCTGTTTTGGACTGTAATTTTAAAACCTAACTTAATTTTAATGTGCAACTCTTTTGAAGTAGCTGAATAATACTGTGTATGTGTATGGGGTTTACTTTCTTTACTGGTTTGCTAGGACTGCTGTGAGAAGGTACCACAGACTGGGTGGCTGATGTGGCAGAAATGTATTTTCTCACAGTTCGGAAGGCTCCAAGTTTGAAATCAGGTGTCAGCAAGATTGGCTCCTTCTGCTGTAGAGGCAGTAAAGAAAGCATCTGTTCTGTCTTTGGCTTATCCATGGATGCCTTCTTCCTGTGCCTTCACATGTGTCTGTCGGTGTCTAAGCACAGAGTTCCTCTGTTTGTGTAAAATTTGCTTCTCTGGCTATTGCTTTTCTGGAATATGCCCTCATGTCTCATAGGCTAAGTCTTCCTTGATCTCTGCCATCTGGTCTTCAGAACAAACAGATATTAGTTTTCTATCACATTTCCAGCTTCCCTCTCTGCCTGAAGCAAGCTGTACCTTGCCCTCAGTCCAAGGGCCTTAAAAAATTAAAAAGGAGTTTACCTACTGTCATGCCTTTTTTTTAGTATTTCTAAACAATTTTTAAATATGTTTCTTACAGCGGCTTTAGGGTCATAGGAAAATTAAGCAGAAAGTCCAGAAAGTTCCCTTATACCCCCAACCCCGTATGCATGACCTCCCTGCTATTGTACTAACACCCTGCACTAGAGTGGTACATTTGTTACAACTGATGAATCAGCACTAACATTTTGTGAACACCCCAAATTCACAGCTTCCACTAGAGCTCACTGACGGTGGTGTGCGTTTGATGGATTTTGACAAATGTGTAATGACATGTCTCCAGCACTGTAGTGTCACACATTGCAGTTTCACTGCCCTACAAATCCTCTGTGCTCCAGGTAATCAGCCTTTCTGACCCAGAATTCCTGGTAACCACTGACCATTAGTTACTGTTTTGCTGTTCAGTCTTTTCCAGAATGTTGGATAGTTGAAATAATATAGTATGTTGCCTTTCAGACTGGCACCCCATTCTGTGCTTGGTTTGGGTCATTCTTAATGTTTTTAAGTAGCTATTTTGTCCAGAAGACTGATCTAATATGAGCTACTCAGCCATTAGACAAGAAAAGTCTTAAGAATACAAACTGATATATTTAATAGTAATAACCAGAATTGTCCACAGTTCAAGATAGAAGTATCATAGGTTATCTTAGAACAGCTTATTATTATGGAATTTCAGGGTTGGAATAGATCTTCATAGTTAACTATGCTACCAAATGATAACAGGTTTAAAAAGTTAATCCTAATTCCCATCACACAAAATGGAATATCATTATTTCATTACTTACAATGCACCAGTTACCGAAAAATATGTTCTAAATAAGGGTAACAAACCTGTCAAGGCTGTTTCGCTTATAGATTTAATTTGTAGAAAAACTTCTGCTTTCAGTGAAGTCCAGTTTTGAAAATTATCATAAACTTCATTTTTAATACTGGTTAGTTCTCTTTTAGTAAAAGTAAGTAATGAAAGTGTCTTATTCCAGAAATGTTTGCACTCCAACAATCTTCGACTGTAAAGTAATAGAAAAAGAGAATTTTTAAAAACAGTGTGCATAAGAAAAATATTTCTCCAAAAAGTGGTTTTAGAGTGACCATCATATAATCTGCTGTCTCATTGGAGACAATTTTGAAAGCAAAAGAAGTAAAAGCAAAATCAAGCTGAATACACAGGGATGGGGATATTTAACAGAAGGAAAAGATTGGAGGCAGATTATTAATTAATAGATGCCTTTGTAGGAGCAAAAGACAAGAAATGTAAAATTCAAGCTTATTAGCCAAGAAGAGATCCATGTTCTTGTGGGACCTGAATGTAAATGATTTCTCAAAACACACACACACTCTCTCTCGCTCTCTCTCTCACATTGAGCCTCTGCAGGCTCAACAGAGAAGAAAGAGAACTCCTCAACAGGCCAATATCAATCTCCAAAACTGAAGCAGCAATAAAAAATTTTCCAATATGGGCATCGCCTGTGGCTCAGCGTGTAGGGTGCTGGCCCCATATACCGAGGGTGGAGAATTCAAACCCAGCCCCAGCCAAACTGCAACAAAAAAATAGCTGGGCCTTGTGGCCAATGCCTGTAGTCCCAGCTACTCAGGAGGCGAGGCAGGAGAATCGCCTAAGCCTAAGGAGTTGGAGGCTGCTCTGAGCTGTGGTGCCACCACACTCTACCGAGGGTTAATAAGTGAAACACTGTCTCAAAAAAAAAAAATCTTCCAATATGCTATTCATATTACGGTGAGACAGCAGATAACAACTAGGAATGGCTCGGGTAGAATAAGGTATATGGTCATTCTAACTCATTTCCATTTTGCCATTTTAACTACAAAGAAAGATAGCTAATTATCTTCATACATATTTATTTTATGAATCTTTTTAAATTAATTCAATAGCAAATATTTAGTGAACAAAATTAGGTCAAAGCAATTTAGTCATAGAGCCTAAATGAGAATCTTAGATTCTTAGGCTGCATTGCTACTGCATATTACGGTTTCACAGGCAATATCAAATAATAAGTAGGAGCATTCAAAATGACTGATCCAGTGTTTTGATTCATCAAATCTCACATCTTAAAGGAATCACATGCTTTTTGTCACCTCAGTGATTTTTATTACTTCAGATAGTAAAATAATGATTGGTAATAATTTCCTTAATAATCAAGATGCAGACATTAATTTGGGAGTTATCAGTGAAAAGGTGAGTGAAATCACAACAGTGTAATTATTTGACCAATATTTACATCCCTGAGTAAACTAACGTCTATAATACAGAGTTTATATCTTATCATCACAGTCTTGCTAGCATGTAGCACAATGCTGACCACACAGTACATGCTCAACGAACTGATGAATGAACGAATGAGAGAATAAAATATTAATAGATTCCTTCTCAGGTGGAGGAAGAGTAAGTGAGAAGTGCTGAGGATGATTCAATGAGCATGCAGAGCTGGGCGCTCAGAGGAGCGCTGATTTCAGAAACCAGACAAATAGTCCTAACAGGTCACTAAAGCAAGGGAACGAAAAGTGAGGATGGCACCCCTGCTGTAGAGCCAGGAAGACTCCAACAAGGCAGGGTGACAAGGGTCAAGAACTAAGTCAAGGTAAGGGGCTAAGGAGCCCAGAGTTTGGCAGCTGCAAAATCAAGCCACATACATAGGGATGGGGATATTTAACAGAAAGAAAAGATTGGATGCAGATTATTAATTAATAGATGCCTCTGTAGGAACAAAAGACAAGAAATGTAAAATTCAAGCTTATCAGATAAGAGGAGATCCAAGTTCTTGTGGGACCTGCATGTAAATGATTTCTCAAAACACACACACACTCTCTCTTGCTCTCTCTCTCTCACATTGAGCCTCTGCAGGCTCAACCAAGAAGAAAGAGAACTCCTCAACAGGCCAATATCAAGCTCCAAAATTGAAGGAGCAACAAAAAAAATCTTAAAACTAAAAAAAGTCCTGCACACCCAAAATTTATCAAACCTTCAAGGAAGACCTTGTACCTATACTGAAAAAATTATTCCTTAACACTGAGAGGAAAGGAATCCTCCCTAACTTGTTCTATGAAACCAGTATCATCATGATATCAAAGCCAGGAAAAGACACAACTAAAAAAGAAAACTACAGATCAATATCCCTTTTGAATATAGATGACAGTAGATATAAAAATTCTCAATAAAATCTTAGCGAACCAGATTCATCTGCATATCGAAAAAATAATTCATCAGGACCAAGTAGGCTTCATCCCAGAGATACAGGATAGTTCAACATATACAAATCTATAATTGTAATCCACAACATAAATAGATACAAAAAAGGACCATATGATCCTTTCATTAGGTACAGAAAAGACCCACCACATAAAGAGAAACAAAAACAAGGACCATAAGATCCTTTCATTAGATTAGCACCCTTGTATAAGAATGCTTAACAAATAGACATAGATGGGACTTACCTCAAAATTATAAAGCCTACATATGACAAACCTACAGCCAATATCATACTGAATGGGGAAAAACTGAAACCAGACAAGAACTGGAACCAGACAAGACGCTCCTTATCTTCCCTTCTATTCAACATAGTGCTAGAAATCCTAGCCAATCAGGCAAGAGAAGGAAATCGAGGGTATTCGAAATGGGGAAAGAAGAGGTCAAACTGTCGCTCTTTGCTGATGACATGATTTAATGTCTAGAAAATCTCAAAGATTAAACCAAGAGACTCCTGGAATTGATAAAGAAGTCCAATAAAGTCTCAGCCTACAAAATAAATGTGTACAAATCAGTAGCTTTCATATATACCACCAATAGTCAAGCTAAGAATCAAATAAAAGACATAATTCCTTTCTCAGTAGCACCAAAGAAAATAAAGTACCTAGGAATATATTTGACAAAGGAGGTGAAAGAGCTCTATAGAGAGAATTAAGAAACACTGAGGAAAGAAATTGCAGAGGATGTGAACAGATGGAAAAATATACCATCCTCATGGATCAGCAGAATCAACATTGTTACCATACTACCAAAAGTGATTTACAGATTCAGTGCAACCCCAATTTTTTTCAAATCTAGAAAAATTCATTCTGCACTTTTTATATAACCAGAAGAGACCCCCAAATAGCCAAGTCAACCTTATGTAATAAGAACAAAGCAGGAGCCATCACTTAACTACACTTCAAGCTATCCTACAAGCACTGTCCTGACATAGCACAGTACTGGCACAAAAACAAGGAGATAGACCTATGTATCAGAAAGGGAAACCCAGAGATGAAGTCATCCTCCACATTCTCATCTGATTCTTGACAAAACAGATAAAATCTATACTTGGAAAAAGAATCCCTGTTTAATAAATGGTGCTGGGAAAACTGGATAGCCATATGTCAAAGACTAAAACAGGATCAACATCTCTCACAACTCACAAAAGTTAATTCACAATGGATAACAGACCTAAACCTAAGGCAGGAAACTATAACAAATCCTAGAAGAAAATGTTGGGAAAACCTGTTGCACAGCCAAGGACTCAATAAAATAGCTAATTGACAACTCACAGAATGGGAGAAAATATCTGCATGCTATACTTCTGATAAAGGACTGAAACCAAAATCTACAAGGAACAACCAAACAACCCCATTAAAAAATGGGCAAAAGATATCAACAGAAACTTTTCAAATGAAGATATAACAGTGGCCAACACACACATGAGAAATGCTCAGTGTCTCTAATCATTAGGGAAATGCATATCAAAACCACAGGGAGATACATGTATCATTTACTCCACTGAGAATGGCTCATATTAAAGTCCCAAAACAACAGAGGCTGGCGTGGATGTGGAGAAAAAGGAACTCTTCTACACTGTCAGTGGGACTAGTGTAGAACTAGTGCAACCTCTATGAAAAATTCTATGGAGATACCGCAAAGAAATTAAAGGATACTACCATTTGATCCAGCAGTCCCATCCTGGGTATATACCCAAGAGGAAAGAAAAATGTCAACCTGCACTTGAATATTCATAGCAGCAGAATTCAGAATTGCAAAGACATGGCAGCAACCCAAGTACATTTATTAATACAACAATGGATTAATAAAATGTATATACATACTATGGAATACTACTCAGCCATATAAAATGGGGATCGAATATCTTTTGTGGCAACCTGGATGGAACTGGAAATTATTCTTCTATGTGAAACATCATAAGAATGGATAAATAAGCATATGTATTCAATACCAAATTGGATCTAACAGATCAACACTTAAATACACATATGGAAGTAAATCTCAGTGGAAATCAAGCTGGGGGGGGGGATGGGTAAATTCACAGCTACTAGGTACAGGGCACATTATCTGAGTGAAGGGCACACTTACTATTTTGACTCAGTCTGAACAAAAAATATGTAAATGAAATATGTATATCTCTTAATATTCAGAAACTAGAAATACAAAAATGATTCCTATAAAACTAGGTTAAAAGGTATATAATTATTTATAGAGGAGAAAAATCACTACAAATAAATTGGTTTTTATTTGTTTTATTTTGGTTTTGTTTTTTGAGACAGAGTCTCAAGGTTAGATTGCTGTGGTGTCAGCCCACTAAGCAGCAATCTCAAACTCCCGGGCTCAAGTGATCCTCCTGCATCAGCCTCCCCATAGCTGGGATTATAGGTTCTCACCACAATGCCTGGCTAAATATTTTATTTTTAGTGGAGACAGAGTCTTGCTCTTGCTCAAGCTGGTCTTCAACTCTTGAGCTCAAGAGATCCTCCTACCTCAGCCTCCCAGAGTGCTAGGATTACAGACATGAGCCACTGCACCTGGCCCAAATAAAATTTTTAAAGTTGATAAATTCCACTAATATGAAAATACAGAAAATGACTTTTTAATAAGTAACATCTCCGTAATATTTTTTGCCTACAAATTTTGGCTACTTGCTCTCTAATCGCCTCTTCATATACAAACCATTTTATATTACTTTATATGGAAAGACTATAAAGATACACAGTTTTTCATCTAGAATGGTCATTTAAAAAAATTAAATTATTAATAGTTTAGGAAGATCTTTTGGCTTCATAATTCTTTAATTTAGCATTGTTGAGTTTGGAAAATTCCTTATCAAATTGTTCTCATGTATGATTATAGGATTTTGGCATTTTAAGTTTTCTTGGAAAGTGACTAATCTTAAATTATCTTTAAAAAATGAAACCCATGAACCAGTTTATTTTAGACATCTTCCTTGAATTCATATATAGTAGAACTTCCATAGTTGACCTCCTCCCTACATTGACAACCTCCTTAAGGTGACCTAGTCTCACAGACCAGACAAACACGTATGTCTGCATGTATACATCAGTGCAGTAGGCCTAGTTCCCTATGTTGGTCACCTTCCCATGTTGATCAGTGTGTCATAGTCCCTTGGGTAGTCAACTGATAGAGGTTCTACTGAAATTTATCCTAAAGTGGTAAAGATGTCAGATTGGAGAAGTAGAATGATGAAATAGCCATAAATCATGCCGTTGCAGGCCTAGTTATCAGCATGGTTCACTCCTACTCAGCACAGACGCTTCACTCCAGCTCAGCGTCCATTAACCTTTTATGTCCTCTATGCTGAAAACAGTCTCCAGATAATGGCCCCTGGGCAAAGGGAAAGGGCCACACCTGAAACAAAGCAGTTTGTGGTGGGAAAGTGAACTTGGCACAGAAGTGGAAGTTTGGAGAAGAAAAATGGAGACATCTTAAGGTCAAGGCTGTAATTATTTCTCCCTTCCTTCTTTTAAAAACAGCATAACATAACAGTTAAAAACACAGACTGTGTCAGGCTGTCTGTGCTCACTGCTAGGTTCTGTTCTCACCAGCTCTGCAATCTCAAACAACGTCTTATCTCCCTATGTCTCAATTTCCTAACTTTTCAAATTGGGATGTGATTAATACCTGCCTTCTAGGATTGTTGAATTAATATATGGAAAGGATTTACAGTAGTGTCTGGCACGTTGTAAATGCAAATAAATGCTGGCTGTTATTTTATTATTTCCCTTAAGGATACCAAACCCCTAAAAGCCAGCTATGGGTTTAGAATATACAATGAGTTATAAATATTTTCTTGTATGATTGGTATTTTTAGACATTTGTTTCACAACCACTTACTATGTACAGGATATGGGTACATGTGATGTGTGCCTGGTGGGGAAAGTTGACTTGAGAGTATACCCTATGTTTGCCATTGGGAAAGAAAGACATTTAGAATGCTTCAATACAAAACAAGCAATAAAGTATACTAATTAATTTGGGTATATATAAATTTTTAAAAATCAATAGAATAAAAGCACTAAGATAACCAAATTAAACAATAGAAATTATTCTGGCATAAAGAAGCAAATTATAATTTTTTTTCAGATTACATCAAAAGAATTATTAATTATTAATAGATGAATTTTTAATAAAAATTATTGTATTATTTGATGACATAATGAGGAGTTAATTATTAAAACACATTGGAGAAAGATTTGTTTCTCACATTTGACAAAAACTACTATCATCATCAAATATAAAATAAAAATCATAATATAAAGTGCAACTTTAAAGTACACACTATTTTAAACTGCACACAAACTTTGTGAGCACCCTGTATAGTAGAAACTGTGAGCTGACCACCCAGGGGACTATTATAAATTGGTCAACATATGGAGGTAGTGAACATAAGGACCTAGGTCTATGGTTCTGATGTGTATATGTGGTGCATGTCTGGCCTATGAGAGAAAATTAGGTCAACCTAAGGAGGTGGTCAATGTAGGGAAGAGGTCAAGTATGGAGTTTCTACTGTAGTATCTAGAAATCATCCTTTACATTCATAATGAATTAATTTTAGGTAAAGGTACCAAGGCAATTCAATAGGGGAAAAAAAGTCTTTCCCTGTTTTTCTTTTTTTAAAAATAGTCTTTTCAGCAAACAGTGCCAGAACAATGAATAGCCACATGAAAAAAGATTCAGTTAGATCTTTATCTTGCATCATACACAGAAGTTAAGTCAAATATATCATACATCTAAAGGTAAAAGCTTTTAGAAGAAGCTAGAAGAGAAAATTTTTGTGATATTGGCTTAGGCAAAGTTCTTATATATATCACCAAAATCATAATCCCAGGGAGGAAAACAGATCAATTGTATTTAACTATAAAGAACAACTTTTGTCTTCAAAAGACACCACTAGTAAAATGAAAAGATAAGCCATAGACTTGGAGAAAATATTTGGAAATCATATTTAATATATGAGGAACTCTTGCAATCCCTTTAAAAGAAAACAAACCCATTAATTCGGTAAAAAATTTGAATAGATAGTTCACCCAACAAGATGTACAAATGGTTAATAAGCACATGAAAAGTTGGTGAACATCATAAGGCATTTGGAAAACACAAACACAGTGAGATACTACTTCACACCCACTACAGCAGTTAAAATCAAAGAGACAGACAACACTAAAGGGTTGATGAGAACAAGGAGAAACTATTACAGCATCCTCATTCCTGGTGGGAATGTAAAATGAAGCAGCCACTTTGGACAACAGTCTGGTGGTTTCTCAAAAGTTAAATATAGATTAATCATATGCCCCAGTAATTCTACACTTAGGTATCCACCCCCCCAAAAATGAAAACATATGCACACACAAAGCCTTGTGTATGCATGTTCATAGCAACGTTATTCATAAGGACCAACAAGCAGAAACAACCCAAATGTCCATCAACTGGTAAATAGTTTACAAAATGTCTTGTACCCATATACATACTCTTAGGCAAGACAAAGGAATAAAGTACTGATAAATGCCACAAAGTGGACAAACCTTAAAAACACATTAGTGAAAGAATCCCGATGAAAACACTATATACTGTATGATCCCATATATCTGAAATGTCCAGAAAAATGCAAATCTGTAGGAACAGAAAGGTTAGTAATTGCCTAGAATTAAGAGTGAGAACAGACTAACTGGAAATGACATGAGGGTCTTTTAGGTATGACTCAAATGTTCTAATATTGGATGTGGTAAAGGTCTCACCAATTCTGTAGGTTTATTAAAGTCATTAAATTTTCCATTTACTATGGGTGAATTTTGTGTGGTATATAAATTATACATCCCTGAAGCTGTTTTTTAAAAGATGAGGGGTAATAAAGACTGGTAAACAGAGTAAAGCCAGGGTATGAGTGGGAAAATGAGACAAATACTGACAGCCTTCATGAGGCTGATGAATTGAAGCAAGGGGAGCGAGCTCAGAGAGATTTGGGGAGCTAGCACTGAAAATTTCAAAGATGACAGGGTCTCAGGTGTGTCCAACCTGCAGCCCAAAGGACTCTGAGGACTTTTGTGAGGACTTTTTTGTCTTCTCCGTGGTGTTGGATATCACAAAAGTATGCACAGACCTTTCACTTGCTAGTCAGCTTTCATCAGTGTTTGTGTATTTACTGTGTGGCCCAAGACAACTCTTATTCTGATGTGTAGCAGAGGGAAAAAAAGGTTGGACACCCCTTTTTTACAAATAAGAAAAAGTACAGGACAATTACTTTATATTTCAAATAATTCATGAAAGATTCACAGTAGAAATTCTTTAAAATTAAACACTGCTAGAATATTTTAATGTGGCCTGATTTGAAATATTGGACTTACATATAACTTCATATGAAGTGAAGTATAACTATATATACCATGCTGGTTTTTAATATATACTTTATAGGCTTCCTAAAGTTCATTTCCTTTTTTTTTTTTGGTAGAGACAGAGTCTCACTTTATCACCCTGGATAGAGTGCTGTGGCATCACAGCTCACAGCAATCTCCAACTCCTGGGCTTAGGCAATTCTCCTGCTTCAGCCTCCCAAGTAGCTGGGACTACAGGCACCCACCACAACGCCCAGCTATTTTTTTGTTGCAGTTTGGCAGGGGCTGGGTTTGAACCCACCACCCTTAGTATATGGGGCCGGCGCCCTACCCACTGAGCCACAGGCACTGCCCAAGTTCATTTAAAAGATACTTTATTCTGAGGAGCAGAGGCATCGAGCCAGCTGAGGCATACCATACCTATTCTTGATCACTTTTTAGCAAGAGCAGGTTGGAAATGATGTCAGGGAAAATACAGAACATGAAGAACATTTTGCTGGAGGATAGGTGATTAAGCCCAATTTTAATTAAACAAATGGGGGAATAATTTTAAAGGAGCAATGTGACCCTAAAACACAGTTCATTTATCTATTGCAAGTTCTTTTTGGGCTCCATAAATAAAGATAATTACACCTGGGTAGAAAGCTCATGCTTTCTAATTTCCCTTTCTATACCAGAGAAATCACTACCTTTTACATTCTAATAGATTTTTTTAAAGAGACTGATACCTCAGGCTGCCTTCAAACTCCTAGGCTCAAGCAATCTGCCTCAGCTTCCTGACCAGCCAAGATGACAGGCACATGCCCTGTCTAACAGATATTTTTTAAATAACCAGTAAACTAGTTTAAAATCAGCTTTGAGTGAAGCAACAAAAGTACTGAATTCTGCAAACTTTGGTTTGATTTTATTTTTATGAATATAGCTTTTTCTGTGCAATGTATATACTAGTGAGAGTATAAATGAAACCAGTAATTATTCTATTTATCTATCACAAACTTTAATTTGTACTAAGTGTTCCAGTTGGATGTTTATTTCCAAAATTGCTTTTAGCATGTACTAATTTTTTATATAGATCAGATCCTGGACTCTTAATTTGTGATTTTAGCTAAAAATGAACAAAAATCACAGTTCTATTGAAAACATGTGAACAAAACAACCAGATAAAGCGTAACTCAAAATGACAAGAAAATTAGAACGTAGGATAAAAATAACATTTTGAAACTGGGTGTTGTGGCAGGTGCCTGTAGTCCCAGTTACTTGGAAGGATGAGACAAGAGAATCACTTGAGGCCAAGAGTTTAAGGTTGCTGTGAGCTATGATGCCACAGCACTCTACCAAGGGTGACAAAGTCAGACTTTGTCTCAGTATATATACACATACAAACATACATATATATAAGAAGATTTTGGTATATATTCTAAGTTTCTTCAAAAACTTAAAATACTAAAAATGATACATAAAAAATTTGACATATTACTGTGTTAGTCCCATAACATTCTGAAGCAGCAGTAATGATCTGCTCTACTTTCAGGCTAGCCTTTAAAATTTAGTCAATCCTACCACCTATGGTGGACAAAACAGATGAGATTTCCTTAGCAGATGTGGGTGGAAGCTGTTGTAGAAGCCAAGAATGAATATGGACGGTCCTGATTAAAATGGGAGAATTGGGGGTCACCTGGGCAGTATCGTCCTGCTAGTTCAATACCAGATTTCTAGGAAAAGGTCAAAGGGATTTCTGATGACAAAAATGACCATTGACCTTGTCAGCAGATTTCATTCATCCATTCATTCAGAGATTGAATGAGCATTCAGAGATTATTTCTTGAGAATCAGTTACAGCCAAGGCATTTATAATAGGTAGATGCCAGTATAATGCATAAAAAAATTAGTAGCCCAGACAATTTTTAAAATAGATTTCTTATAATAATTAGTAGGTTAAAAACAAAAACCTAACATTTAAAATACTCACTCAGCATAATATTTCAGTCATCTTGAACCTGTGGCATTTGTCATACTGATTTAACTTATTTCCTTTTTTTTTTTTTTTTTTTTGAGACAGTCTCACTCTATTGCCCAGGCTAGAATACTGTGGCATCATTCTAGCTCACAGTAACCCCAAACTCCTGGGTTCAAGAGATCCTCTAGCTTCGGCCTCCCAAGTAGCTGGGACTACAGGCACCTGCCACAGTGCCTGGCTCATTTTTTAATTTTTAGTAGAGATGGAGCTTTGGTCGTGGCTCAGGCTGGTCTAAACTCCTAAGCTGAAGTGATCCTCCGATCTTGGCCTCCCAGAGTGCTAAGATTACAGGTATGAGCCACCATACTCAGCAAAAAAGGAATCAATTTTTTCTTATAAACATTCTCAATATATTTGATTCCAATTTTTTTTCCTTTTTTTTGAGGCAGGCTCTAGCTCTGTCGCCTGGGCTAAAGTACAGTGGTGCCATCATGGCTCACTATAACCTCAAACTCCTGGACTCAAGTGATCCTCCTGCTTCAGTCTCTCTTCTGAGTACCAGGGACTACAGGCACGTGCCATCACTTCTGGCTTTAAATAAATTTTTTTGGTAGAGATAGGGTTTTGCTACTGCTCAGGCTGGTGGAACTCCTAGCCTCAAGTGTTCCTCCCAAATTGCTAGGATTATAGGTGTGAACCACCACCCATGGCCTGATTCTACTTTTAGAAGAGAAAGTGTATTTCCTACGGTCTTTATAACATTGCATTTTACCTTTCGGCATTACAAACCCTCTAAAGAGGATATAAAAGCAGAACTGACATTCTTCACATTGCAGATTTATAAATTTAAGGGGTCTATTACTATCATTTAGAGCATTTCTCTATTCTATTAGAGATCAAATACAGCAAAAACTACTGGTGAAGAGGAAAATAGATAAGTTGCTTTGCTTCCATTCGAAATGTCACTACAGAAGAAGAGCAAGAACAAAATGCCAGTAAACGAGGTGTTTGCTTGATCTAAATTTTATTGGTAAAACTATTCAGTTAAGACAATGGCTTAAGAAAAAAAATGTGATGCTGTTTCTGCTTTTCTGAATCCCACTGGATATAGAAACTATATTACTAAAATGAATTTGAATGTTTATATAGTATTAAATGTATCTTTTCAATTTTTATCATTTTCAATTCTTTGCAGATACTCTTACCTGAAGAGTTGTGATTGTTCACGTTTAATTTTTAACTCCTGCTGCAAATGACTCAATTCTTCTTGTACTCTCTGAAATTCAATTCGTTGACTTTTTAACTGCATGTTTGCATCCTGAATTCTGAAAACATAAACAAACAACATCCATTACAAGCTTAAATATTCTGTCATAATTACTATTTTAAAATTAAAATGTAAGTATACTTTAAGTCATTTGAAGAAAACGATGCCTTTTTATGTATATGGTATATGAATGTATAGAAAAATTATGGAGAGACACATACAATCATTATCTGTGGGGAAGACAGTGAAAATTATGGGCGGGGGAGAAAGTAAAGACCATTCAGGGCTTCCCCCTTGGATTCCCTGCATCTGCTGCTGGAGGTTCTGGTCACCCTCTTTTACTTATGATGTTTATCAATCTTTCTCCCTGTCAATAAACTCTATCCTTTCACTTAAAAAAAAAATTACTGAAAAAAAAAAACCTAGAACTTTTACTCTGTATCTTTTATCTTGCTCAAATTTTTATAGTAAACATGTATACATAAATACTAAGTAAAATGTAACTAAACTATTTATTTTTTACTAGAGTAATATAGGAACATAATTTAAAATGTGAAATATTGTCATTTTAGTTCATTTTGTATTGCTATAACAGAATACTTGAGGCTGGGTAATTTGTGAAGAAAGAAAGGTCTATGTTGCTCATGATTCTCATGACTGGAAAGTTCGAGATTGGGCATCTGCCGTGGTGGAGGTCTCGTGCTACTTCCAATCATGGGCCAAGTAGAAGGACAGTAGGCATGTGCAAAGAGACCACAAGGTGGGAGAGGAAGCAAGAGAAAGAGAACCCAGGAAACCGGATTCTTTTAAAATTCTCACCAGCACTAATCTATTCCCACAAAAGTGAGAACTTAACCCCAGGGAGGGTTTAATATATTCATGACGGATCCACACACATGACCCAGACATCTCCCACTAGACTCTATCCCCCAACACTGTCACATTGGGGATCAAATTTCAACATGAATTTTGACAGGGAGAAACCACGTTCAAACCAAATCATTAAATTACCAAAAAGATTATAAGAACAAATAGTAATCATTCACCTTTACCCCAATTCCAACTGTCAAAGGCAACTACTTTCAACTTTTTTCTGCTTCTTGTAGTATATATCTCCGTATCACTAAATGACATGTTAACACTGACATTTCCCAATATTTCATTTTAGACATTATTCAATGAATTATAAGTCAGTTAAGATCTAATTCTGCTGCACATAACTGAGACTTGAATAATTGAGAGCTTATATACATATAATCTCACAAAACACAAATGTATCGCAAACCAGTCCAGAGAGGAAACAATAGCTTTATCATGTCAGCAGGGCCCCAGATCCTTCCAACTCTCTGATCTGCCATCTTTGGTGTGTGTACTTTATTCTCACAGTCCGTGGTTGTGGCAGAAGCTCCAATCATTACATTTCCATTCCAGAACCACCAACAGCAGGAGAATAAAGGCCTACTGTCCATTTTTTTTTTAAGTCAATCTGCTCAACGTTTCCCTGAATACTTCTACTAAACTTGGATACAGGGCCACACTTAGCTGCTTGTGAAGCTGGGAGGAAGGGAGATTAGCCCTCAAATGCATTTGTGATTCTCTTACTAAGCTAAGGATCTAGTAGAAACTGATCCTCCTACATATACTTACATACACATCCTTTCTTCCCCTCATCCTTCGAATACAGTTCAATCAAACCCCTTTCATTAAATTATCTTCAGTATTTACATTTTTCTTCATTACCTGAGTGAGCCACTCGATACCTTCAGATGTAGCAGATAATCTTTCCACACTATTTCCTTTCCAGGAGGCAGTCTTCCTGGAGCTCTCCATTCCCTGCTCTAGTCTGGTTTGATGACATGGGACTTCTGCTCCCTGTCATTTCAGGAATTATTTTCATCTCTCTTTCATGCCCATTCTCTTCACTCTGGTTCTGAAATTTCCTCCCTTCTGGATTTATTCCTTTTAGTATGAGTTAAAACAAATTTTCTGTGCATGGGGGGAGCTGTAAGTTTGAGATGCTGAGTGCTTGAAAATACCTTTTTTATCTCAAACTGAACAGTTTGGCTGAATATAGAATCATAGATTAAAAAATATATTCAGCAGTAAATTAGGGCACTGTTCCACTGTTTCCTATCTTCCAGTGCTGCTGCTGAGAAGTCTATGACACTCTCGTTTCTACTTCTGTGTGTGATATATAGTAGTTTCCCTTTTTGATATGGTTTAGACGTTTGGCCCTTCCAAATCTCATGCTGAAATTTGAGCCCCCATGTTGATGTAGGGCCTGGCTTGGTGCCCTCGCTGCAACAATGAATGAGTTCTCACTTTATTCCTTCCTGTTCATGTGAGAGCTGGGTGTTTAAAGGAATCCGGCAGAATCCCCTCCCTCTCTTGCTCCTTTCCTCACCCTATGACCTGCCTGCTCCTCCCTCACCTCCTCCATGGTCAGAAGCTCCTGGAGCCCTTGCCAGAAGCAGACGCTGGCACCATGCTTGTACTGCCTGCAGAACTGTGAGCCAAATCAACGTCTTCTTTATAAATTTTGCACCCTCAAGTATTTCCTTTATAGCAGTGGAAATGGACCAAGACACCTTTCCTAACCACACTTCAGATGCTTTTTCTTAAAGAAAAATTTTTCTCCTTTCACTTGAGAGTCTTCAGTTTGATCACAATGTTATCATGTTAGTGAATCTTTTGTAATTCTCTGTGCTGGGCACTTAGTGAGTACTTGCATTAGAAAGAAATGTTCTTCAGTCTTAGAAATTTTCCCCCAAGGAAGAATGATTCCTTCTTGTCCATTCCTAGAAAAAAAAAATGTTTCTTTCTATGATATTTTTTACTATTTTGGTCATGGGAACTCCTGGACAGATTTTCTAATTTTCTTACCTTTTGGCTATCACTTTGCCACTTTTGACTATTACATTATCTTTCATTCTGCCTATTAAAATCTAATTTCAGCTAACATAGTCTAACTACCAAGACTTCTTTCTTGCTCTACAAAAGGCTCTTTTCTTATGACCCCCTACTCTTGTTTCATGGATACAATTCTTTGAGGATATCCATTCTCCACCTTGCCATACTGCTTCTGGTTTTGTTTTTCTTTTTTTCTTTGTTTTGGTTTTGGTCTTTCACATTTGAGGCTTTCCTCGAAAGCCTGGTGATGCTTTGTTGTCTACTTATATTTAAGAATGAGGTACTTGAAGGACAATTGGACCAATCACACCAAAGTAAATAGGAATAAAATAGCAGGTAGACTAAGATTTGCTTTAAGATACTTCAGCAAAGAAAAAAATAGGAACGGATAAAACAAACATGATAAAACCTTGAAAAATTTAAAATATATGTTATTGAGCATTTACTATTTTCTTCTAAAAACCTAATAAGGAACTGAAATGCTGTCTGTAAGCCTCTGTTGAGGGGGCAGGTAGGCTTTGGTTATTGTTAAGTGATGGGCTTCACTGTGGGTAGGTCAGGGGAGGTTTTCCTCTCTATCCAGTCATTTTGGATCTCTTAATAAAGTTCTGGGAAATAAGGGAAAGTACCAGGGGATGTCATTGTTCTGAAAGTCAGCTTAATCTCCCTGTTTTCTTTTCACCACCTCTCTTCCACCACTCTCCATCCTTAGCTATGCCTAGTGTCACTGAGAGCAGAGAAGAAACACCTAGTCTTCTGCTAGGGTCAGGGAAAGGTAATTACATGTCTTAGAGGAAATGGGTTGGGAAACATAATCTGGAAGCCTAAATGCATCTTTAAAATATTTTAACCTTGTAGTTTTAGCCCCACTTAATATCTTGGCAAGTATTTCTCTTAGCATACTAAGAGAAAAAAGTCAGCCAACTGTTATTTATAGGAGTCACAGCATTAAACAAAAATTGACAGAGGAATGTAGAAAAATAAAAGGTTATAAAAGTATGTAGCAGATTCTTTAAAAATGATACAATATATAATATTAATGTAATAACTAGCAAGAGCATTAAATGGAACTGAGAACATTTTATTTTAATAAAAGCCCAATCACCAAGAAATGGCTTCAGAATACATGTATAAACAAAAATATGTTAAAAATATGAGAAAAAATTAATAAACATAAAGAGAAGTATTAACACTTTTCTCCCAGAAATGGAAAAGGTCATAATAACATGAAAATAGACAAATATCTTAAAGATTCAATAACAAAATTAACAAGATTGGTATAAGAACTTTTCCAAAATACATAGTATAATCATGAAGATTGAACATGTTATTGGCCACAGTCAAGATACTAGCATATTCTTTATTATTATTATTATTATCATTATATTGTTTGGGATTCATTGAGGGTACAAAGAATTAGGTTATACTGATTGCATTTATTAAAGTCCCTCTTATAATTGTGTCCTGCCCCCAAGAGGTGTGCTATATACTGTGACCCCTCATCCCCACCCTTCTACCCTCTTCCCATTTTCTCATTCCCCTACCCACCCTCTTGTATTAGTCATCTACTGCCTTCATATTAGAATTGAGTACCTTGGATTCTTGCTTCTCCATTCTTGTGATGCTTTACTAAGAAAAATGTGTTCTATCTCCATCCAGGTTGATACAAAAGATGTAAAGTATCCATCTTTTTTAATGGCTGCATAGTATTCCATGGTATACATATACCAAGCTTGTTAATCCATTCCTGGGTTGGTGGGCATTTAGGCTGGTTTGCACATTTTGGTGGTTGTAAATTTGAGCTGCAATAAACAGTCTAGGGCAAATGTTCTTATGATAAAATGATTTTTTTCTTCTGGTTAGATGCCTAGTAATGGGATTGTAGGATCAAATGGGAAGTCTAATTTGAGTTCTTTGAGGATTACCCTTACTTACTTCCAAAAAGGCTACATTAGTTTGCAGTCCCACCAGCAGTATAGAAGTGTTCCCTTTTCATCTATTTCTTCTTGATTAAGTCTAGGGAGAGAGTGTGATTCCACGTATTGATCTGTTTCCTTCACATTGTCAAATTTCCGAGCATAGAGTTTCTTATAGTACTCACAGATGATCTCTTGTATCTCTGCGGCATCTGTTGTTATTTCCTCTTTACTATTTCTGATTGAGGTTATTAGAGATTTTACTTTTCTGCTTCTAGTCTACTGATTTTATTTTTTCAAAAAACCAACTTTTTAGGGTAGCACCTGTGGCTCAGTGGATGGGGCGCCAGCCCCATATAACAAGGGTGGCAGGTTCAAACCCAGCCCTGGCTAGCTAAAACAGCAGTGGCAACTACAACAGAAAATAGCATGGCATTGTGGCGGGCGCCTGTAGTCCCAGCTACTTGAGAGGCTTAGGCAAGAAAATTGCTTAAGCCTAAGAGTTGGATGTTGCTGTGAGCTGTGGCGCCACAGTACTCTACTGAGGGCAAGAGAGTGAGACTCTGTATCAAAAACAAAACAAAACAAAACAAAATCTTTTTATTTCATTAATTTTCTGAATGATTCCTTTGTTTTCTAGTTCATTAATCTGTGACTTAATTTTAGTTATTTCTTTTCTTCTGCTAGGTTTGGGATTAGATTGTTCTTCTTTTTCCAATTCTGCTTCTCAAATGGAGGCATTCTAATGAGATTAATTTCCCTCTTAAGACTGTTATTGCTATATCCCACAGATTTTGGTAACTTGTGTCTTCATTGTTGTTATATTTAAGGAATTTAACAATTTATTCTTTTATCTACTCAAACCCACCTATCACTCAGCATAAGGTTGTTTAAATTCCAGGTCTTTATGTGGGGATGAATGTTTTTGTTGGAGATGAGTTCCACCTTTATTTCCTTGTAGTCTGAGAAGATACAAGATATATTTTCTATTCTTTTAATTTTGCTGAGGTTTGATTTGTATCCTAAGATATGGTTGTTTTGGAGTCCATACCATGGGCTGATGAAAAATAAGAATGTATATTTCTCGGCTTTGGGATGGTGTGTTTGGTATATGTCTATTAATTCCATTTGTTCTAGGGTCACATTAAAGTCCTTTGTATCTTTGTTTAGTTTCTGTTTAGAGGATCTGTACAGTTCTGTCAGAGGGGTGTTAAAAGTCCCCACCTATTATGGTGTTGTGGGATAGCATAGTGCTCAGACTCCTCAAGGTCTGTTTCATAAATCTGGAAGCATTTAAGTTGGGTGCATAAATATTTAAAATTGAAATGTCTTCTTGTTATATTGTTCATCGCTTGCCTAATTCATCCGATTTCCACCACTCTGGATCATACGCTGTAACCAGCTCACCACTTCCTTGCTGTGACTGAGCTGTGACTTAGGCTAAAGGTCCCTATACCAGGTATGGTTGGGTTCTCTCATTCTTTCTTTTTCCACAGTTGTTCTAGGAGACCTCAGCTGAATGATCCTTCTGGTCTGCCATTTTGTTCTGTCCTAGCTTGACTGAAATACTAGTATATTCTTAAACAAAAAGAATATACCCATATTATGGCAATAAAATTTGGCATAATAAAATTACATGAAAAATTAACAACAAAATGGCAGTCAAAAAAACTATATACATGGAAATGTAAACATACATCTAATAATCCTTGGGCCAAAGAGGAATTAAAACTAGAAATGATGAACTATTAATGTCTGATTTCAAATCAAAAGTTTAGTAATTATATCTCAAATAAGAAGCAGTACAATTAATCTAAGTATATGCCTACACTATTGACACAATTTTGCCATCTTCTTTTTTTTTTTTTTGAGACAGTCTTCTCACTCTGCCAACTTGGGTAGAATGCTGTGGCATCATCACAACTCTCAGCAACCTCAAACTCTTGGGCTTGAGCAATCCTCTTGCCTCAGCCTCCTGCATAGCTGGGACTACAGGCATGTGCCAACACATCTGACTAGTTTTTTATTTTTCTTCTCCCCCCACCATTGTTAGTAGAGATAGGGCCTCACATTTGCTCATGCTGGTCTCAAACTCCTGAGTGCAAGCAATCCACCCAGAGTGCTAGGATTACAGGCATGAGCGACCACGCCCAGCCAGTTTTGCCATCGTAATGGTAGCTTGTGTCTGCCCAGCAGTGAAGAAGCCTGGAAAGTGAGTGGTGATAAAATCATGAAAGGCATTGTCCACAGTTTATTGAGAATTGAATATTTTTTCTTATAAGAAGTGGTGCAAAGCCTGGCAGAAATGGTGATCACCAGATCTATTCACATAGATTCTATTCCAGATCTATTCACAAGATCTGGTGAATATGGTGGATGACAGAGGGTTTTAAAGTCCAGCTTCTGTGAGTGCTGTCATGTAAGAGGATTGGCTTGTCTCTACCGGCCAGTCTTAAATGCTTAATCCCAAGCATCCTCACTATTTCTTCCAAATGTTTGCTATAATTGATTGGTCAGCTTTTAGGAAGTTGTAGCAGAGAAGACCAGAAGAGGACCACCAGACACCGTTGGATTTTTTTTCTGACGAACATTAAGTTTTGAACTATGTTTTGGCATTTCACCTTTTCCTAACTTGTGTTTGTCAAAAAGAATGCGTTTTATCACACATAACAATACAGTGTAAAGATGTTTTACCTTTATGTTATGACAGCAAAGAAAGGCAAGATTCCAGACGATTTCTCTTCTGATGCTCATTTATCTCATACAGAATACGTCTATCCAGTTTCTTTACCAAACCTTGTAGCTAATTCACATGTCGGTTGAGATGGATTCACTTTCCACCACAGCTTTCAGCTCTTCATTATGCACCTGCATCTCAGGGCACCCATGTGACTCATTTTTAAGATTAAAGTCACCAGAACTGAACTTCTCAAACCATCAACTTACTGTACATTCATTAGCCACATCCTTCCCAAACATTTTGTTGATACTTCCAGATGTCTCTATTAGATTGGTTCCACAACAGAACACATAATCCAAAAATAATTATGAATTTTTGACTTATCCATGGTTTCACAAAAATTGCTCTCAAAAAGCCTTAAATATAGGGCAGTGCCTATGGCTCAAAGGAATAGGGCACTGGCCCCATATGCCGGTGGTGGCAGGTTCGAGCCTAGCCCTGGCCAAAAACTGCAAAGAAAAAAAAAAAGCCTTAAATATAATCACAAGCCAAAATGTGTGCTTGAAAGAATGAGAGTATACATTCACAATAAAAATAGAACAGTAAGTATCAAAGTGAAATGTCAGAGAGATCTTCTGTCAAACATAGGACTCAAGGATATTAGATATTTCACACTTACCTAATAGTTTAGAAATAAATGATAATGGAAATATAATGGATATTTCCAAATATTTCAAAATACTAAGAAGAAAATTTGTATCTTTAAATGCATATATTAAAAAACAATGAATGGATATTCTGATTGTCATGGATCCTAGAGAAAGATACAAAAGATAAGAACTATGAATTTTTCAGAAGCAAAAATAACTCAGTTACAGTAAGCATACCAATGCCCAATTGTGGTTTCTAAATACCATTTTCCAGTAAAAGAAAGTAGAGCATCTTTGAGAACTGACTGATTCTCAGACTGAAGGATGAAAAATTCAGAATGAGCCTAGAACATTTTATGGTACCAGAAAGTAAGAAGAGCTCAGCAGAAGATGGGATCATGTTAAAAGGGCACAAGAGTGGGCTCGGCACCTGTGGCTGAAGCAGCTAAGGCGCCAGCCACATACAATTGAGCTGGCGGGTTCGAATCCAGCCCCGGCCCGCCAAACAACAATGATGGCTGCAACCAAAAAATAGCCGGGCATTGTGGTGGGCGCCTGTGGTCCCAGCTACTTGGAAGGCGGAGGCAGGAGACTCGCTTGAACCCAGGAGTTGGAGGTTGCTGTGAGCTGTAATGCCATGGCACTCTACCCAGGGGGACAGCTTGACTCAGCTCTGTCTCAAAAAAAAAAAAAAAAAAAATAGCAAAAACAAAAGGATGCCTACCCTGCTGAAGGTCTATTGTGATGGTCAGTGTGTAGAACAGGCTGAAATATTTCCTGTAAAGCTGGTCTTGTTGTGGCAAACCTCCTGAATGTTTGCATATCAATAAAAGATCTGATTTCTCTCTCAATTTCAAAGCTTAGCTTAGCAAGATACAGAATTCCGGGCTGGAAATTGTTCTATTTAAGTAGATTAAAGATAGATGACCATCATCCTCTGGCTTGAAAAGCCTCGCTAGAGAAGTCCACGGTCACCCTGATAGATTTGCTCCCGCAGGTCAGTTGGCACTTACTCTGGGTAGCTTGCAAAATCTTCTCTTCTCTCTTGACTTTAGACAGATTCATCAATTCAATGAAACCAGGAAATGAAACCAACTTATAGCCACTTAATCTTCAATAAACCAAATAAGAGTGTCCACTGGGGGAAAGGCTCCCTATTCAACAAATGGTGCTGGGAGAATTGGATATCCACATGTAAAAAGACTGAAACTGGACCTGCACCTTTCTCCACTTACAATAATTGATTCAAGATGCATAAAGGACTTAAATTTAAGGCATGAAATGATAAAAATCCTCAAAGAAAGAATAGGAAAAACACTGGAAGATATCAGCCTGGGGAAAGACTGTGAGGAAGACTGCCATGGCAATAGCAACAACAGCAATAATAAACAAATAGGATTTAATTAAACTGAAAAGCTGCTGCACAGCCAAGGAGACAACAGCCATAGCAAATAGACAACCTATCCAATGGGAAAGGATATTTGCATATTTTGAATCAGATAAGTTTAATAACCAGGATCTATACAGAACTTCAGTTAATCCACAAGAAAAAAACCAACAATCCCACACATCAATGGAGAAGAGAGATGAATAGAATCTTCTCTAAAGAAGACAGACAAATGACTAGCAAACACATGAAAAAATGCTCATCATCCCTAATTATCAGAGAAATGCAAATTAAAACCACCCTGAGATATCATCTAACCCCAGCGAGAATAGCCCATATCACAAAATCTCTAACTGCAGATGCTGGGGCGGATGTGGAGAGAAAGCAACACTTTTACACTGCCGGTAGGACTGCAAACTGACACAACCTTTTTGGAAGGAAATATGGAGAAACCTCAAAGAACTCAACCTAGACCTCCCATTTGATCCTGCAATCCCATTACTGGGCATTTATCTAGAAAGAAAAGAAAAAAACTTTTATTATAAAGACACTTGTACTAGACTGTTTATCACAGCCCAATTTACAATTGCTAAAATGTAGAAACAGCCTAAATGTCCTTCTACCCAGGAATGGATTGGCAAGCTGTAGTATATGTACACCATGGAATACTATTCAGTCATTAATTAAATGGAGATTTTGCAGCATTTGTATTAACCTGGATGGAGGTGGAACACATTATTCTTAGTGAAGCATCACAGGAATGGAGAAGCATGAATCCTATATATTCAACTTTGATATGAGGGACAATTAATGACAATTAATGACATGGCAGGGCATGAGAGAAGGGGAGATCAGACAGAGAAGGAGGGAGGGGTGAGGGAAAGGAAATGAAGAAAAGAAAAAATAAATAAAATAGTAACTGATTCTCACATAAATTTGATTTAATTTTGACCAAAGTACATTACTTAATTTTTAATTCAACCTGGTAATATGTTGTTTAGGATATTGTATCCTCATTTATAAGTGAAGTATGTTTGTAAGTTCCCCTTTATAATAATATATTTTCTCTAATATTAATATCAGGTATATCCAGATTAAGTAGAATGATTTTGAAGTATTTCTTCTTTTTCTATTGTCTATAAGGTTTGGCATGATCTGTTTTTCGAAATTATCTTTTACTTTTATTTATAAATATTAGTTGTTCTTTTTTTTTTGAGACTTTGGAAAAAAAATAAGTTAATTGATGACTCCATACTGAACCTCAGAGCCAAAGCATTCTATAATAGACATACTCTTATTTGACAATGTGAATACTACTATCTTTGCATTATTATTATTGTTATTGCTTAATATTTTGATGCAGCAATCATCTGATTTCTTTTCTGTATATATTTATCTTCATTTGTTCTTCACAAGGTTTTTGTTTCTAGTCCTAATCTTAAACATTGTTATTGTTATTAAATTTTAAGCCTTTCTGTGAATGCAAAAAGTGGAAACCTAATAAACACACATATCTGTAAAAATAATCTTAAGCACATTAAGGAGCATTTAAAAAAATAAAAAATAAATAACCTTTATGACCAACATATGCAATATATGGTCAGTATTAGAGGAACAGTTAAATAACTTGTGGTTCTATGGTATACAAAAAATAAAGAAAACTAAATAAAGTACTCCCTACGTCCTGGCATGGTAAAACCACCATGACTTCAAGGCTTATTACAAGGAGGTGGGCGGAAGCAAGCTATTAACTTGATCAGTGAGTATGATATGAAACCAAGTCTTTTCATGGATGGTTCAATATGTACACATATGCATTTAAAACTTCAGAGAAAGGATGGGAACAACCTTCTAAAACAGGGGTTTTTCTACCTAAAGAACCAGCATTGGGAAGGTTGGTCAAAGGAATTTTAGTTTTTTTCTATAATATTTAAATGATTTATAATAAGGATATATTTATGTGTTGCTTAAAAATCTAAAATTAGAATTTTAAAAAAACCTAAACGGTCTCATTATGTGTGTGTAAACATGTCTCAGGTTTACAAATGGGAAGAAAATCTAGAAATATTAGAAAGAAATTTAAAAGTATACTGCTGAATGATTATATTGTATACTGGGGAATGATAAGATGTAAACATGTGTATTAAATATTCCTTAGTACAAGCCTCCTCCAACGTTTAGGATTCACTCAGAAGAGAATTCCGTTTTATAAAAATTTTCCTTTTTATAATTTAAAAAACGTGTTCATTAAAACATTTTTCAAAGTCAGTTATTCTAATATATTTTCCAAATGAATGTTACATGTAAATAGAACCATGCCCTCTAACTATATTCTCTGATAAATTTGGTCACATTATTTCATTCTGCTTTGGCTATGCTAGTTTATTTTACTTCTTCCAAATCAAACTGGTATGGCTAAAACTGACATGTAAGGAAAGCACAGATGTTCACTTTTACTGTATATGTATATATATATTGTATCAACCTTACGAAATAATTCACAAACACTCCAATAGTATATGCTGTGCTAGTACACAGTATGTTGTAACTGTCATAATGCTGCACAGCATTTGAACATGATGTTGATGTAAGGACATGATGTTGCCTAGTCCAAGGGTGTTCCTGACACAGTGGGTACTGACAGCATGTTCTAGAGGAGAGAGTTCTGTGCTGGGAGTTAGATGACTTGTTTTATAACCCTCTTGCCAATGCATTCACAAGAACAAGCATATTTATTACCCTTATCTATTTCCCAGGTTTTCTCAGTTAATTTGATTAAAATGGATCGTGTGAGAATCACTGAGTTGTAAAACACATGAGGGAAAGGTATTACGGTCCTTCCCTAATGATTTTTGATTATCAATATTACTCGTGATGAAAATATTCTAAAGAAAACTAAAGCTCTTCTTTAACTTTCCTCCACTCTGTAATGAAACACTTTTGGCAAAACACCAAGAACTAGCTACATCATTGGGGATTTTTACCACCTGCAACTTACACTCTTTTCCAAACAAGCACCCATTTCTAAAGATTATTTTTAGTCTTTTTCTCAAAGTGGTTTTGCAACAATCAAAAATGAGAAATGAAAGTTCAGGATCTGAAAAAATGAAGAGGGTAATTTTCAGGATTATATCTTAACTACAGTCTGACAGGCAAAGGCATCCAAATGTCAGGGAGAAAATTAGGACTGCAACAAAGAAATTACTCAAAACAAGGTAGTATTTTAGGAGTTCTTGGGAAATGGGATTTCAGAAATTGACATACAACTTCCAATTATGAGAAGTGGCTCCTATAACAGCTCCTTGGAAATTAACTACTTCTTAAATGCACTCTGAAAATTAAATTACTTTCCTTAAGAAAGGAGAGAATAGGGGGTGAGAAGTCCAAGTATTACAGATAGATAAATCTCTAAGGATTCAATAAAACCAAGAAAAAACGCTTATTTTGCACAGAAGTCTTAAGCACTTTGTGAAACCCCAGAGGCAGAAACCAATGTACTTTGGTTACTCCTATTACCAGGAGCTATAGCAATTTTAAAAATGTCAACAGAAGAATATACAGGACCAGAAATGACACTAACATACAAGTACACAGAACAGAAATAATATTTAAAACAGAATTATTTGTGAATACAAATACTTAATATCTAGGTGAGTGGTATTGTACTGCTTTTTATCTAGAAAATTAACATGATACCCATGTATATCTTCCTATAAAATTCTTAGTTACCAAAATAAATCCTTTGGTTAAGACAGTCTTAATTTTATACCAAAGAGTCACTATCTTGTACATTATCGATGTAGTTTTGGTAATAAATGTACTCCTTAACAGCTTGACACCTTCTGAAGGGTGCTTGCCCTGTTAAAGATCAGAAATATTTACTTTTGCTAACAAGTAGAGTCATCAAAATTCTAACATTACCTCCTAAAACCCTTATCTCGACTTTGAAACCATTCACACTCCTTCCCTTTCCTCTCTCTTCTCCCTTATCTCTGTCTCTCTCCACCTACTCCCAAAAAGGCAAAAGAAAAAGTATCTTACGTTGGGTTGAATGAAGACAGCTTCTTAAATTAACCTCATTTGGCCATTATCATTAGTGAAATAACTTAGAAAGCCAAATACCACACGTTCTCACTTCATTACATAAGCGGGAGCTAAACAATGGGTACACATGGATGTACAGAGTAGAATAACAGACCCTGGAGACTTCAGAGGTGGCAGTGGGGGCGGGGGGCGATGAGGGATGAGAAATTACCCATCAGGTACAATGTGCATCATTCAGGTAACGGATACACTAAAAGCTTAGACGTCACCACTATCCAATAGATCCATGCAGCGAAACTGTTCTTGTGCTTCCTAAATCTATAAAAATAATTAAATAATAAATCAACCTCGCTTAATTAATTTGAGCTTCTTTCAGTCTTTGATTATTCACTTATTTCTCCCATCTCTTTTAACATGCAGATAGTTTATTAACATAATAGACCTTTTTCTGACTAAATATGATACTCTTAAGCTTTACTAGTATAGAAGCAGATGTTAAAAATCTTAACACTGGATTAATGTTTAATAAAAAACTAAACATATAAGTTTATGTTAGCGTTGATATATAATTTCACAAAATGGAAGTGAAATGTTTTATTGTGTTTTCTTGAAGATAAGGAGATGGAAGACAATTTGAAGAAAAACTAAAATCTCCATTTTAAAGTGCTCTTAATAAAATAATGTTGTTTCACAATCAAGCTAAGAATCAAGTCAAAGACTCCATACCTTTCACAATAGCAACAAAGAAGATTTAATACCTAAGAACATATTAAACCAAGGAGGGAAAAGATCTCTATAGGGAAAACTATGAGTCACTAAGGAAGGGAGTCACAGAGGAAGTAAACAAATGGGAAAATATATCATGCTCATGGATTGGTAGAATCAACATTGTTAAAATGTCTATTACTACCCAAAGTGATCTACAAATTAAATGCAATCCACATTAATTAAAAATATAATTTTTGAGGTACACTGAGCAATACAAAAAATACATTTTAAAAGAAAAAACTGACTCCAAATGTTAATATGAGTTATCTTAGGAAGTAATATTAATGGCAATCTTTTTCATCTACTTTCTGTTCTCCAAATACATGTATTCCAATGAAAGCAAGAGGTTTAACTTTTATTAAAGAATAGATAATAGATCCACAAATAATTAACAAATTCATGTTTGAAACTATGAAAAAATGAGTGCATCTGAAACAATAAGAAAGCCTATTTGTTAATGCACCCCCAAATGTCACTAGATTACATGGGGTTTTATTGTTGTTGTTTTTAAACAGAGCCTCATTCCATCACCCCAGGTAGAGTGCCATCATATAGCCTACTGCAACCTCAAACTTCTGGGTTCAAGCGATCCTCCTGCTTTAGCCTCCTATGGCTGGGACTATAGGCACACACCATGATGCCTGGTTAATTTTTCTATTTTTAGTAGGGATGGTGGTCTTAAGCTCCTGTGCTCAAGTGATTCTCCTACTTCAGTCACCTGGAATGCTAGGATTACGGGAGTGAGCCACCGTTTGTGGCCACATGTCTTGTTTTACATACTGGTCTATGTATTTGCTTTTCTTTTCTTTTTTTTTTTTTATTAAATGATAACTATGTGCATTAATGCAATTCTGGGGTACAGTGTGGTGTTTTCATATACAATTTGAAATATTTTCATCAAACTGGTTAACATAGCCTTCATGTCATTTTCTTAGTTATTGTGTTGTTATTTGCTTTTCTTTGAAGAGATTCAAGAGGTCAAGGTATGTGAGCTTCTAGAAATAATGCAGAGAACTGAAAGAAAAAAAGTCATCAAAATATGAGATTTCCTTTTCATTTTTGGATTTGAAGCAATAATAATTCTTTCAATAAAAGGGAAAGAGAATATGTTACAGTGTTGGGTTACTATTTTTATCTTCTGATAAAATTGTAATTACACTAGGGAGAAAAAGGAAAACCAAAATTTGTTCACTCAAAAATATGTATTACTCTACTAAAAATAGAAAACTTAATGGGGCATTGTGCTGAATGCCTGTAGTCCAATTACTCAGGAGGTTGAGGCAAAAGGATCATCTGAACCCAGGAGTTTGAGGTTGCTGTGAGCTGGGCTGATGCCACAGCATTCTCACCTAGGCAACAGAGTGAGACCCTGTCTCCAAAAAGAAAAAAATGTATTACCTGCTTACTACATGTACTTACAAAGCACAATTAAGCATCTATTCTCAAGTGGCTCATGGTTAAGTGGGGGAAGAGCATAAAATGAAGACAGTTATATTACAGTACCATAAAGATGCTCTAAGGGAGGAAGCAGAGACAGGCAAGTAACCAGCTGCTCCTTTGGGTGTCCTGGGAAGAATTTTCTGATGAGAGAAGGCACTGCTTGCACGGTAAGTGCGAAGTTGTTTAGACGTAATGAAGGAAAGAAAAGACAGTTTGTTAGACTTATTTTCTTCTCAAAATATTTAATAACAAAGAAAAATGTGAGTTATTATGGTTACTTCCAAATCAAAGAATTTCAGTACTGTTGCAGTGACACTTAAAAATGCCCAAAGAATCATTCAACAAGATATTGCATACTGTTCATTCCACCATTCAATTGCCTGCCATACTCTGAGAAAAATACTCTCCAACTACAAATTATTAAATCGCATAAAAATATTATAGTCAACCAAAAATCGCATTACCACAAAGATATTTGTATCAGAATGTTTATTGCAGCCCAATTCATAATTGCCAGGTCATAGAAGAAGCCCAAGTGCCCATCGATCCACAAATGGATCACCAAACTGTGGTATATGTACACCATGGAATACTATGCAGCCATAAAGAAAGATGGAGACTTTACGTTCTTCATGTTCACATGGATGGAGCTGGAAAATGTTCTTCTTAGCAAAGTATCACAAGAATGGAAGAAAAAGTATCCAATGTACACACCCCTATTATGAAACTAATTTATACCTTTTATATGAAAGCTATAACCAAATAGCCTAAGAATATGGGAAGGGGGAGGGGAAGGGGGAATGGGTGGAGGGAGGGGGATTGGAGGGATCACTTCTGAGGTTTATCTTACAAGGGTACAAGTGAATCATTCTAAGAGTAGAATGTGAATGTTTTAAAACAATAACTAAGAAAATGACATGAAGGCTATGTTAACCAGTTCGATGGAAGTGTTTCAGATTGTGTGTGAAAACCCCACACTGTACCCCAGAAGTGCATTAATGTACATAGTTACCATTCAATAAAAAAAAAAATATTATAGTCAAAATACTTTTGCCAAACAGCGAAGAAACATATTTTACATCTGCACAGTTTCTCTGCTGATAGCAGAACAATGAAGAATGTTTTACTAAATATTTTCTAATTCAAATTCTATATTCTTATGTTGAAAGTTTCACATCTACTGGCAATGCCAATAGGAGATGTAATGTGATTTTTTTTTATCATCAATTAGTAACATTGTGATCTCAAGTGAATTTTAAGCATATGCTTATGACGGTCACAAAAAATAATTTTAGTCATGTGGCTGTCTAGGAACATCATTACAGCAGTTCCTTTGTAAATGGCTCTGTGACAAACCGAACCCAGAGCACAGCTGGTACGAAGACTTGCCCGGGGGTTCTGCTTACGTGCAGTCTGACTGCAAGTTGCAAACTGGTCCGTGAACATGTTTTATTTGACTTGAAGAATTGTTTTTGTTTGTTTGTTTGTTTATGAGCACCAACATTCTAACGTATAGACTTTTTACATAAAGATCCACATTCCTGCTTCTCTTTAAAAATCAAGTAATTCAAATACAATATGCCTACATTCTCTCCCCTCCCAAAACAGTCTCCAGGAGCAGCTGCCTCCTTTAATGAGCATGCATTTTTTGGCATTTATTCTGGATACCCTGTAGGCATCTGAGTTTGCCATACCACTTAATTCTGAAATTCACTAGCTGGATTTTAGATGTTTTTATAACCCATTGAAAGCCCATCTGAATGAGCCTTTAGCTATCCAAAATATTTTTTCTCTAAAAATTACAAAGGGTAGCTGCCTGCCATTCACTTAAGGAATTCTTTAGAATAAATGAATTCTACTTTTATTTTGAAAAATTAAAGAATATATAGACAGAGATAACAGAGAGACAAAGAATGGTAAAAACCATAGGGAAATGTTTGAATTTATACTGATAGTTGACAAGATACTAAAATTTGATAGCAAGGAAAAACCATGACTGCCTCAAAATTGCAGTGGTTCCTTAATTGAGGAATTAGCCTATGTCTACTCCATCGACACAGCTTGCATCTCACACAGCTCGCAGGAACAGGCCTTTTTTGGTCTCCTTCCATATTAAACAATAAAAACAGTAACAGCAGCACCAAATGATTCAGCAGTAACTATGCAAAGGCCCTATGCAGTATGCTGTACAGATACATTTCATTTAAGCCTTTTGAGGAATCCTAGCTCCAGCTTCTTAATTTCCTTTTGGTTCCAACCAAAGGATTTTGCCTGTTTTCTAGCAGTTTCCTTGCCAAAACAAATGCTTTACTAACATTTTTAACTGTATTTTAGTGTTATCAAAGTGTGTTTATAGTAAACTCTCTACCATACCTCCCAAATAGTTTCAAAGTAAACAGAAGTTTGGAATAATTGGTTTATTTCCTATAAGACTTCATAGAGCTTTTAGAATGTGCCTTAGTACATTTGGACCACTTTAACAAAAATACCATAGACTGGGCAGCTTATACACAGAAATTTCTCATAGCTCCAGAAGCTGAGAAGTCCAAAATTAAGGTGCCAGAAGAAGTGGTGTCTGGTGCATGCCTGCTTCCTGGCTCATGGATGGCTGTTTTCTCACTGTAACCTCACGTGGTAGAAGGAGTAAGGAATCTTTCTGGGGATCCTTTTATAATTGCACTAAGGCCATTTATGAGTGCAGAACACTAAAGACATAATCACCTCGTAAAGACCCCATCTCCTAATACTATCACCTTGGAGATGAAGATTTCAACATATGAATTTTAGGGGGACACAAACATTAGCCCACAGCACAATGCTAACACATGGAATGAATCACCAAGAGAAGGCAGATGAAGAGTATATTCCATACATAAAATTTGACCACAGAATACTTTTTCAACTGCCTTTTTTAGGAATCCCTTGAAACAAACACATTTTGAGAAGCAATGCTTTATTTTTTAGCATCAATTTTATAATAATTCTATGTGATTTCTTTCATTTAGTTGTTCAATAGGGTATCAGAAAGTATCATCAAAAGGGGGAAAGTTGAGTAGTTGGCAGGTACTCCCTCTGAAAAACAGAGATAACTCTTCCTAGCAAATCATGCAGAGGCTTTATCCATTCACAAGAGCCATCCCCTTCAGACAGTACTCCTGCCCAGGATAGAGTCTGCCCTCTCAAGGACTTCTTTTTTCTACACACTGTTTTAGCGGATTGCTTTAGGCACTGTTGTCAAACTTCCTTGATCATTAAACTGATTTCTACCATTGGCCCATTGCTTTAGACCTGAAAGACTCCTTGGGCGGGCCAATGTTCTCAACTTGGAAAAGACAGCTGGGGCATGTTCATTACTCCAAAACCAGTCTCCAGTCCTCAGCCTAGAAGTTTCTTTTACCATGGGGGAAGACTGACAGTTCACACCTAAAGATGTTTTTCCTATGATATTGGTGGAATTGAGTGCCAATATTTTTCTTGCAAATGATCATTAAGGCCAATCCATAAAGACACATCAAAAGAGTTGATGAATAAATAGTGTTTTCTCACACATGAAACTCATCATATTGTCAATTCACAGAATCTGATTTATCCAATCTTCAGATATCTACTTAAGTAGACCACACCATGAACTTTAAGAGGCATGGATAAAAATCTCACCCAGGAAGATCTCTTCAATGCCATTCCTCCACCTGGGACTTGAAGACAGAGATTACATTATTTCTTTTACCTTTCTCCAACCTCCAAAGTATAAAACCTGAAACCTGACTTGACAGCAAAGACACATGGGAATTCCAGAGCCCCCCAAGAGCAGAGATTCTCCCAAATATCCCACCTTACAAGGCTCCCATATTCCACAAAAGGCTATGTTGAGAAACAGATACCAGCTAAGGATGATTTCTTGAAAGTTTCTGGATGGCTTCTTCATTACAAACAGGAAGTTGTGATTAGTAGGTGTGAAGTGCCTCAAGGAAGCTAATTATCAAACTGTGCTAAATCTCAGCCATAACTCTAGCCTCTCAGAGTCTCATCTGAGTCAAGCATCTATTTATTCATCAAAGAACTTCACTGAATGTAGAAGACTAGATGGTAGGTCAAACAGCGCTAAGAGTAAGTACCAAAACAACAAGTATGCACAGAATTTTATGTGAACACAAAGGAGGACTCAGTCAGGGAAGCTGAATGCTAAAAGATGAGTGAGGGTCAAAGTGAAGCACAGAAGGACAAAACAAACAAGAAATTTCAGAAAGGCACTAGCCAAAGCACAGTAGCTGGGGAGAAGATGGCACATTCTGGTTAACTCACAGCAGGTCACATTTAGTGACAAGAATCAGAAGCAAATTGGAGGTAGCGTGTGCCATGTTATAAAATTTGTACTTTTCCTTAGAGCTATAGGTTCTCTGGAGGATTTAAAACAGGAATCAGCTTTACATTTTAGGAAGATAATTCAACTGGAATTTTTTTTTTTTTTTTTTTTTTTTTGACACAGAATCTTACTTTGTAGCCCTGGGTAGAGAGCTGTGGCATCACAGCTCACAGCAACCTCAAATTCTTGGACTTGAGCATTCCTCTTGCCTTAGCCTCCTGAGTAGCTGGGATTATAGGCATGTGCTGCTACACTTGGCTAGGTTTTCTATTTTTAGTAGAGACGAGGTCTCACTCTTACTCGGACTGGTGTCAAACTCTTGAGCTCAAGCAATCCACCTGCCTCAGCCTCCCAGAGTGTTAGGATTACAGGCATGAGCCACAGCGCCTGCCTTCTCAAACAGAATTTATACCACTTGAGACCTCCCCATTGACAGAAACTTATCTCTTCTATAAAGTTCAAATTACAGATGCTTTCACTGATTGGTAACCTCAATTATCTCCCGTCAGTATGGCAGTGCTTATTCCACCTCACAGTTACGGCCATAAGATTCCTCTACTTAAAGAGACCTCCTCATTAGATCCAATCCTAACTAACTGCAGGCCTGAGTTCAACAACCCCTGTCGAATTCTCTGCACCAGTTTATTCTTACAGCTGATTATATTGCCCTCCTTCAGTAAGTAGGTTGCTTTCTCTTAACGTGGTCTTCTATTAGTAACCAGATTTAAGACTGGACCCTAATACACCCTTTTCTGGCCAGGACCATTGTCTTGCAGTTCACTTTCTCTGATTGTCACTGACTGAGTGATTAGAATTTTGGATTCCTGGCATGAGGCCTGATATCTGTTGGGACAACTTTTTAATACTTTGCAGTGAACTTTTCTTGCTAACTACTCATCCAGAGGCATCAACCCTCTTGGGAATTTCAGGGGCGTGGATGGAGTGGAAGATGGGGGGATGATGGTAGAAGACCATAGCTGTATAATACTTAAGACTTAGGCTATTTTCCTCAGCAACTGTCCTAGCCAATGGTTAGGTGTAATTCCAGATCCCAGTCCTTTCATGTAAACGATGTTCTTGCCGTAAGAAACAAAGCTATGTCCGGTTGAGGTATGGGAGGTGACAAGTATAAATAATTCTGTTCTCTCAGATGAGAAGCTGGCTCCTCAGACAGATCCTCACTGATACTTAATCTTCTGTTGCATACCATAAAACAATCACCTATGCCTCTCCCTTATTAACCTTTTAATCTAACTCTTTAAGTCTCTCCTCTTACCCAGATTTAAAAGATTAATAAACCCTTCAGTTCTCCCACTCCTAAAAACTAGATAGTATTGGGCCTGTCCTGCAGTATTAATAATTAATTAAGTGTGGATTCATACAAATGCATATAGCTTTTCTTGCCCTTAAGTAATCTTGAATAGTACTTTTGAAAATTAACCTTCTCCTGAAATGTAACAGTGTAAGCAAACACAAAGATGCTCATCTAGTTTCCCCTAAATCTTTAAGTTCTGTTTGTTAAAAGAAGCAAAGCTTTTAGAAAACAGCCGCCCGTATCCAAGATTGTGGCCTCTTTTCTTACCTACCCTCTGTCAAAGTAATGCTGCATCACTTCGGGGTAGGTTGATCATGCTAATCTCAATTAGTAACACGGGGAGGCCTTAGCTTTGTTTGGCAAATACAATGGGACATAATGATTTGATTGATTCCAGATACACTAATGGAAAGTTTCTGACAGCTGTAACAAAAGGGGAGGCTGAAGTCTGTCTGCATTATTTACAATGGAAAATTAACATAATTTCTGCTTATAAACTTCAGAAAAATAATATGGACTATTTATATTTAGAAATAATTAAAAATTATAACATTAGGTTGAAGAGTTTATTAAAGCAAATCCACAAAGTATTAAATCACATAATATTTTATTGTCCCGGTTTTATTAATTATATATATGTAAATAAATTAAACTTGAGATTTATAAAATTTTCTATCATCTAGATACTTACTGCATCAAATTGCTCTTGGTAAACAACTCTGAATTGTGATGTTTTACAATATATATTGGGTCAATTATGTCATAATTTTTCATATTTTACTTTCATTCATTTTGGCACTTAAATGAATTAAGTCAGCATGCTACTCTGTATTGCTGACATTTTATTGATGTTAAAATGTTTATTTTTCAAAATCATATTTTCTTACAATTAAGAAAGAAAACTTTTATAACAATGATAATAGAAAAACAAAACAAAAATAAAGTCCCTCGAGCATTTACCAAGTACAGGCACTGCACTTAATAATTGAGCTATTACATTCAAACACTGCAATATTCCTGGATCCGTATCTTCCCCATTTGACACATGCAGAAATGGAGAGACAGGGAGGCAAGCAAGCTGAACAAACAAGGCCACACACTGGCAAGGGACAGACCTAGGATTTGAACCTAGCCAGCCTGGCTCGTACCCTGCTGGTAAAGTGTAGTTGGAATGTGCATGGCTCTAATTTTGTATCTTTTACTTATTTCTTTCCGTATCATTTTAAAAGATGGATTTTGGCTTACCTACTATGCTTAGAATTCTGTCTTGATTAAACTGATGCTTAACAAGGATTGACAGGAATTGGAGAGTGGAAAATGGCATTACCAAGAAAAGAAAGTGAGTAGCAGCTAAAACCCACAAACGTCATGGGCCTGAAGGAAAGTTAGCAGGAGATTAATTTTACACATATTTCCAAATACATGTTTTTTTAAATCCCTATTTGCAAAATCTAGGGTTTTACAGAGAGAGAAGAGTTCCGTGGTAATTATCACAAACATTTGTTTTCATGCGCATAAAATGTTTTCAAAATCACCCCCAGTTAGTCTCTGTCTTTCAGCATGGTAAGAATTTGGCATGTTTCTCCTTTCCTCCTGAGAGAGAAATCCAAATGCTTGCCAGGCCACTTAATATTCCAGCTTCCACAGCAAATCGCTTTCATCTCCTGCTAACTGCCTCCAAACTGACTTTAGATTTGGGCAAAAGAGAAAAAGCATTAGAGAAAAAGGGGGGAGGCGGGGGGAGGTTGTTATTATTGCTTTTTAAAAAAAATATGCAACAAACAAAACATGCTTGTAATGATGTGAAACATGACTTTTTAATATAACTCCTGCCACAACTCTAAAACGCTTTCCAGTTGCTGTTTTCCTTCACACAAAAGCATAAAACACCAGGCCAATGTTACAGTGTAAATAAGGCACTAAATGACTACCTTCTAATTCAGTAGCCAACTCTTTTCCTTTAAAAGAAGATAGGAAATAGAGAACATGTCCTATTCTCTTAGATATAAGCATAGCAAGTGCAGAAAATATCTAGCCACAGAAAATAAGATTATCAATAAAGACGTCTATGGTCTATCATTTGCAAGAAAAATACATTCCTTTTTAGAAAATAAATGTTCCTTTCTAAAAAATAAGAGCTATGAAATAGGCTATGCAAAAATTAATTTTTTAAAGGCATTAACACAATGTGTTTTTTTGTTTGTTTGTTTGTTTTGCCGCAGTGTGTGAAAGCTCCAGGAAGGGACAAACGGCCCCTCCAAGCGCGAGGAAAACTTCTTTCAGCTTTCCTCTCCCCAAACAACCAACTGACCTTGGCACAAGCAGCCCACACTCACTTTCGGATGCAGGTGCAGAAATTCTTTCTTTTCTTTTTCTTTTTCTTTTTTTTTTTTGAGACAGAATCTCATTATGTTGCCCTCAATAGAGTGCTGTGGTGTCACAGCTCACAGAAACCTCAAATTCTTGGGCTTAAGTGATTCTCTTGCCTCAGCCTCCCGAGTAGCTGGACTTACAGGCGACCGCCACAATGCCTGGCTATTTTTTTTGTTGCAGTTGTCATTGTTGTTCAGCTGGCCTGGGCTGGGTTCGAAGCCACTAGCCTCGGTGTATGTGGCTGGCACCGTAACCACTATGCTATGGGCACCGAGCCAACACAAAGTGTTTTGTTTTTCAGTGAATATTCTAATTCATTTTTCATTGAGTTAAAAAAAGACACAAAGACAAAGCCTTGTGTTTGGAACGTGAAGCTGGGGAGAAGAACCTCCCGACACTGGATAAAGTTTGACACAGAAGAACAATGGTAACAAATATCCCAAGAAAATGCTGCTCTTAACAGACAACTTAAAAAGCCATTATGAGCTAAAAGCAAAGATTAATAGCAGATAAACAAATAAGAGCAAATAAAAGGTTCAGTAGAGCATGGCACGTTTACTTATCTATCTCTTCCCTCAGATTTGCAGCCCCCAAACCTGTTGGACAATTCTGACCAGGCATTTTCGGTGCTTGTATTCCTGTTTCCCTCTCTGTGCCTCTCCAAAATCTTCTGGCTTACTATCAAAAGGAAGCCATTGCTGGGCAGCGCCTGTGGCTCAGTGGGTAGGGAACCAGCCCCATATACTGAGGGTGGTGGGTTCAAACCTGGCCCCGGCCAAACTGCAACAAAAAAGTAGCTGGGTGTTGTCAGGCGCCTATAGTCCCAGCTACTGGGGAGGCTGAGGCAAGAGAATCACCTAAGCCCAGGAGTCAGAGGTTGCTCTGAGCTGTGTGATGCCACAGCACTCCACTGAGGGCGACAAAGTGAGACTCTGTCTCAAAAAAAAAAAAAGAAAGAAAAGAAAACCATTACTTCACTTCACAAAATTATTTTATAAAAATGAAGTTATTAAGAAAAGGCTAAGAAAAACTTAAATCACAGACCTGCGTACAGTTCCGTGTGAGAACGCTGCGTACCTGGCATTAGTTGTCTTAGTTGGGAATATTCTAGTTCCAGGCTAAGTCTGAGTCTGAAATATATTTTGCTGTTAGGACTGGTCATAAACACACACTACCACTTCTCTCAACTGCACACTTGTTTTTTAACAGAAGTATTGATCAACTGCCTTGTTTTGCCTTTTTGTCCCTTCCCTAACCCAATCCTCTCCCCAGTCCCACTCTCCTACCTTCTTTCACCATCTCTTATACAAATCACACTCAATTGAGTGAATTAGATACAGAAAAAAGATACATAAATTTAGACTGAATAATAGACTACATAACTGAAAAGGGAGATAGCGTTCCACTTTCTAATAGCTATCATTACGTTCCTTGTATCATGCTTTTATCACATATTAATGACAGAATAAGGACTAGACAACTCTCTTGAGTTCATTAAGATAATAACATGATGATATAAAACATACATAGATATGTTATAGGTGAATGTATAAATGTATATATTCAAATAATATATAGATATTCAAATAACTTTCTCAAAATTCATCATCAGAAAAAAATTAGAAAACAAGTCATTCATAAATGAATGAGTTCACCTAAATGTTTATGATTTTTTTTTCAAATGGCAGAGAGAAACACAAAAAAATTACCATGATTCCAGAACCTTAACACAATAATTCTGTCTCATTTTTAATTTTTTAAATTTCTCATAAATAAAAATAACTCTAAGATCAACTATTGGATTAAAACTCACATGATTATAAGATCCTGTTTGATTGCTTCCCTGAGAACATCAATATGTAGATATTGGGCCAGGTGTGGTGGCTCACACCTATAATCCTAGCACTTTGGGAGGCTGAAGTGGGCAGACTGCTTGAACTCAGGAGTTTGAGACCAGTCTGAGCAAGAGCAAGACCCCATCTCTAAAAATAGCACGGTGTTATGGCGGGTGCCTGTAGTCCCATCTACTTGGGAGGCTGAGACAAGAGGATTGCTTGTGCCCAAGAGTTTGAGGTTGCTGTGAGCTATGATGCCACAGCGCTCTACTGAGGGTGACAAAGTTAGACTCTGTCTCAAAAAAAAAATTGTACATTAATATGTACATCAGAATGTATAAATTAATCATTCATATATTTTTCAATAGCGAATTCAGAATTCAAAGCACCATTCTGATGGCCACACAAAACATCTAAGAAATAGTTCTTAATATTTATGAACAGATATTTCTAAGAAGTCACTTTCTCTGAAAGAAAAATAATCCACTATTTTACTAATACAAAATTTGTAAAGAAAATTCTCAACGAAAATATAGGAGTAAGTGTGATTATTTTCATCTTTATGTCATGTATATAATTTGAACAAAAGGTCCTGAAAAAAAACTTTTAAAAATGTTTTTAAGCTTATCTAATAATTATGGACACAACAAAAATGTGTAATTAATACACATTAAAATGGTAAAATTATTTTTCCTCCTCTGAATTTTGATTTACTAAAAGCTAATTCTCACTTTTAGAAAACAGTTCCCTGCTCCCTGCCTCCTTGCCATAGCCCACTCCCAACTGGTGTAAGGAAAGTGTTAATAAATTATTTTCCAGTTCTTTGTGTCCTTTGCTGAGTTCAGGCACAGGCATTCTATAAGACTGGCAGCAGCACAGATTTCATCCTTTCCTGACTGGCAGCAGGAAGGATTTCATCCTTCCTCTTCTGAGGGCCGATGACAACAAAACCCAGGAGTAATCATATACAGGTGATAAAACTCAATATAGAAACTCATATCCATTAACAGAAAAATGGAATATAAATTCTAAGAAATTATTATGATTCAATCTTTTAAATTATATTCTAATGACGTACTCTCCAATGTCATTGACATTCATCTGAAACCACATAGAAGCAAAGCAAGAAAGATCTTTCACCACTCTCTAAGCATTTATCTGAGTATAAATAGATTTGGTATGAGTGAAGCGGTGTGCTGAGAACAGAAACTGAAATGGCAGAAGGCACATTAAAAGTCAATGTAAATGATGCAATTCATGGCAGAGAGCCATCGGTAGGTATACATGCATTTATTATTAATAGAAAATATAGGTGATAGGAAGAGATATATTATTTCTATTTCTTCTTTCTTGACATGGAAATTATTTGCAGTATAGAACAATGCATAAATTTGAGCACATTTCAGGAGGTATATCAACATTCCTATGATATGTTCAGTGGTAAAATAAAAATGAAATGTGATATGAAAATCTTGGCTTCATGATTCACTTCATACATTGCAATAATTCAGCAAATTAGTACACACTTACCATGTACCCACCACTGTGCTAGGTCCTATGGGTAATATCAATACACGTACAGGGAAGATAAAGTATAGTGTCTGTTCTTAAGGATGTTTGACATATTAAAAAGGCAAAACTTAAGAACAAATACCAACAAAAAGATAAAAACAAGACAGGATAAATTCAACTGCTAACCTGTTTTAAAACTTAAGGGCTATCCAAGATCAAAAATAGATCAATGTGGCCCGGAGCAACTAAAAGTAACATCATGAAAAAGAAGGATCTTGAAGGAAAAAATTATTTAACCACAAAGAAACAAATGAAATTAGTAGTTTATTTTACCTAAGAAAAAAGTATGTACCAATATACTGAAATGAGAATGGCCTAAGAGGGCTTTGTACTAACTAAACTGCACATCAATATTATAGACTTTTTTGACATACAGAAATGCGTTACTTTCCTAAGTTTAGTCATAGTCCTGAGACAGTTCCAGTTTAACCTTATTGTTCAAGAACAATTATTGATAGCATCTCCTTTTACTCTCAGAAAGTTTCGATTTGGACTATAAATTTCATGATCACCTTATCTCAGCAGAGAATTATACTACTCGACATCTATAATCTAATAAAGATTGTTTTTGTTTTACACATCATTGAGAAGGGAACTTGCCAAGGTACACCCTTGATTCTGACTTTTATAAAGTACTTGGCTTTTTAAATTTTCAGGGATACACTACAGATTGACCCAAATGGTTATGTGTCTCTCTATGAGAACTCAGAGGCTGCCCTCTTAGGTCACTTTATTTTTAGAATCCAAATTAAACCTGCAACTTAGAGCCCTTTTTAATGAAATATCCTCTTCAAACCTCAATACACATTGTCATCAACACACAATTGTTGGGCATCTACTACATGCAGGACATTGCTCAGGGTACATAAGGTTGGGTGTGGGGAAGAAGGATAAAAAATATAACATATGGATGGCACCAGCCCCATAACCCAGAGATGGCAGGTTCAAACTCGGCCCCGGCCAAAACTATTAAAAAAAAAAAAA
>NW_003852471.1:4365405-4366760 GCF_000181295.1 Otolemur garnettii | reverse complement strand
CCTGATGTAGGCAGTAAGTGAATGCATCAGTGATTACATTTGGCTAAATATAACAGAAATCAGACTATTGCATGTTAACTACGTAGTGGTTAATTTCTCTCATATGATAAGAAGTGAGGGCTGGTAGAAGGGAATCAAGATGTTATCAATTATGCAGGCTCCTTCTGTATTTATTAAAATGTCATGCTCATCCTCACAGTAACCTCATTTTGCAAAAAGGCTAATCCACCTCCAACTGGTCCTCTGAATTTCAGGTAGGAGGATGAAGAAAGAAGCATTAAAGGGGGAGAGGTGGTGCAAAGTTTTGCACAGCCCCCTAGGAAGTTTTCACTTACATGTCACTCAACTGAACCTTCACAGAAAGTCACCCTTCACTGAGGGGTAAGCTTGGAAAGTGAGCATCTCGTCTTTCCAGCATCTATAGGGAAAGCTCAGCTCCAATGCCCACAAGAATCAGACAATGGAGAATCCCTCAAATACACAAATCATACACTTTTCATATCTACTTATGAATGAATCAGTTCAACAAATATTTTTATAACATTATTATGTGCCAGACACTGTGTTAGGTTCGAGGGATACATGAAGCAAAGAATAAGACTGGTTTTCATAGAACTTATAGTAGGGAATGCAAACATTAAGTAAATAGTTGCAATTAAAAAAGAGAAACAAAGGATGTCATGACCCCATTAGGGGTTTGCCAATACCTTTCTGAGGATCTGGCATCTCAGCTAAGCCCCCCAAAAAAAAAGAAAAAAAGAAAGGTACCAAAAAGGTGGGAATGGTGAAGATCCTGGGCAGATGGGATAGTACATTCAAAGGGTCAGAAGTGAGAAGATGCTTCCCCTTAGAAAATGAAAAAAGGCTGATCAAAACAAGAAGAGTGAGGCTAAAGAGATAACCTAGGGCCAGAAATCACACAGACCCTCAAACCCTAGAGGGGATTTTGGACCTAATGTTGTTGATTACAATCATCAAATATGTATTTTGATTTGTTTGATGCAAACACTTGGGCCACAAAATAGAGAATGGATTAAAAATGGGCAACGGGTAATATAGGAAGACGATTATAAATGTCCAAACAGAGAATGGACTGCCATAGTGACTGTATGAATCAATAAACATATAGACAGAATTAAGAAATATTCAAGAGGGGGGCGGCGCCTGTGGCTCAAAGGAGTAGGGCCCCGGCCCTATATGGCAGAGGTGGCAGGTTCAAACCCAGCCCCGGCCAAAAACTCCAAAAAGAAAAGAAAAGAAAAGAAATATTCAAGAGGAAAATGATAAAATAGAAAGAATCAAGTACAATGCCCAGGATGGATGATAATCATAATTACGGTATGTCATATAAGTAA
>NW_003852471.1:4332042-4364818 GCF_000181295.1 Otolemur garnettii | reverse complement strand
TAAGAGAGTGTTTGGGGTGGAAGGGGGAAAGTACGGTGGCACATGCTGCTACAAAATTAAGAAAGATGAAGAACTAGCATATTTGTTAGAGTTAATAACATGGAAATCAATGGTGACTAAGTTAGAACTTTTTTGAAATGATGCTGCACTGTGTGAACCCAGGTTAGGGTGAACTAGGGATGTACGCAAGTGAGGAAATGAAGGCAGCAAGTCCGGGGAGTTTATTCAGTAAGACTGGCGAGGAAAAGCAGGGGCGCTCAGCCTGAGGGAAGGGGCAAGGAGGACGGAGGAATTACTATTGGAAAGAAAGGCCTCTGTGCAGTAAAAGAAGATGAAAATACTACAGGAAGAGGAAATGACAGGTAGCTCCAGGTGTCCGGCAGCCAGGGCACTGGTGCAAAAAGGGTGTTTGGCTGGAGTCACCTACGTTAGGGTTTTCTGGGCTGATACGATGGAAGGGTAATGCAGAATCGGATTTTACAAGTTGGCCAAAGGAATGACTGGCATAGAGAACGTGGAACCTAAGGTGGAGAGGAAAGAAAGTGGTAACAGAGACAGAGACGGCGGACAGAGGCATCACTATACTCAGAACTCAATGAAACTCAACGACTTGGATGAGGAGACTGTAAGCAAAGAGCAGAATGTCTAAATTAGTGATTCCAGATGTGGAGCCACTTTGGAAAGAACTTTCCACTTTTATCGTCTTTTCAGTTTACCTTAAAATCAGGCCAACAATCCATGAAGATTTCCCGTCGAGTTCTCCGTTCTGTTTCTGTGAACAGCTTCCCTAACGGTTCTGCCAGCTCGACCAACCTGTGTCTCTTGCTGACACTGGATGGCTTTTTGTACAACTGTTTTCTTCAGTCCAGCAAAATAAGGCTCACGATCTGGTGTGCCCTGTCCCAGAAGAGGCCTCCAATGACAGTGTCTTCACTCTGCTGTAGCTTGCTGTGGCCATATTTGTTTGGTTTCTACAACTAATCTAAACACTGATATTACAGAAAAGAAAAAGACAAAGAATTTAACCAGCTGTGTACACACTGTCATCCACTCTCTTTGTGTTTGCTTACCCATATGTAAGATAGACATAACAGGAGAGTCACTCATTCTCCAATTTAAAAATTATTCCCACTGAAAAATATGAAATTAATATGTAAGGAATGTGAAAAAGAAACAAATCAGACACTTTTTTGAAGTGTAGCACTTTGGGAGGTCAAGGCAGAAGGATCACTTGAGGCCAGGAGTTCAAGACCAGCCTGGACAAGAAAGTGAGACTCCCATCTTTACAAAAAGATAAAAGATAAAAAACACTTATCCGGGCATAGCAGAGAGCAATGGAGGCTGAGATAGGAGGATTGCTTGAGCACAGGAGTAGGAGGCTGCAATGAGCTATAATCATGCCACTGAACTCTGGCCTAACCCACAGAGCAAGACCCTGTCTCTTAAAACAAATTAAATCCTTCTATTTCTAAGCTAAAATCATATGATATGACTTGTTTGTTCAGGACCGCTGGTAAGCGAGGCAGTAAGGAGGTAGTGGAGGGATGAGGTTCAGGCTAACAGAAAGACAAGCCAGGACTGTTTTCTTCGGAACAGTTTTGCTGCTTCCTTGATGAATAACAGCAGAGTCCAGCATTAGAGGGGGTGGCCACCTTTGGGTATTAATACTGGCCTCAGATCCACAGAGAGTGGAAGTTCTCACAAGGCCTACTTACTCTCCTGAATTATCTCCCTTAGACATCTCGGGGGTTTCTTCTAGTGTTAAGTCAGCCTTGCTTAAACAATAAACAAAAACCTACCTATCCAACCCATGCTCCTCTCCTACTCCTACAATAAGGCCACCTATGAGTATAAACATCCTCCGAGCTCAGGTTAAAGTATTTTACAGGAATGCTGAACTTAACTTTTGTTCCTTGAGGCTGACAAACTATATTTGGTTTTTTGGTTTTTCTCCAGCACCTCCCTTTCTTTTTCTACCTAAGTCATTAATTTTATTATGCCCTTTTAAATCACCCCATATCCTTTTTGTGAAGAAAAGGGCTATAATAAATAGAAGTAATAATTAAGTTCTAAAGTCCTGCTTTCACAAAATCTATATTCCACAAAGCAGAAAAATAGGCTATGACCCTAATCAAAGTTGGGCTACGCATTTTAAAATACCAATTAAACTGAAATTAATTATGCAATAGCTAAGAGAATGATATGTCCTAGACCGAAGCACTTCCCTTGCAAAATCAGTCAATGTTTAGATACCCAAGATAGGTGGGAATGTGATACCTACAGGGAGAAACTGTATGCTATTAACCTTAGTTAACAAACATGGAAAGAGAAAAGAGGAAGGTGAGAGAGTGAAAGGAAACGGAATTTCAGGTACCCTATCCCTGTAAAATATCTTTTTCTCTGACCATTTTGCAGATGAAGAAACCAAGGCACAGAAAGATTAAGAGACAAGGTCATGAAACTAAGTAACAGCAGAGCTTATATTGTCGGGGGTGTCCAGCCTTTTTTCTTTTCTGCTCTACATTGGAAGAATGAGAATTGTCTTAGGGAACACATTAAATACACAAACACTAATGAAGGCAGATGAACAAAAGAAAAGGTCTGTGCATGCTTTTCTGCAATACCATTCACCACGGATAAGCAGAACAGTCCTCAGATAATCTGCATGTGGCTCCACGGGCCGCAGGTTGGATACTCTGGATCACACATTGCTTCCCTTCTAATTCGTCCTTATAATTCCCACCTGGATTTAGCCCAGTAAAAATTGTATTTTATTTGTTATAATTTTAAATAACTTCAAGGAAGGGAAATTCAAGGTAGAAAGACGAATAGAAAGAATGACAAATGATTGGGCCTAAAACTCTACACTGCTAATTAGAAAGCTTGGGGATGGGTTGGGGGAGGGGAGAATATCTTTAAAAAAACAAAGCAGGAAAAAATGTACCTTATTTTGGTAACCATGTTGCTATAGCAACATCACAACGATACATAAAAGGCCTTTCAAAATGATGCTGGTAATAAAAGATATACATGTATATGTAGGTCTATCAGTATTGTTGAATAAATATCATTCTGTATATTCTTGCCAGATCTAGTAACGAGAAAAACTGAGTAAACATTTCTACCAATCATAAAAATACTTATCAACTTCTCGTTATTGTTTGCACGTGTCCACAGAAGAGAAGGAATAAAGGAAAACAGGACAGTCTACACCTAAGGACTTTGGACTAGAATACAACCTAGTGCTGGTGTGGGAGAAAAATGAAAAGATAACAAAGGATTAGCTGGTCTTAGAACTATGTGGCATGAATTTTAGTTTCCTTGAAGTTCAAGTAATGGAAAGCGCAGATATAAATTCATATCTACAATCTAAAGAATGTGATGTAAACCTCTAGGTTTAATTATTTGTTAATGACCCTCCATCTTTTGGTGCCATTTTAGCAGCCTGAAAAAGAATCAACGCATTTCTACCATGGTATTTAACCTTCTCCCCCCTCACTTCCTATATTCATATGCCCAACCACACTTGAATCAGTAACAGTTCTCATTTTACTGCTGGGATTTCCACCTTTCCACAAAGCTTTGATTCAAAGGTGAATCAAGATCTCAGGAGAGATACAAGGGTTTGAGAAGGACTCAGAAATTTGAAATGGTTCCTAGGAAGTAAGGTCCACTCCAATGAGAACTAAAGTTCTACATCAGTTTGCTGTTCAACATAGTCTTTATTTTTCAAAATTCAATTGTCCTGATCATTTTTAACATATACGCCCTTACACGACTTCCATGAACACATGAGTGCTGCAAAAGTAGAAAAGCAGAAGCCTGTACGAGACGTGAACTAAACACCTTCAAGGGAGTCCTTGGTTTCATTTCTTTCCCTTAGATACTATTTTTTTTTTCCTCTCAAGGAACTAAAATAAGCAAAGATATGCTATATTCTGGAAAAACATGTAATGATCCAGTGAGGCAGACCCTGCTAGTATCTGTTTCTCGTTCTTCTTCTAACAGAAGCTAACATTGTCTCGAGGAGCAATGAGCCAACATCCTGCCGCCATGGCCAATGGCACATAGTGAAGCCTTCTGGAAAAGTTCTTAATTTCCTAAGACAGGCACTTTCCCGTATTCCTCCTTCATATTCCTACTTAGAAATTGGATAGGATGTCTGGTGGTGCAGAAGACAGGTTGAAATAATGAAGAGACCAGCATGAGACTGAAGGCTGCTCACTGAGGAAGACAGAGTGAGAGATGGGAGAGGGAGACACTGCTGAGCTGCTTCTAGCCTTTCTTGCTGCTTCAAGAAATGAACCTTTGTCCATTTAAGCCACTTGCTGTGGAACGCATTCCTCACTAATAGGACCATCCAGCTGGAGGTAGGTTTGGAGGAAGAAGATAATGACTAACAACATCTGCTTTGTTTGCCACTTCACCCTGTACCCCAAACAGGTATGCTTAGTCCCTCCAACTCTCTCCATTCATAAAGTCAGATACACTCTCTGTATTAATTTGGTCCTAATTAATTGTGAACTCAATCAGGCTCTTTAGATCTTTGGTGTCTACCTCTGGTAGCCCATTCCTTAGGCTGCCTGTTCTAGACTTGACTTATCTAGCTCCCCCAACCTGATAACTGCCAACTGTGATGAAGAGAATTCTTAAGTTCTGTGCCTTATGGACAGCCCTCTCTGACTGTGGCTTAACTCTTGACATGACAGTGTCTAATGGTATGAGAGAAAAGAAATTAAAAGGCATGTAGAGATTCATTTATATAACTAGTAACTTCTATAAGCTACTGACATTTGTGGGAATTTAACCAATTATTTTTTTTAAATATTCTAATTTACTCAAAGAAATATTTGACTAAAAATGTCAACCCAAGGATTCCACCAAGATGGAGTAGTTCTACTGTTCCCAGATCTTATAATTAAAAAAAAAAAAAACCCAGATGTAATAAAACAAAAAGCATGGGAAGACTCTAAAAGGAGAAAAGCCAAAGACACATGGCCCAAGGGCCTTGGGTCTTGAGAAATACCAAAGCGTGAAGTCCCTAAGTTTCTTTATTACTTTTTTATATACCTGACAAGATACTATAGAAGTCTCCAACCCAGAAACACCAATAAACACAGACAAAAAAGAGCTCCAAGAGAAAGAGGAAAGGGGTGGGGTCTTGGTATGTGACACACTTTTGGGGGGCAAGACATAATTGTAAGAGGGACTTTACCTAACAAATGTAATCAATGTAACCTGGTTTCTTATACCCTCAATGAATCCCCAACAATAAAAACAAACAAAAAAAAGAGCTCCAAGAAAAATCTGATCTACTACTAGTTGACCAAGAAAAGGGTGACTGAACAACAGAAAACATTCTTGGCAATACTTCCCCGATTTCAGCCAAATACCAATTGAAAAGCCATACCTCCCACCCTACAGTTTCAGTGGGACTTAAATGGGGAATTATCTCCCATACCCCCCCTCCACCCCTGTTAACACTCAATTACCCCCACTGTTAATGTCAGTGGGGATGAACTGGAAGCTGATCTTTCAATCCCTTCTTATAGACGTGAGGTTCTGATTTTCCTCCAAGGTAGTACCAGTGGGCCAGTGGGGAGTTGAGCCTCCACTCCTACCCTGCATTGACACTGAACAGGTGGTGCAAGTTGGTGAAAGGAAAGCCTACACTTTCCTTCCACCCCTGGTGTCACTGAGGCCCACGGGGAACTAAACTTCCATACAAACCTGAATGAGGCAGTGAAACCAGGAGCACTCCTATTCCAAGCCCCACCCCATCTTCCAAGGCCAGCATGTCTCAGTAGAAAGCTTCCAGCACCACACAGCATCACTGAGGTGGTGTGGACACTCTGCTTCTCCAACTCCAACAAGCAGGGAGTTAAGCCTCCACTTCCAGCTAGCATCAGCAAGGCAGGCTAATGAAGTGGTTGGAGGCAGGGCTAGTGGCACTCAGCTTTACCTCTCCTGTTCTTTGTATGAGCAGAGCATGGAGGAAAGCCAAGCTTCTGTTCCTACCTTCCTCAGCAACAAAGTGCTGTAACTCAGCCCCCTGACTCTCTGTTTCCTTGTGACAATAAGTTTAGCAACAAAGAGCTGATCTTACTTCCCATACAGAGACATGGGCAGTACAAATTAATGACTTACTTTTGCTGGAAAAGAATGAGTGATCCAAGGCAGTGTGAGTCTGGGCCCCATTTTCCCTGGAGTGGAGTCAGTGGGCCCAGTGAGTAGCTGAACATGTGTGCTACATTAGTTAAACCTCTCCAGAGAAACAGAATTGACAGGATATGTAGAGATGCATGGAAACCAAGAAGTCCCATGTTCTGCCATCTGCAAGCTGAAGGCCGAGGAAAGCCAGTGGTGTAGTTCCAGCCCACCCCCAAAGGCCTGAGAATTAGGGGAGCCAATGGTACACAAGTAAGGCCCAGTTCAAATCTGAAGGCCCTGAGAATTAGAAGCACTAGTGTCTGAGGGCAGGAGAAGATGAGCACCCAAGTTGAAGAACAGAGAGCAAATTTACCCTTCTTCCTTTCAGCTCTTTTCAGGCCCACAACAGATTGCATAAGGCAATCTGCTTTACTCAGTCTACCAATTCAAAGGCTAATCTCCTCTAGAAACACCCTCACAGAACTCAGAAATAACGTTTTTACTAGTTACCTTATCTGAGCATCCCTTAGCCCAGTTAAATTGAAACAAAAGTAACCATTACCTCTAGCCACCTTGCTATCACACTAAGCTTCAACGGCGGGAATGCTTACTTAAAAAGAAAGAAAGAAAAAATATATATATATATATATTTTCACACACTAAATAACCAGAATACAACTGGCATCACTTATCAAACCAGAATTAAGAAAACCACAAAATGAGAAAAGACAATCAACAGACCCAACATCAAGAGGATCCAGATGTTGGAGTTATCTGATAAGGATTATAAAGCAAACATCACCAAAATGCCCTTAAAAAGTAATTATGAATTGTCTTAAAACAAAAGAAAAAGTAAATACTCCCAAGAAAGAAATAGAAATTACAAAAAAGAAACAAAGAGAAATTATAGAATTAAAAATGCAATAACTGAAATTTTAAAATTCATTGGATGAAATAGCAGAAGGAAATAACAAAGGAGAGAATCAGTAAAATTTAAGATAAATCAACAGAATATACCCATTGTGAACAACAGGGAGAAAATAGGAAAACAAATTAACAGAGTTTCAGGGACCTGTTGGATAATTAACAAAAGAGCTAACAGTTATGAGATTCGAGTACAAAAAAGAAAGGGGGGGAGTAGGACTAAAGGGTATTCAAAGACATAACGGCTAAAAACGTCCTAAATATGGCAAGAGACATAAATCTAAGATCTAATAAGCTCTTTTCTTTTCTAGAATAGGAAAGATTCAAAGAAGATAAACCCAAAGACAATCATTCCCAGACACATCACAATTAAATTATAGATTGTGACTAATTCTCTATCTATACAATAATACCCAGCCAGACAAACCACTAAGAAACTTATACAAAGTGATATACTCAAAATCACTATAAAAATCAAGATATAATTCTAAAAAATGTTCAAGAAACCAACAGGAAAACTGAAAGCATACAGAGTATATTCTCTGACCCTCGTGGAATGAAACTAGCAATCAAAAAGAATAGTAAGTGAACATGAAAGATGTTACCATCTTAAATTTTACAACTTAGAAGGAATAGGACAATTGTTTGAAAACCACAAATTACCAAAGCTTAACCAAGACAGATAATATGAATGGTCTTATAACCATTAAAAACACTGCATTTTATAATAAACAGCTTTCAAAAGTGGAAATTTCCAAGCTCACATGGTTTCACTGAAGAATTCTACTAAGCATTTAAAAATGAATTAACATCAATTTTAGATCATTTCTTCTAGAAAACAAGAGGAGGCACTACTTTCCAACTCAATTTATGAGACAAGTATTATCTTAATACCAAAGCCAGATACCAATATCTCTACTAATTTAAATACAGAATCCTTCAACAAAATATTAGAAAATCAAATCCAGAAATATATACAAATGAATTTATTCTAAGTATGCAAGGCTGGTTCAACATTTTAAAATTAATATATTCCACCATATCCATGAGATTAAGAAGAAAAATCACATGATTGTATCAAAGGACACAAAGGCAACACTATTTAGCAAAAGGCAACACTCATGACAAAAACTCTCAGCAAACTAAGAATAGAGAGGAACTTCCTGAACTTGCAAAAAAACCTACAATTGACATCGTACTTAATGTAATAAAAGACTGATTTCTGGCAAAAATAAGGAATAAAGTAAGAATGTCCATTCTCACTATACTTATTCAACATATTATTGCAAGTTTTATCCACTGTGACAAGGCAAGAAAAAGAAATAAAATGAAAAGGAAGGAAGAAAACTATTCATATTTGGTGAACATAATTGTTCAGAAAATCCAAAAGAGTCAGCAAAAATACCCCTAAAACTAATAAATGAATTCAGCAAGGCCACAGGACATAACATAAACAACAAAAACCAGCTGCATTTCTACATATTAACATGTGTTTTCATGAACACATGAAAACCAATATTAAAAACACAATACCATGTACAATCTTTTCCAGAGAAAACTTAACACTTATGTATAAATTGACAAAACATGTACAAGGTCTATCTACTGATAATTAGAAAATTCTGATGAAAGATACCAAAGAAGATCTATAACTTGAGAGAGATGTCGTGGGCATGAACTGGAAGACTCAACCTAGTAACAATGTCAGTTCTCTAATTATATACAGGTTTAATGAATTTCATTATCAAAATCCCAGTTAGATGTGTTGTAGACATAAACAAGCTTATTCTAAATTTTACAAGGAGAGGTAAAGGAACTAGAGATAAAATAATCTTACAAAAGAATAAAATGAGGGCAGCGCCTGTGGCTCAAAGGAGTAAGGCAATGGCCCCATATACTGAAGGTGGTGGGTTCAAACCCAGCCCCAGCCAAAAATTGCAAAAAAGAATAAAATGAGAATAATCACTCTACCTTTAATATTAAGGCCAACTATATAGGTAAAATGTTAAAAGCTGTGTAGTATTGATGGAAGGAGAGAGACATACATATCAATGGAACGAAATAGAGAAATGAAAATAAGTTCACATAAATTATACCAAATTAATTTTTGACAGTTGTGTAAAAGCAATTCAATGGAGGAGAAGTAGAATTTTAATGAATGGTCCTAGAGTACTTACACAACTATAGGCAAAAAAATGTACATTTCAAAATAGGTAGGAGAGAATAATTTGAACGTTCCTACCATAAAATTAAATATTTATGGTGATGGATGTCTCTACTTCCCTGATATGAATATATAAATGTTATCAAATGATCCCATGTACCCTGATAATATGTACATTTAATACTTATCAATGAAAAAAAATTTAATGAACCTCAAATGAAGTCTTAGACCTCATTAAAAAATTAACTCCAATGAATCACAGTCTTAAATGTAAGACATAAAGTATAAAACTTTTAGAAAAAGTGTAAAAGGAAACCTTTAGGGTCTACGTCTATGCAAAGAGTTCTTAAACTTGGTAACAAAAATATGAACCATCAAAAGGAAACTGAAAAATTGAACTTCATGAAAAGAAAACCTTCTGTTTTGTAAGACCCTGTGAAGAACATGAAAAGACAAGCAACAGACTGGGAGAAAATATTTACAAATCACACATCAAAACAAACAAATATATATATATATATGCCAGGCATGGTGGCTCATGCCTGTAATCCCAGCACTTGGGAGGTAAGGCAGGTGGACTGCCTGAGCTCACAAGTTCAAGACCAGCCTGAGCCACAGTGAGACCTCCTCTCTAAAAATAGCTGGGCATTGGGCAGCGCCTGTGGCCCCATATACTGAGGATGATGGGTTCAAACCCGGCCCTGGCCAAACTGCAACAAAAAAATAGCTGCACAGTATGGCAGGTGCCTGTAGTCCCAGCTACTTGGGAGGCTGAGGCAAGAGAATTGCTTACACCCAGGAATTGGAGGTTGCTGTGAGCTGTGTGACATCACAGCACTCTACTGTGGGCAATAAAGTGAAACTCTGTCTCTACCGAAAAAATGAACAAATAAATAAATACCAGGCACTGTAGCAGGTACCTATAGTCCCAGGTACTTGGAGGCTGTGGCAAAAGAATCACATAAGCCCAAGAGTTTGAGGTTGTTATGAGCTATGACACCATGGCACTCTACCAAGGGTGACAAAGTGACACCCCCATCTCAAAGAAAAAAGAAGGAAACAAAGAAAGGAAAGAAAAAATTCTCGAAACACAGTAAAATAAAAAATCCAATTAGAAAATGGGCAAATGATATGAACAGATATTTCACCAAAGAGACAGGTAGCAAATAAGCAAATTATTACCAAGTGAATTGTTTCCCTCACAAAATTCGTATGTTGAAGCCCTAACCCCCAATGTGACTGCATTTGGAGAAGGTAATTAAGATCAAATGACAAGTGAGGTCATTAGTGGTGGGCCAAAATCCAACAAGAGGAGAGGAGAGGAGAGGAAACCAGAGATATCTCTCATCAGAAGAGGAAGGGAAACCAGAGATATATCTCTCTTCCCCTACCCCCACCCCTGGTCACACACAAAGGAGAGGTCACGTGTGGACAAAACAAGAAGACAACTGCCTACGAGCTGGGCAGAGAGGCCCTACAGATTATAAAGTCCCTGGTAACTCTAGTTATGCAGCCTTAAAAAAAGATGGAGACTTCACACCTCTTTTATGTTTACATGGATGGAGCTGGAACATATTCTTCTTAGTAAAGTTTCTCAAGAATGGCAGAAAAAGTATCCAATGTACTCAGTAGTTTTATGAAACCAATTTATAATTACTCACACTTTCTTATGAAAGATAGATCACAACTATAGCCCAGATGAAGGAGAGAGGAGGAGGGGGAGGTTTGATAGAGGGAGGGTAAATAGTGGGACCACACCTATGGAGCATATTGGAAGGGTACAAGTCAAATTTATGAAGAATAGAACATAAATAATTAAATAAATGAGGTGAAAGCTATGTTGATTAGTTTCATGTAAGCACTCCAAATGGTGTAAAAAATTAACACATTGTACCCCGCAAATGCATAAATGTATTCATGACCTATGTGTATATGACTTAATAAAAGGAAAAAATAAAAGACTTCCAAAGCCACCAAGAACTGTGGTAAAACACATTTTAGTTGTTTAAGCCACCCAGTGGGACTTTGTTATGGCAGCCCTAGTAGACTAACAAATGAAAGGATGTTTAACATCATTAGCCATCAGAGAAATGCAAGTTAAAACCACAGTGAAGTACCAATAGCAAATATTGGTGAGGATAAGGCGAAACTGGATGGCTCCTATATTGCTAATGAGAATGCAAAATGTTACAGACACTCTGGGACACTATTTGGAAATTTCTCATAAAACAATACACGCAACTCCTATCTAAGCCATCCCGTGCCCTCTCGGCGCTTACCCCAGAGAAACAAACATTTACATTCACACAAAAACCTACAAACACAAATCCTAGCAGCTTTACTTGTAATCATAAAAGAAAACTAAAAGCAACCCACATGCCCACCCATGAACTGTAAAGAAACTAAAAACCACCCATATGCCCTTCCCATGAATGGTTAAGGCAAACAGTTAAATAAAATGTGGCACCTTCGTACCATAGAATACTACTCGGCAATAGTGAGAAATGAAGCTACTGCTATGCACAAGCACTTGAATGACTCTTCGGGGAATTATGTGAACTGAAAAGTATATCCCAGGAGACTATATACTCTATGATTCTGTTTATATAACATTCTTGAAAGGGTAAAATTATAAAATGGTGGTCACCAGGGGTCAGGGGCAGGGGAAGGAGAGGGTTGGTTGTCACTACAAACAGGCAACGTGAGAAAGTTTCACTATGATGAACCATCCGATTTTGACCATATGATGTTAATATCCTGGTTGTGAAACTGAACTGTTTCATGAGTTGTTACCATTAGGGAAACCAGGTAAAGGATGTACAAGATCTTTATTCTTTCTTACAAATGCGTGGGAATCTACAATTACCTCAAAATTAAAAGGTAAAGTTAAAAAATTAATCCTAAACACAAATATTTCAGTCCAATAACTTGCCATTATGGCCTCCCAGTTTTCTAAAATAAACACCCTGCTGTGATCAGGGTGCCACTCTGTGATTACAAAAGGTATAATTTACCAGATATGTCGTTCTTGTCTGCTAGCGAGCGAGAACCATAAGTTTACACCCATAGCTGCAGTAAGCTGGACTTTATTAAAATTAAAAACTTATGTTCAGCAAGAGACAACATCAAGGGAATGAGAACACAAGCCACAGACTGAGAGAAAATGCAAATGCAAAAGACACATCTGATAAAGCCCTATTATCTAAAACACATCAAAAAACTCATAAAATTCGACAAAAAATAACCTGACTTAAAAAAATGGGCAAAATACCTGAACAACTTACCAAACAAGATACACAGATGGCAAGCATGTGAAAAGATGTTCAACATTATATATATCATTAGGGAGGTGCAAGTGAAAACAATGAGATACTACTATATTCCTATTAGAATGAGGAAAATCCATAATACTGAGGGCACTCAATGCTGGCAAGGATGTGGGGCAAGAAGAATTCTTACCCAAGCTGGTGAGGATGGATGCAAAATAGTACAGCCATCTTAGAAGACAGGTTGGCAGTTTCTCACAAAATTAAACATGATCTAGCAATCATGCTCCTTTGTATTTATCCAAATTAATTGAAAACATATTTACACACCAAAACCTGGACACAGATGTTATATCTGTATCTTCATGTCTGCTTTATTTATGATTACTAACACTTGGAAATAATTAAAACAATGGAATATATCATTCATCACTCAAAAGAAATGAGCTATCAAGTCATGAAAAGACATTAAGGAACCGCAAATGCCTATTGTGAAGTCAAAGAAGCCAATCTGAAAAGGCTACATACTATTTGATTTCCAACGGTATGATATTCTGAGAAGAGCACAACTAGGGTGACAGTAACAGACATGTGACAGCGTGGATAGTGGCCACCACATGTTAGTGGGGAGGCAAGGACATGGTGGAGCACAGAGGATCTTTGGGGCAGTGGAACTACTCTGTACTGTACAGTAATGGGTGCAGGTCATCATACATGCATTGTCAATCCCACAGACTGTGTTAACACTATGAGGATCATGTGTGCCCCTACTATCAACTATGTGCTTTGGGTGATAAGGAAGGGTCAATGTAGCTTGAACAATAATAGCAAATGCATCACTGGGGTGTGGGATGTCCCTGGTAGGGCAGGCTGTTGAGGGAGAAGGGACTAGGGTATGCTCTGCTCAAATTTGCTATGAACTTAAGACTCCTCTAAAAAATAAAGCTCATTCACTTTTTAAAAATTCATTATAAAACATTCATTAAGTGAAAACATACTATGATTTTAAAAATTGGTGTTAGAAAAATTAAAGTAGGTCAAAAAGATATTCTATGCTAACAAAATATATGAAATCCATTGGTGTGCTCAAGTGTCTGCAATTTCTTTAAATCATAGCCATATGGTAAATTTTCTATTTTGTTATGGTTCTTTCTCTCTCTTCTTTTTTTTTTTTTTTTTTTTTTTTGATGGGTATGCAGTGGGTGTTTCTTAGAAATGGCCAATTTCCAAGGTTATATTTTCTGTCCACAATGGAATAAAAAAGACATAAGTAAAAGCATAACAACAACAACAAAAAAAATCCATCCACTTAGAAATTTGAAAATATTCTTCTAAGTATTTCTTGGGGTAAAAGTGAAATAAAAACTAAACTTCCATCTTATTTAGAAGTAAATGAAAATGAAGTGCCAAAAAGGTTTGTTGTCAAAGCTTAATCACCACAGGCAAACTCGATGATTGCTTTAAAATGTCTTTATTAGAAAAAGTGACTAAAAACAAATCACCCAAGACTTTAACTTAAGTAAAAGGATAATAAACAAATGCAAATAAGGGCATATGTTAACTAAGTACAAAAAAACTGAAAATAAACATATTGATTAATTAAACCAAAATCTGGTTCTGAGGAGGCCAATAAAACAGACAAATCTGTATGTTTTCCTAGAAAAAACTTCTCTCTCTCTTCCTTTCTGTCTTGTCTCTTTTTCAATCAAACACAAATAATCAACCCAAGGAAACAGAAAGAAGGCCATAAGAGATATAGAGGAAAACTTTTAAATAAGAGTCTATTACCTAATACTAAATACCGAGAAATTTGAAATGCCAAGTGAAATGCGTAATTGTCTAGAAAAGCACCAATTTCCAAAAACTTACTCAAAAAAAGGTAACAATCCATAAATGACTAATAATTATAGAGGAAACATAATGAGTCATCAAAACTCTGCACCCCACAAAAAGACACAAGACTTTTTATGAAGAACTATCGAAGTTGCAGAACAGGTAACTTGTCTTATGCAAAATGTCTCGGACACACAAAAGATGGAGGTCCTCTTACCTTTCGATGAAAGACTGATGAAAGCCAGTCTTACACCATGAAAAAAGAAAACTGTAGCTCTCTCTTTTACACCTCTTCCCCCTCGCTCTTCTCTACTCTCTCTCTCTCTCTTCTCTTATCTCTCTCCCCTCTTTTCTCTCCTCCTCGGTGCTGCTTTGTAGCCTCCCTCCCCCCACCAATAAAGACCTTTTGTACAAGCAAAAAAAAAAAAAAAAGAAAGAAAAGAAAAGAAAACTGTAGGCCAAACTTACCTGTGAACATAGATGCAAATATCTATGTAAAATATTGGCAAACTGATCCGGCACTATATTAAAACATGCTGTTCATAAACTGTTTCACATATTACTAGAAGTAGAGGCAATATTTTGGGTATTACAGAGATACTTTTATTTTAATAAAGAAATGCTCCAAAATCCAAAACTTTTTGAGGAACAATATGACACTCTAAGGAAACACCCTTAGAGCATATCTCAGATTTCAAATTCTGGATTAGAGATGCTCAAAGGGCATGTATAGTACATATGCCACATTCTAAAACACAAAGAAAACCTAAAATTCAAAACATTTCTGGTCCCAAGTATTTTAGATAAATGATACTCAACTTAAAATTATATTTTTACTTTTTATGCTTCTATTGATGGCAAGTGATATTTTCTCACTTACTACATTCATTAAAATACATACATTTAAGGGAGTATTTATAGAAAACCAGTACAAAGTACTTAAAGCTATGGCAAGAATCATGAAGACAGTAAGCAAATACACAAAATTTAAGGAACCCTAAAATATATACCATGATCAAAGTGGCTTTTTACCAAATATGTAACTACAGCCTCATAATATAAAATCTATTAGTCTTTTCAACAGATTAAAGGAGAAAAATCTTCTGATCATCTCAGTAGAAGCTGGAAAAGCATTTATTAAAATTCAATAACAATTTCTGATTTAAGAAAAAAAAGACTTTAAAGAGCTAGGGAAAAGGGGGGAATTCCTTAAATTGATAAAAAGTATCTTTAAGAAACCTATAGCAATGGCCAGGCGCAGTGGCTCACGCCTGTAATCCTAGCACTCTGGAAAGTCAAGGTGGGTGGATTGCCTGAGCTCACACATTCCTTGCCAGCCTGAGCCAGAGTGAGATCTCATTTCTAAAAATAGCCAGGCATTGTGGTGCGTACCTGTAGTCCCAGCTACTTGGGAGGCTGAGGCAAGAGAATCACTTGAGCCCAAGAATTTGAGGTTCCTGTGAGATATGACACCACGGCACTCTACTGAGAGTGACAATTCTGCCCAGGGTGACAAACTGAGACTGTCTTAAAAAGAAAGAAAGAAACCTGTAGGGAACATTCTATTTAACGTATTGGACCAATTCACATTAAATTAGAAATAAGGACAAAGATTTACTCTATAAATTTGCTATTCAACATTGTTCTATAGGTCCAATACAACTTAATAAGGTGGGGGGAAGTTATAACTATTGGGAATAAAAAGATAAGACATTTTCTGTTTGAGTATGATGTATCAGTTTTATAGGTACATGTGTATTATGAATCTATTTTTTTTATTTTTTATTTTTATTTATTTATTTATTTATTTTTTTTTTTTTTTGAGACAGAGCCTCAAGCTGTCCCCCTGGGTAGAGTGCCGTGGCATTACAGCTCACAGCAACCTCCAACTCCTGGTCTCAAGCGAGTCTCCTGCCTCCGCCTCCCAAGTAGCTGGGACTACAGGCGCCTGCCACAACGCCCGGCTATTTTTTGGTTGCAGCCGTCATTGTTGTTTTGGCGGGTCTGGGCTGGGGATTCGAACCTGCCACCTTAGGTGTACGTGGCTGGCGCCTTAGCCGGTTGAGCCACAGGTGCCGAGCCTGTATTATGAATCTACATAGTAGATATTGAAGAGACTCAAGTGAAAAGCATACACAACTAATAAAAGAACTTAATAAGGAAGCTAGATCAAAATCAGTATACAGAATGCTAGATCAAAATCAATATACAAAAATTAATAGCATTCAGAAAACTTAGAAAATGCAATGAAGAAAAAGATTCAATCCCCAACTAATTTCTAGAGATACAACTAATATAGAATGTGTAAGAAAATCATAAAATCTTATTAAGGGATTTAAAAGACATCTGAATATATGAGGGGAAAATACTGGGTTGAAAGACAATTTATTATAAATTATCAAAATTTTAAATTGGCGTTTACTTGCTTTTAGCAATTTCACTTCTGGGAGTTTTTCCTATTTAAAAACATGTTCACAAGACTACACATATAAATATTATAGGTAATAACAAGAATTGTAAATAATATAAATGTTGAAAAGAAAAATGATTATGTAAATTATGGCATATGCTTAGTAAGGAAAACGTTCTGCAGTTTTGTTTTGTTTTTCATGAAAAAATTTGATGTTTAGTTTGTTGCAAATACAACTCTAACAAGCATTTTGTTTTTGGTGTTGTTGTGCAGTTAGGAACAAGGTCGATTTACATGCACTAACATGGAACAATTTCCAAAATATTTATATATAATTAAGTGGCAAACATAAGTCACAGAACAATATATTTAACATATTGCTTATGTTAAAAACTAGCCTATTAAAAGATAAAGATATAAAACTGCATATAGGAAGTTTTAATATATGTATAAGGAAACCTATATATATATTAAATGTAAAGGCACAACGAAAGATCTAGCAAGATGTATACCAAACTCTTAAAAGTGGCGTTAGTAAGAAGACGATCAGCAGGGTTGAAAGGGACTTTCTTATCTTTTATTCTATACACTTCTTTTACTTCACATGTTTCTCATTACTTGTACAATACAACATCTTATTAAAGAAAGTAAAGGGTGAATAACACCAAACAAAAGAATCCCTGACAGGCAAACATCTTCAAAATTTGAAACTTTAAACAATACTACAAATTTTAAAATTTTTCCAGGCAAAAATTATAAAATTTTTTTTAGTATTCAGATGAAACTGAAGAAACTATGACAATGAAATTTTCTGGGAAAAGGACTAAGAAGTATCAGAGTCAACTGGCAAATGATATAAATATATACCTTTTTTAAAAATTAATAAAAGTAATTTTAAGAGGTTTAAGAAAGTTCCAACTTTTTATATGATATTCATTGAATTCATTACCTCAAGGCTTACTAACATTAACTGTTGATATGTTAAATTGAGAAATTTCATTCATAGGAAAAAAGAAAAACCATAAAATAACAGCAAAACCTGCCTGAATAAGCTTACAGATAAAGTCTCTTTAGTTAGACTAAGTTGCTGGTTAGATCCTAAAGCTTTAGGAACCCATTCTTTACATTTTACTACTATTTCAATCATTTAAAAACATTCACTCCACTAATTTTAATGTCTTGGAATCCTTTTCAAAACATGAAAGATTTATTCTATAAATCTAAATTCAAGGCCATTTAAAAATAAATGTTAGTGGCTGGGTATGTGGTATGGTAGCTTATGCCTGTAATCCTAGCATTTTGGGATGGTGAGAGGAGGATCACTTGAAACCAGGAGTTTGAGACCTGCCAGAGCATGATAGCAAGACCCCATCTCTACAAAAAAATTGGCCAGGTGTGGTGGCATGGCCTGTAGTCCCAGCTACTTGAGAAGGTAGGAAGATAGCTTGAGCCCAAGAGCTTGACATCGCAGTGAGCTATGATCACACCACTGCACTCTAGTCTGGGCAAGAAGAACAAGACCTTGTCTTTAGAAAAAAAAAAAAATGTTAAGTACCAAGAACTACCAAATTAGGCTGGGCATGGTAGTTCACAGCTGTAATCCCAGCACTTTGGAAGGCTGAGACAGAAGGATTGCTTGGGCCCAGGAGTTCAAAGTTACTGTGAATTACAATCATTACCATCAGGCCACGTTATTCCAGCCTGGGTAACAGAGTAAGAACTTATCTCTTAAAAAAAAAAAAAGAACCCCAAAATTCACTTGATTTGGATTACATAAATCTTTCTTTCATAAGTAAGATATCTGGGGAAAAAACTGGATCCATGTCAATTTATAGTTGCTGAATTAATTGGTTTCTAATTCTTTAGATAGTAAATTAATAATTATGTTTAGTAATTATTAATGTAGTTAATGAACAAAATGAACAAATGAAAAAATGTATTCAAGGGTGGATTATATCTGATATAGAGAAATTCTAGAAAAATATTCAATGTCTATTTTCGGCAGTTTTCTTTCAAACTAAATACATGATAGTAAAGAAAACATACTCAACCTTTCTGTTTTGGATTCACTCTCAATTTTGTACTGTTCAAAATCTTGGCTGAGAGACTGTAGTTTTTCTTGAAGTATCTTTTCACGTTCTACACTTCCTTGATAAAACGCCATCTTTTTTTCCATTGCTTTCACTTTTTCTTCCATTGCTTTAAATTCATGAAGAATTAGATAGCTGACTCCACAGTACTTACAAACTGTTTCTTCAGGTGACATCTAGGAAATAACAATATATACTCCTATTAATAAAATGATTATTTTTAAATCTGAAAAATAAAGTTCAACAGAAGATATTATTAGAACCATGCTGGTCAACTGAAGTAAACATATAGTGTGCTATACCATGGAGTGATCATTATGACGTTCCCCACATCTGATAAAATTTTTTAAAACCGGCATATTGTCTCTGACACAAAATCTTAGAATTAGAAGAGAGTCTTTTGGAGTAATTCTTTCTCCATGGTATCTTTAAGAAGGATTTACTCCTACAATGTTTTCCATACAATAAAACTTAAAATGGTAAAAACACCTTTATAATTTTTGTTTTCCGTGAAGTAGGAGGAAATCTCTGGCCCTTCTTTCATTGTCAACTGTCTGTGATCCTGGAGATGCCTCTTGGCTTTTTCAGATCTTACTCCCCTCGTTTGTAAAATTATTGCATTGGACCAAACAAACTCTAAGTTCCTGTTCAGTTTCATCATTTTATGACTTTTATAGAATGTAACACTTTGTCATAACATAAACAGAAAAAGTACTTTGAACCTAATCTCCCTATATCAATTCTTTTCTCTTAACAGGTCTGGTTATACCCATTCCATAGATTTTTTTTTAAACCTAAGACTACTGAAGTTAAATAATCAGCTGATATGCAGAGAAATTTAGACTAAAACCCAGGTCTATTTAAAACCTATGCCTTTAACCATTTGTATTATATTTATCTATCACGTATGTGTCAGCTAAATCTTATTTCCTTCAGTGAAAGTATTCTTTGAATTAGGCAAGTATATGGGCAGTGAAAAATGAAATTTCAGCACAATCAAGAAAGATAATTCTATTTTCTTTCTCATGTATAAATATTCCTCAAGAAGACTCTGCTTGCTTTTTTATTCACAAAGGATAAGGGACAGCTTCATAAAATACTTGCTCCAGCACTAAATTGAAATCAACTCTTGGATATGAGAGGAACATCCATTCTTTTTTTTTTTTGTGAGACAGAGCTTCAAGCTATCCCCTTGGGTAGAGTGCTGTGGCATCATAGCTCACAGCAACCTTCAACTCCTGGGCTCAAGCAAGTCTCCTGCCTCAGCTTCCCAAGTAGCTGGGACCACTGGTGCCCACCACAATGCCCAGCTATTTTTTGATTGCAGCCATCATTGTTGTTTTGGCGGGACCGGGCTGGATTCGAACCCACCACCTTAGGTGTATGTGGCTGGCGCCTTAGCCACTTGAGCCACAGGTGCTGAGTTGGAACATTCATTCTTAATGCTGTCTCCCTTGAGACTGTAAAATCTGCTCCTGTAACTAAGAGTGGGTGCCACCATACCTGCCCCTCAATGCTATTACACAAATATTGACTGGAAGAAATGACAAATTTTTATAAAGTAAAATTTGGCTCATTTAAATTTAATACTAAAAATTCTAAATTAAAAACCATTAATACAATACCGTGGGATATAGATGAATGACTACATCAATCTAATTGCCACTAATATCAAATTTATAGCTTCGTAAGGCACAATGTGTAGAAAAAATCATAAAGATAATCTCGTTCAAGCTCTAGAGGGGTTCATTGAGTCTATTCCAGCCCAGATACGTTGTTTAGCCTCCATTTTAACATCCCCAACGGTGGGAAACTACCTTTTAAACTACTTTCATCTTCTGCCACTTTTGCCTCTTAGTAAATTTCTTCTCATGCTCATCCCAAATCTGCCTCCCTGGAACATCCATTGATCCTATTCTTCCTACTAACCATGTGGACCGACCCCAGGCCTCTTTCACACACAAGTCTTTTTAATATTTAGAGGCAGCCACCAGGACCAATCCGCATCTTCTCTTCTCTAGGTCAACACCTCTAATCCCTTCAGCTAAATTTCTTCCTCATTCTAGATTTCTCTGAACTAGTTCCAGTGTTAAGTATGTTTCAAAGTATGGTACCTAGAATTGAATAATTCAGCTTAGTTGGTCTCACTAAAACAAAGAAGAGAGGACTCAAACTTCTCACATTCTATCTCATTAGTAATATCTGCTAATGCAAACTTAGACCATATTGGTCTTTTGTATTGTGAGCAATTACATGCTGCTATTATGTACTGTAGCTGGCTTTTATATTATATTAAAAAATACTGCAGTGAAACTCATGTCCTATTGTACTGAACATACTAAGCATTTCCTTTTCACCTATGTCCTCCTTTTAAAGAATCCACTTACCAGAACCCTGGCTGCGGTGTTTGGTACCTAAGATTCTCTCCTTATCTATCTGAGTCATGGCTGATTAGAATTGAATATTGGATACAGAAGCACCAAGCACTAAATGAGGATGATGCAACCAGACCTATAAATGTTGATAATCTAGGCATTTAGGTCGCCTTCTTGGCAGTCATAAGAGAGAAGGGTCATGCGCAAGATACACAGTAAGCCACATTGCCCACTGAGAAAGAAGGAGCACACACACAGAGGGAAGCTGAGACAAAGACGGTGTGGCTATGGAGAGAGAGAACACGGAATCAGTCACTGTCTCCTACCTGACGACCTCTAGTCACCTCAGTCCTTCTGGAGATCTAGCTGCCCTGATTGTCCTTTGGGATCCATGCCCACCCTTCCTCTATTAGTTTCCTCTTCTTCCTTAAGCTACCTATTCCTTGCAACCAATACTTCCCATTCTATTATGTGAGGATTTGGCTTTTCAGATCCAAGTACAGAACTGTAAGTGTAAAGGTAAATATGTATCCTATATTATCTTAGACATACATGTGTGTGTGTGTTTATAAATATAAAGAGAAAGACTATCTATCTATCTATCTATCTATCTGTATTAGGCTAAGTCTTTAGCTATTACCTTTTGTATCCAGGAAATTCTAAGCTGTGTTTTTGCAAATTTGATCCTTTTAAGTCATTTCACCCATTTACTCATTGATTTTAAAACGTTTAATATGACACAATGGAGAACAGACCTCCACAGCATGTCATGTCACCTTGGTTGATATGAATCCTTTACTTAGTACATTTCAGGTATAACCCCTCATCTTGTCATTAAACTATCCAATTATCTTTGCAAATAACCTATGTTTATTGATACTGTCTTCAGGAATATTAATTCAAACTTTGTCAAAATCCTTCATAAAGTCCACATATTCTATGCCTAATCAGTTTCTGGATCTAGTAACCCTCTACAAAATGAAATGGCAAGGCCTATGCTACCTCTTAGTGAACGTAAAATTGGTCCAAGGCTTACTGTTTTCTCTAATATATCCTCACAAATCACCCTTTAATAATATATTCTAAAATCTTGTCAAGAATTGAAATAAAGATCACAGCTTGCAATTTACGGGCATTTTATACGTGTACACAGAATGACTTTTTTACTTTATCCACTTACTTTCTACATTTCCTCAAAGATAATCAAGAGTGGGATCTGCAATCCCATTCAAAGATATGATCAGCTCCCAGAAATATAATTTATTCAAAGCAAGAGACCAGAACTAATTTAGAGCAGATGGATATTTTCTTAAAATCTTTTTGCCCATCTTGAGTATATAATTTATTCTAAGATATTACAGCTTTTACACATATTTCTTACTCTAAGATATTTTCATCCTTAACCTTTGCTTATTAATCACAATTTTATACCTTCTGGCAAAGTATGCTATCCTTATTCTAGAGAAAACTCCTGATAAATATATTTGTAACCTAATGCACAAAAGAGAAAGAGTATAAACTCCACGTTGTCAAAGCTATTAGAATGTTATTTCATCATAGAAGTTAAGGGAGGAAAAGCTGAAATAGGAGAATGATACATTTTAGAGAATAGGCCTTCTAAAAGTTCAGCAAAGAAAGAGGAAGTATAATATTCTTTGTGATCTAGCAAACAAGATAACAAAATTATAAAATAATAGGTCCACAGTGCCCACTTTGGCAGCAGATATACTAAAATTGGAACAATACAGAGAAGATCAGCATAGCCCCTGCACAAGGATGACACACAAATTTGTGAAGCCTTCCATATTTTTATATAAATGTCTTAACACAATAACTAAGAAAATGCCATGAAGGCTATGTTAACCAGTTTGGTCAAAATATTTCAAATGGTATATAAAACCAGCACACTGTACCCCATGACTGCATTAATGTACACAGCTGTGATTTAATAAATAAATAAATAAACAATAGGTCCACAAGGGCTATCTCTTGACTTCACCTAATACAATCTGAATCACTAAGCGATCTGTTAAATGAACACATTGCACAAAAATTTCAATGCTATTAAACTGGAAATAATTTCTGCAAGCAAGCTACAACAGAAAAAAATGTAATAACCATTTTAAATTCTTTAGTGTCTGCATGCACTAATTACTTAGGGCATTTTTTTTTTGAGACTTTAGAAAACATGAAATACTATAATTATGTTCCCAAATGAAGAAACTAAAAGTTATATGGCTTTCTGTGAAATATAATTTATGCTTCCTTCTTATAACTTGGTGTTATATCATCTTCTCATTTTGAAAGTAAAATAATGATATACTGTCATTCTTGACAAAAGGGTTTTGCTTTCTACAAGATTCACTTTGGAGGAGGCATTAACAAATGGAGTATTTTAAACAAACATAGAACCATTTGAAAATAAATTACAAAACAAACTTCTCAACTGTAGTGTTTGTACTTTTAAAATTGCAGTTATCGAATATCAAAATGATATAGCATTTTTAAAGGTTAAATTAAGCTTCAAATTCTCTTCCGAGTGTGTGCCTATACTTTCACTAGAAAAGGTACTCAGTACCCTCCCGCTGCCCAACTGTGGCATTCTCTGCTTAAAAAACTGTGCCTCTTTCCTCTCCACCCATCCTGTGCTTTTTGTCCTTAAAGAGAAAAGAAATAGATAAACTAATCCACAAAAGAGTAACAGTAGTATAAATTGCTAATCCTTCTAAGAGGTTTTTCATTCAAACAGATGCCTTTACTCTAAACAGTAAGTGTCTTAATACATTTCATTCAGATTACAAGAAAATTTTGAGGTAGGACACTGACGAGGCAAGCCATTAGTCACACAGACCACATGCCTGCTTCAGAAGGGCATCAAGGCCCTTCTCCATTGTTTAGTCGACTTGCGGCTCTACTAATTGAAAAATCAATGTGGTAAAGGGCATCTGCAAAAACACCTAAAGCTCTATTATACTTAGTAGTAAAAGACTGAGTGCTTTTTCCTTAAGCCTGGGGAAAAGGCAAGGATATTATTCAACATAATTCTGGAATATCTAGCCACAGCAATAACTCAAGAAGAGAAAATAAAAATTATACATATTAGAAGGAAGAAATAAAACTGTTCCTATTTGAGATGACATAATAGTCTACATAGAAAATCCCAAGAAACCTATAACAAAAACTCCTAGAACAAATAAGTTTAGTAAGGTTGTATGTTTTAAGATACACATAGAAAATAAACAATTAAAAAAAAGCTAAGACTATTGAATAAAGCGCCAGATTGCATCTAAAAAAAGAAAATAAACTGTAATAAGGTATATTTCTCTATATTCTCAGTGAGCACATGGACGCTGAAATTAAAAATACAATACAAAAAAAAACCCAATAGGAATTACAAATGATAAAAAAATTAAATACATAGGTATAGACATAATAAAACATGTACAGGATTCATGAACTGAAAACTACAAAATCCTGATGAAATAAACAGAAGAAGACCTAAATAAATGAAAGGACATACTATGTTTATGGTTTGGAACACTCAAAATAGTAAAGATATCAATTCTCCCTAAATTGGGATCTTACAATTCCTTTTAAACTCACAGCAAGATGTTTTACAGATATAGAAAGGAATATTCTCAAATTTATATAAAGCAAAAGCAACAGAATAGCTAAAGCCATCCTGAAAAAGAATAAAGTGGAGGAAGCATTCTACCTGATTGCTGTAGTAATCAAGCTTGTAAGGCACTGGAAGAAGGAAAGACACACAGATTAATAAAATAGACCCCAGAACCCAGAAACAGACCTACGTAAATATGCCTAACTGACTTTGACAAAGGTGTAAAAGCAATTCAAGGAAGAAAAGATGGCCTTTTCAACAAACAGTGCTGGTACAATTGGATATCTATTGGTTAAAGAAAAAACAAAAAGCACCTCGACCTAAATGTCACACTATATAATCACAGGCTTACAAGGTCTGACAACTAAGTCTGAGAATGCATCCTAGAAAAATGCAGCGTAACTCAGTGCTGAATATCACTACGGTCACCTTCTAAGTACTCCCCTTGGGAAACTACGTACCCAGGCAGCGCCTTATCCACCTTCAAAGCATTTTCGAACTCCTTTTCTGGAAAGGCCATCAAAGCTGTTGTCATACTACTCTTGACATCCTGAATGTCATCAAAATGTCTTCCTTTCAATATTTTCTTTATCTTTGGGTAAAAAGAAAAGTCACTGGGGACCAGATCAGGTGAAGCTGTTCCAATATAGATATTGGTTTACTGGCTAAAAACTCCACCACAGTGTGATCTGGTATATTGTGTCAAGATGCAAAAGCCATGAATTGGCCAAAATTTTCAGTTAAGATATTCCTGTTTCAGGTGCCCGTAGCTCAGTAATTAGGGTGCCATCCACATGCTCCAGGGCTAGTGGGTTTGAACCCAGCCTGAGCCTGTTAAACAAACAAACAAAAAAAAAGCAAATAGCTGGGCATGTGGCAGGTGCCTGTAGTCTCAGCTACTAGGGAGGCTGATGGTACATTTCAAAACTATTAAAAAAAGAGTATAATTCTGATAGATGTGTTACTTCAATATAAGCATTTCACATTGTATATCAAATCAGTTCACTGAAACCCATAAATGCATCAATGTACACTGCTATGATTTAATAAATAAATAAATAATATAAAGACCCCAATGGAAAAATAAATAAATAAATTTGAGTAACATCTTCAAAAAAAGAGGATTTCTTGCATCCAAGAGTTTGAGGTTGCTGTGAGCTATAACGCCATAGCACTCTACCAAAGATGACAAAGTGAGACTCTGTCTCAATTTAATAAAAAGATACTCCTGTTTCTCTATCAGTGTTTACTTAACAATGCTCCTCACAGTTAGTCAATGATTTTGATGCACAATTTGATGAAGTTCTGCAATGTTTTCCTTAGCTCTCGTTATTACTGGCTGCCCTGACTGCTCTTCATCAGTGATGCTTTCTCTCCCCTCAGAAAAATGCTTAATCCACTTGCACACTGCTGTTTTCTTCATGGCATTATCCTCATAAACTTGGAGTAAACATGTGCTGATTTCGCTTCCACTCTTGCCAACTTTAAGCCAAAATTTATGAATGTTTGTTCGTTGCTCTAATTCATGCTCCAACATTCTAGTGACAGCGCACAAAAACATGCAAAAACAGCAACGAACACCACTCAGCAAAACACTGTGTGTGACACGTCAACAGGAACACAACTGTGAGACACTGATGCGCCAAGTTTATGAAACCTTACAGATCTGTTTGTACAGTGCTGTCAATGTAAGCACATGGTGCTAAGTTCATGAACTTGCCAGGCCTCATAAATGTAAAACATAAATATATGATTAAAAATGATAGGAGAAATCTTCAGAAACTAGGCCAATATGTTTTATACTTTATATCCTAAAAATGAACCATAATGGAAAATCTGACAACCTGGATTTCATCAACATTAAAAACTTTTGTACTGCAAAGATCCTGTGAAGAGGATGAGCAGACAAGCTACTGACCAAGAGAAAATATGTGCAAATCACATATCTGACTAGGTCATAAAGAATGCTCAAAACTCAACAGTAAACAAAAAAAATTAGAAAATGGACAAAAGACAAGAAGACATTTCACTGAAGAGGATATAAAGATCCTAAATAAGCACAAGAAAAAATATTCAACATTATTAGCTATTAGGAAAATGCAAATTAAAACCACAATGAGATACCACTATACACCAGTGACAACATCAAATAAAGATACAGAGACATTGGATCACTCATACATTTCAGGTGAGAATGTAAAATGGTACAGCCACTCTGGAAAACAGTTTAGCAGTATCTTAAAAAACTAAACATGTAATTATCATACAATCTAACAATTATACTCATGGGCATTTATCCCAGGAAAATGAAAACGTATGTTCACATAAATCAATGTTTATAGCAGCTTCATGTGTAATAACCAGACACAGGATAAATCCCAGATGCCCCTCAACAAGTAGGTGAATGGTTAAATAACTAGTACATTCCGACCACAGGCACTACTCGGCAAGAAGAAGAAATAAACTATTCATATACACAATGACCTGAATGGAGCTCCAGAGAATTACAGAGTGGAAAAAGCTAATCTCAAAAGGTTACACTCTGCATGATGCCATGTATATACCATTCTTCAAATAATAAAATTATTCCAGACCAGATCAATCATTTTCAGGGGTCACAGATTGGGAAAGTGAAGGTGAGTGTGTCTGTACCAGGGCAACAGAAGGAATCCTCATTTTGATGGAACTGTTCTGAATCCTGACTCTATAAATTGCCAATATCCTGGTTATGATACTGTACTTTCATTTTACCAGTTGTTATTACGGGGCTTAGCTGGGTGAAGGATATGTGGAATCCTGTGATGTTCTTTCTTATAACTACACGTGAATCTACAATATCTCAAAATAGTAAGTTCAAGTTCAAAATAATAAAATAAAAACACACCAATCTGGCTCTGAAATACTAATGATAAATCCATGAAGACATTTTATTGAGCAATATCAAGAAATGTTGGTTTTATAATGTATAAATTATATATTATATACCTGTGTCTAATCTTTCCACTGGGAAGCCTCACCCAAGTAACCTCTATGACATTCTATGGTCAACCAGACTGCAAATGGACAAATTCAGATTTGTTCAAGAGTCATAGCAACATTTTGAAAAAAAAAAAAAAACTTGTTTTATCTAAGGAACCCCCTGAGGTCACAATATTAAGTGACTAGTCTCTCCAAAGATTATACTGCTTCCTATTCCTTTTGTCATATGTTTTTAAAATCGCAGTTGCTTCAAAATACACGACATGTGCACATGCACACACACATACCACAACTTTCCCAAGATGCTAAGTCTAACATTTCTAAGACTATTTTCTATTTCTTTTCCACTACTTTAACTCAACACAAAATCTGAACCTAGCCACGGTGGCCCAAAATGACCTGGAAAATTAAGTTTATTTTTTCTGGCAATGACAATGTATGCTTGGAAATACAAAACTGTTATTCTGAATAAATTTCAAAGTTCCAAAGTACTAAAATTACTTTACTGAAACAGGACAAAATGAGCTGTTACTGCTGGGGAAAGGGATTGTTATCCCAGAAGGAACAGTGTGCTCTCCAGCCCTTGTATAGCCACTTCTGTTTTGTAAAATAAACAACTCTCATCTCTTTATTTTACTTCATGTCCTGTGTTAATAAAGATCTCCTGAGGCTAAAATTCTATTACAAGTGTTCATTTTGTCACCATTGTAAAAAACAAGAGATCAATTTCACTTTTGCAAGCTCATTTTTTTCCGCTCACTTGTTGCTGTTGTTTTGACTCCTGCGTATGCCTCCTTGCAAAAACAGCAAAAGGAAGATGTCCATTGCTCTTTTCTAAAGAGAGGAGTCCATATGTGTGTAAATGGATTGACAGTCATAAAGAGAAGACAGATCCAACTAGAGCATCACTTTGCTGATCTATACGCAAGTGCTGTTTCAGTTTTAAATTGTGGCAGTAAAATCCTAAACCCAGAACTGTATTGTCATTTCAAGTGCGTTCTGCTTTCAGAATCCCGGATGAAAATTCTAGCCACGTTGCTGGGTATCTGAGGTCAGAGACAGGTAGGAGTCAGCTCAGCTGGAGTGAGCAGATTCAGAGATACAGTGCAAGCATACCCAGAGGTAAACCATAGAGTCCAGCAGCAGACAAAGGGGACAAATGTGAGCTTGATGGCCACCCTACGGGGCCTCTTTCACATTTTCTGCCCATTTAAAGAGAGGAGAAATGTTCCATGCTCAGTCAGAAATTGTGATAAAAAGCAAAAGACCTAGGAATGACAGTCAAAAATTATTTAATTCCTTTTTCTCTCGTAATCCCTGAGCAGATGAGGTGATCTGACAACCTTAGCCTTCTAATCAGGCAATAGATTCTCTATTATAAAATCATCATCCTTCTTTCTCCACACTTTTCTCCCAGGGCCATCTCCCCTGCCACCTTTACATTTTCTTATAACTCTCCTTTCTCTACTTTTACTCATTTTGGTATTAATAGTACAGTATAGTACAATCATTTTCACAATTAGTACAGTATAGTATTCATTTCATTAATAATACAGTATAGTACTATCATTTGCACTGGCGGAACATGGTGACTCATCCCTGTAATCCTAACACTCTAGAAGGCTGAGGGAGAAGCATCACTTGAACTCGGGAGTTCACGACCAGCCTGAGCAAGAGTGAGATCCTATCTCTATCAAAAGATAAAAAAAAAAAAAAAACAAAAAGAAGTAGCTGAGTGTGGTGGTGGGTGTGTATTACTCCCAATTACTGTGGAGGATGAAGCAGGAGGATGCTTGAACTCAAGAGTTTGAGGTTGCAGTGATCTATGATGATGTCACTGTACTCCATCCAAAAGAAAAAGACTCTGCCTCAAAAAAAAAGAAAGAAAAAAGAAATGAAATGGAGTACAATTTCCAAGCCATTATGAAAAAATTTTCTTCATCTTAAAAGTGAAACTGTTCTAATTTGAGCTATTCCTGTGATTACTGTAAACTATACATCTATATCTCTCACATTAGTCCATCTAGAAAGATACATGAAAACTGACTAGATAAGTTGTCCAATCACTAGGCAATTTCCTTAAATGATGGACAAATTATAAACAAATCAAATATAGGTAAGAAGTTATGGAAGACAAGTACTTATTGTAAGTGACTGTGCTATTCTACATTTGGGATGCTTATCCATATTTAGGTCACTTTATATTCAAGTATTCAGAATAGTATCTGGCCCTTCATAGGTTTAATAAATACTTGTGTAAGTATATTTAACTTTACATTCTAAACATTGGGCAGGCCAAGAGCTACAACCAGCATGTGTCCAGCATCTTAGGCAGCTGTGCTTCTCCTGGCTTTCCATCCCCACTGTCCTGCACTGCCTGGAGAGCTGCCTGGCACTCCTGCTTCAGACTCTGGCCTTGGATATATGAAATGCTCAGGTCTGGCAATTTTTAAACAATTCACTTATAAAGTATCTCAAATATGAGAGAACACACTCTACAATGCTCATAAATATGCAAAGTTGTTAAACATTCTCTAACCTGGCCAGCTTTTTCTCATCAGAAAGCTTCTGTTCCTTTGGCCTGGGATGGTTACCTGCTGTCTATAGCAATGGTTGGCCTTCAAAACCCAGCTCCACTTTCTCCTACATAAAGCTCCTTCTTTGACCATCCCGATATACAAGGATCTCTCTTTCTACCTTCTCCATTCTCACAGCAGATATTATCTTATATGGCATTTGAATCACAGACTACCTTGTAGAGGCTTTTTTTTTTTTCATGTCATTATATGTCCTTTTCCTGACGGGTGATCAGGACCTAAAGCGTAGGGATTGTTTCTTGCCAATTTTGTTTTGCTTTGTTTTTTTAAATCTCTACCACATCTAGACTAATACACGGAGGAATTCAGTTCAGGGTAAGAGAAAGGATATTCCATATCCTCAAACAATATAAGCACCATTTCTGAGGTGAACGAAAGCATACCTAAGCTCTCTCTGTCCTTACTTCATTATACCTAAATCAAAAAGTGAAGAGAATTGAATGAAGACTTAAAGGTCTTTTCTGGTAACTAGACTTCCCTTCTAGTTCCTGCTAGGTTGCAGTTTATATAAATCTGAAGGACAGGCAGCAACAGTAAGCTTCCAGTTAAATCAACAGCATGATTAATGCTAGCTCGCAACCCAAAGCAACAAGCACAACATACAAGGGCGCATCGGAGAGCTGACTGCAATCTCTAATTAAAATATAATAGACTGGAGGTGAATTAAGAATTGAGTATAGATTTACTATAAAACCTGGATGATTAATGATAGCTAAGGTTTGAGATTTTAACTTTCAATTTAAACCCATCATTTTCAAAGAGATGTTTTTTAAGTTATACCATTAACAATGTATGGATTGCCAAAGTAAATATGGGAGAAATGCTTTTGCCAGAGGACAGATGTGAACTAACAGAGAGGAGCGTAGAAACTGTGAAGGATCGATTGTTTACAAGATTCAATGGGTTGACACATAGTTGCCTCTTGACCAATGCAGAAGCTACTCAAAAATCCATGTGTAACTTTTGACTTCTCAAAAACTACGAATAGCCTACTGTTGACCAAAAGTCTTGTTTATAGCATAAACAGTCGATTAGCACATATTTTGTATGTTTAATGCATTATACATGGTATTCTTACAATAAAGTAAGCTAGAAGAAAGAAACTGTTATTAAGAAAATCCTAAGGAAGAGAAAATCCTGTATGTTAACTATTCATTAACTGGAAGTAGATCATCATAAAGGTCGTCATCCCCAGGGTCTTCACGTTGAGTCGTCCCATGGTCTCTGTGGTAGGTAGCTGAGGAAGAGTAGGAAGAGGGTAGGAAGAGGCGGGGCTTGCCTTGTCTCAGAATGGGCAGAGACAGAGGCAGCAGGAGGGGAGGCAGAAGAGACAGGCACATTCCATGGTGCAACTTTGAGAAAATACAACATAATTTCTGACTTTTTTGCTTTGTCATTTCTCTTGAAAGGTTTCTACGCGGCATCAATATTTCTTTCAATGTTTGCTTTAGTTGCAGTGTCAGTATCATAGAGCAGTCCATGCTATAAGAGAAGTGGGAAGCATTCTGCAATGAACAGAACCCTTTGCCAGAACTTCTAGCACTGGTTCTTGCGCCTTCTTCCTCATTGTCTGGGACTGGATTGGAAGCACTCATATCTTCTGTTAATTCCTCTGGTGTGGCATCTGAATTTCTCCAAGATCAGTATCTTAAAACTTTTTGTCTTATTTTTTCCACATCCAAATCTTTTTCATGATTACCTTGATTGACTCTCTTATTAATCCTGTGAAGTTATGTACAACATCTGGACACAGTTTTCTCCAGGAGAAATTTATCATTCTGGGCTTGATGACTTTCACAGTTTTTTCCTACAATGATGGCATCTTTAGTGGTATAATCCTTCTGGACATGTATGATGGCCTATTACGTTCTCTTCTACAGCACTGACAATCCCTTCCATAGAGTATTGTGCATAATGAGCCTTAAAAGTCTTTATGACCTTCTGATTTACTGGATGAATTAGAAACACTGCATGTTGTGTTTGGGGGCAAGTAGACCACTTCGACATCTTAGGTGTTGAACTCAAAGAGTTCTGGGTGGACAGAGGCATTGTCCAAAATCAAAAGAACTTTAAAAGATAGTCCCTTACTGGTAAGGTAGTTCCTGGCTTCAGAGACAAAGCACTGATGGAACCAGTTTAGAAACAGAGTTCTCATTGTGCAGGCCTTCTTATTGTACAACCAAAAGACTAGCAACTGCTGTTTCTCTTTTCCCTGCAAGGCTCTGGGTAACAGCTCTATAGATAAGGACAGTACTGACCATAAACTCAACTGCACTTGCACAAATGGTAGAGTTGGCCTATCCCATCCTCCCTTAACTCCTGGTGCTAGCTTTTCCTTACTAATAAATGTCCTTTGTGGCATTTTTTTT
>NW_003852471.1:4315748-4331732 GCF_000181295.1 Otolemur garnettii | reverse complement strand
TCCCAGAATGCTAGGATTACAGGCAGAAGCCACCACACCCAGCCTCTCAATAGTTTTCTTAATAGCATCTAGAATTCATTTGCTGTCTCCTGGTAGGAAGAAGCTGCTTCTCCTATTATTCTAACATTTTTTAAAGCCAAACTTCTTTCTAAAATTATCAAACCATCTTTTGCTGGCACTAAATTCTCTAGCTTTAGATCTTTCACCTTCCTTTTGATTTAAGTTGATTTTCCTCAAATCTTATTAAAGACTATAGGTATGACTTTCTTATAGCAATCCTGCACCCACATAAAAATTGCATTTTCAATATGAGAAAAAAAAGTATTTCTCAAAAAGTGAAAGGTTTTTGCACCTGTTGGTGCAACTGCAGCTATGGCATCACAAATCTCTTTCTTTTTTGACATTGGTCCTTCCACTGCATTCATTTACCTTGAAATGATGGGTAACCACAACTGCAAACCTCAATCTACAGTACACATCAAACAATTCTTTTTCTTGTAATGTTGTGACTTTTCTCTGCTTCTTGACAGTACTTCTAGCATCACTACTAGCCCTTTGTATGGGTTCCTTGGTGTTATTCAAGGCTGATTGTATTACAGTAAACGTGATGAAAAAGACACAGGAACACCAAGAGATCACTTTTTATAGAAAAATGAACATGTGGAGATGATTAGTGTCATATGACATTTTATAGCAACAGGAGACTGCTCTGAAATTATTACAGTAGTACAGTATGTAATACAGTTAATTTTATGCAGTTACGGTTTAATGCTGTATCTTTTACATTTGTTTACATTTCTCTTGACTGTGAATGGCACCATGTACGGTGTGTATATGTGTGGATTAAGTTTTCATAAACTATAACTTTTCATAACGGATTTATGTATATTTTATAGTAGTTGATACAACAGACTAGTATCTACATAATCCAATATTTTCGATATTTCTAAGCTACGTGGTTCATCTGTTTTTTTGAACTGTTTCAAATCTCAAAAAATTTTTCCAAAGTATTTGTTGAATAATTAGACCTGGGCTGTTCAAATCCATGTTGTTCAGGATCAGCTGTACTATAAAAGGCTTTAAAAGCAGTGCCTGTCACACAGTAAGTGGCAAGAATTAATGTATGCAAAATTGCATCATATAAAGACTTAGAAATCTACCTTCATAAAAACTTACAAACATGGACATTTCTGGAGCTTTCTTTTCATGAGGGCTCTACAACTACTTGGTCAAATACTGTACTAGAACTTTTTATTTGTCTTCTTCCAAAGGGACAAAATTCTTTACACTGAATTGAATTCTACAATTATGCCCAACATGATTGACTCCCACTCCATTCATTCATTCAGAGTCTGTGGCAAAAATAAATATAAAACCTCTGAATTTACTCCACTAGGTTGAAAAATTACCTAGCTGCTAAAATGCTCCTACTGTTATGCTATAGTAATGCAATATAATGCCATACCTTTTGGATTTCTTCAGGTAAAGCATGCATGGGAATGTGACGATCCATACTTTCCCAAAATATGCTGAGAGAGTTCTCGAGCAAAACAATCTAAAGACATTGATGGCAATAGTCAGAGTTGATACATGGTACTGAAAATCCAAACTAAGATGATTTATAAATTTTTAGGAGCACCTGGGGGACTATTGGAGCATCCCTATTCATTAGGGATGTTTTCAAGAGATATTTATCAACTTGGTGTTAAAAGGTATGATTGGGGTTTTCTCAGTTATTAGGCTAGTAGAAGAGGAAAGAACTATAGACAGAAACTGCTGAGTTAGAAACCATATTTTCTCATTTGTTAACACTTTATAGTTTAATAGTAATTTCTGCTGTGGTTTATTACTACTCATTATTTGATTTGCAAATACAGAATAACTGTAAAATTTTAAATTCACATTTCAGTATAATTTTTAAAATATCAAATATTTTTCCTGAAAAGCTGCTAGAAAAAAACATAAATATTTCAGTTCAGGCCGGCGCCTGTGGCTCAAGTGGTTAAGGCGCCAGCCACATACACCCAAGGTGGTGGGTTCAAATCCAGCCCAGGCCCACCAAAACAACAATGATGGCTGCAACCACAAAAAAAATAGCCAGGCATTCTGGCGGGCGCCTGTGGTCCCAGCTACTTGGGAGGCGGAGGCAAGAGAGTCGCTTGAGCCCATGAGTTGGAGGTTGCTGTGAGCTGTGATGCCATGGCACTCTACCCAGGGGGATAGCTTGAGGCTCTGTCTCAAAAAAAAAAAAAAAGATATTTCAGTTCAGCAGATAAGAATAGTAATTGTGGCCTGAATGCTTGTTTAAATGATGAACTACTGACAAAAACATTTAGAATTACCAGATTAAATATGACATATAGTCACTGAACAGAAGAGTCATCAAAGCCTTAGGAGTCCAGTGCCAATTTTATCTAAGATAGACATTTATATAATTTTATGCAGTTATTTTACTTTTAACAGATTTTGTTTTTCCAATTAAAGCAATTCAATTTAAAACTTTATGACTACTTTTCATAAAACCACACGCAATGAACAGAGAAGCACTTGGATTCTTTTTTAATCCTTTCCAAATATGCCGGAAGAATAGACAGTCTAGTTTCAGGGGGACATTTATATAGAATATCTAAGGAGTTGGGGCTGGCAGCAGAGTCAGATAACATGGTCATAATTCCACCGCAGGGAAGAAGGCCTGAGGGCCATGAGTTATAGACAAGAGCAGGCCAAGAGGTCAAGAAAGAAAGTGTCTTTTATGTTTACTACAGGGGTGGGGAGTTAGTGATGGCTTCCTGAGGTTTGTATTTGATCAGAGCAGGATATTGATAAAGAGAGACTAGAGAGGCACAGCCCTCTATCAGAAAGAGCAACCCCAGCCAGCCACAGCAGGGTGGCAGAAAAATTATAGTCGACACAAAGTCCTATAGTGGTATGATTTTTATAAACTGTGCAACCATTGGTGAAAGAAGGGATTCCTCATTTCCTATGTTAACACAAATACTTATTTCAGTGAGTTGCTGTTGAAAACAACTAATGACCTTTATATCTTCCCATATAAAACACAATATGACACGCGTTGAGGGGAAGGTAAAGTTAACTGAGGTCAATTACCCGGGGTAAAGTTAACTATGTCAACAGAGGCCCAACTGCCGACTACATAATCTAATGTTTGGCAGATTGTCACAGTCAAGTGGCAAGAGCCCAGAATGCTCATTATTCTCATTTCTGCCACTTTACAGTGGGTTTGCCACCAGTAAAATAAAATAGTATCATCTTCAGCTCTACCAGGAGTAGGATTTTCCCTAAAATTACCAACCAAATCTCCTTTTAAAGTTTTAAAGTTAATAAAATTAAGTGACAATATAAACAAAGCACCAGTAAAACAGTTTTTATTTACTACCTTCATTATCTGTGACTCTAATCTAACTTAATGGCTTTATTATACCAAGAAGAGGAACTGGTAGGTTCTACTGAGGGAAAATTAAAAATAAAATATCCTGCCAACCCAGAAAACTTTCCACAATGCAGAAAGATCACAATTTTACTAGTAAGTAAGCATTTAACTAGAATGCATAGCCAATCTGCTAATGAGGTCCCAAAGAAGAAAATCACACTTCATACAGTCATGGAGACACAGTTCACTGCGTAAGTTCTCAAGAAAACTGCTAACGTGTCATGTAAGAGACCTTAACACAGTTTGCTGTGTTTTTATTGTTCATCTTCAGTTCACTTTTTATAGTATCTGGGGCAGCCATCTGTGTTAGCTAATTGCCTTGGTCCTAAGGAATTCATCTCTGTTACTAAGCAGGTGGTTACAACTAGGAATAAGGTGCCTAAACTTCTAAGGTGACAAGGAGATTGATGTTTACACTGTGAAGAAATGACTTCCAGGCCCTCCAGAAAAGGACTCTCTTAGGTCTTTACAAAGATTGCTTAAATATTACAAGAATGGAGGAAGCCGTAATAAATACTAGTTTCTTAATAAAAAGGGCCTATTTCTCTTATGACAACAGGGAACATTTGTAATTCTTAATTTACTCAACATTATTTTACGTGTTTTATCAAGTAAGTCCTTTCAACTTTCACATATGTAAACTGCCCTTTTGCAAGAGGTGTGGTGATAAGTGACTGCAGATACTTAGGTGTTGTAAACGTCCTTTCTCACGCCTGTGTCACGCTGGGCCACCAACTCCGGTTCAGCTTCCAGACTCTTACGTAAAAAACCATTCCCTTGGCATGAATCATCAGCAGGTCAGGGACAGGTGAAGGCGGGAGTTCACGTCCTTTGACTTTCCTACAGCAGCGAGATTTTCCAAATACAAGCCAACTGCAAGGCCAGACAAAACTGCTGGAAGGGCCTTCACATTTGTCCCTTTTTAACCGGGTTGTCTCCGGACTTGCCAAAGCCGGAAGAGAAGGAGGAGGGTGCGGGGCTGAGGCAAAGCCGCGCATTCCTGGAGGCAAAGCAGGGGGCAGGGTCGGGGGAGGGGGCCGGGGGCGGTGCCTGGGCCGGGCGGGCTCGCGGAGACCAGACCGGGGTGCAGGGGGAGCACGGCGCTCCAGCCCCTCAGCCCGGCGTCGCAGCTCTGCTTTCCGGACCCTCCCCAGATGCGAGCACGCCTCCGCTCCGGAACTGCCTCCCGGGGGACCAGGTCCTCCGGGTCTGATCGAAGCCATTGTTTCTCACCTAGACCTCCACTCCGCCGAATGCGAAACGGCTTTCCCGGTCTCCCGGGCGACCGCGCTGCCCGTCGGCCTGACGTCAGGGCGCGACGACGTCACGGCCCACGCCTGTAGCTGACGCGGAAGCAGAGGTGCCGTGCGCCGCCCAGAGCCCCAGGCGCCGGGCGGAAGCGGGAAAGGTCCGGGCGGGTGTCGGAAGAAAGGACTGGTCTTACGCGAAGTGCAGTGAAAGGGAGGGAAGGGGATTCAGGGGACAAGCGGGGAAGGCGGTGGAGTGTGGGCTGGAGTCTCGATGGCTGCAGTTGAAAAGAAGGAAGAAGTCCCAGTCCTGCGGAGGTTGGAGAGGCGTTGCTAGGAGTTGGGGGGTTGATAGTCCTACCCCTCAAACCTGTCTCCTGGGCCTGTGTGGTGGACGCAGCTGTGGGCGGTTAATGTTTTTGATTGCAGTACGAGATTCCTGTAGATGTCATGGGTGTAAAGGGAAGCACTGGCCTCAGTCATTGCTACGACAGCAAATTAATTGGAAAGGCGTTGTGAAATTTTCATTCTAGTCCCGAAGGGTCAAGATGAAAGGCGTAGTTCAAGAAGCATTTTGAGACACCCTAGTCCACCGTGACTGACTTAACCTTCATTCATAAGCAAGTGTTTATTGATGACCTACTATGCAGCAAGCACAGCATCCTGGGAAAGGGGAATACTCCTCTAACTAATCCAGGCAAGATCAGCAGGTCAGTCATTTGCAGCCAAATCTCTCCTTTTTGAGCATTATATAAGGTTCAAAGTACAGTTCTTCCAGGAACCGAAGAAAATGTTCACAGCCCCCTAGCAGGGAAAGAGAGTGATTACTATCGAATAAAATGAGATTAAGTAAATACAAAGAAAATTAATGAAACCTGTAAATTTAAATGCATAGCAGTGCTAGTACAGTAGTCTAACTGCTTATTGATAGCTATTAATGAAAATGACAGCATGAAGTTCTGAACACTTCCTAAAAGCGTCGTTCTTCAGGACACTAAAAGTTTGGGAGATAGGTATACCCTCTACACTTAACCTGAGGGGCATTTCTGCCCAACACCTGCCACTGACTTTCTGTTCACACTCCCTCAAAAAGGATTCCTTCATCTGGGAAAAACAAGCAATAATTGAAGGATTGAAGAAAGGATTAAGTGGTCCAGAGGACAATCAACTAAATGGCAAAAGTACAGCATGCTTATGAGAAGCCTAAAGAACTTTAAGAGCTATTCCTCCCCATCGTGTTTCTTTGAGGAACAGGGAAGGTAGGACTGTTCCCGTTTTGTAACAGTGGAGGTTTTCATATAGGATACAAAAAAAGTTCACCCAAATACATTGAGTGCTTTATCTGAAACAGGAATCACACCCAAAGCAAGATCGCTCTGTTCTGGGGCTAGTTTTTCTTGTAGTTGCATTATGAGCAATGATATTTATTGAGTACTCTGTATATGATAAGGAAAGGCAATACTTTAAGGATGGGGAAGCATCTAGTGAAAAGGCTGTAAATCACTCTGGCTTAGTTTTATCTGTACATTTCCTTTGAGATGTATTTACTTTCCACTGTAAATTTCCCTTAGAACTTCACTGCCCACTTAAGGTAGCCACCTGTGATTAATCTAGTTAAAATTAAGTAAATGTAAAATTCCCTTGCTGTATTGCAATAGCCATATTTCAAGTGCTCGGTAGTCATATGTGGCTACTGTATAAGACAGCATGGGCATAGAACATTTTCATCATTGTAGAAAGTTGGACACCATAGACCCAGTAAGTATTTTAAGGAGGAAGAAAGGTAAGTTACAAAGACTAGCCTTTTTAAAAAGAGAACAGTAAAAAGTGTTACTCCTGAAGAAAATACAGGTGGAGTGTTGTGGCACAGTGTTGCAAAATATATTAAAAAAAAAAAAAAACCCTGTACTCTGTTGGCGTTTTTTCTTTTTTTTTTTTCTCGTGTCTGTTGGTCTCAATCTCTTATTTTCCAGATTTCTGTCTTCCTCTCTCTGATTCTTTTTCCTACCCAACTACTGGCCATACTAGAACTGAAGTATAATTTAAAATATTTTCATGATTGAGTATATGGAATAAAGTTTATTGTTATCCCATTTTCTTAATTTTTAAATGAGCTAAGTTGTATCTTTTATATTGACTTTTAAAAGTAATTTACTAATAACCAAATTTAACTTCTTTTATGATGATTATTATGATTTGCCTTGTAAGTCAGGGGAAAACTGCCTCTAGTTGTTGGATAGCCTCTGTAAAGTAACTAGTGCTTTCTATTTGGTCTGCAGACCTTTATGTTGGTTTGAGAACACAGTGCTTTTGTTATTGTTATGAATTTACCTAAGAGATTTATCCAGGGTGCAGTCATTAATCCCATTCATTTTGGAGAGTACTTTTGTATTCCCTCCTCTCTACCTCCCAACCCCCTCCCCAAAACATGTGGGAGAATAGGTACTTTGTATTCAATTCTGTTTAAAATACCAGGCAGTCTACCCAAAGTGAAAGGGAGCATAGCAAAATTACATTTAGCCCCAACTTTATTTTAGTCCTATGGAGCAGAGCATATTATAACTCAGTCCCCTTAAAAGTTTAAATAAAACATTTGCAAATAGGCCTCCCAGGTTGGACCCAACCACACTTTCACTGTTTCTGGGTTCCATCTAATGCAAAAAAACAGAACATTTTTGAAAAACTAACGTTTATTTGGTTCTATCTGCCAGGCACTTCATACACAATGTCTTATTAAATTGAGAACCCTTCCAAACATAACTCAGTCAGATCCTACCTATTATTTACTTTCCACCCAAATAATAGAAGTAGCTGAGGGCATGGGATCACAAGAGTGTACTTGGGCTAAATGTAAGTAGAAGCATCTCAGCCTGAGCCTCACATAGTGTTAGTTGACTCTGCCAGCCAGTACCCCTGGGGCAATAGCTCACAGTGGTTTAGTAACATGTAAATACATATTCAAAATGTATTTAATTCAATAAACTTAACTTTGTCTTACACTTAGCTTTCTTCATTACCTTTCCAATATAGCTCCCAGTTTTCAAGAAAGTCAGCTGCAAGGAACCAGTTGATTTGTTTTACTTATCCCCAACACATTTTCCTCCCCCTAAGATATGAATTGGATTTTCTTTTCTGATGTGATTTTTTTAAGCTAAACTGCTATCAACAGTTAAAGCTTTAGACTGCTTTATAAAGCTGCTTTGTCTATTTTTGGACCCCAGATTAGTCTGGAGGTGGCTTAGATCACAAAATACAATTTGTGTATCTCTATCTTTTTGAATCCATCATATTTATAGTGTAAACTTTTGAGTAGCTAATAAATGTGACATGTTTAAATAGCATTTCTAGGAGTTAAAATGCCTTGTCATCTGTGCAGGAATAAATTTGTACTGAATTCTTTCCAGCCCTGAGGATATTATTATTGAACAAAATTTCCAGTGGAAACAAATCAAGCCTTTAAATGATGTCTGCTCTCAAATATTAAAAGTAAGTCAAGCACTACAGCAAAACCTTTAATGATTGTAAATGTATTTCCCTGTGGTCTGTTCACTACTGATAAGAGCTTTATCCAAAAATATACTGTGTACCAAATACATCTTAATATTTGTCCTTTGAATATATTTTAAAACACAAAGAATAAAGCTCTAATGGCACTAACTTATCACTCAATGTATTTGAAGCTCAAAACACAGCACTAATAGCTCTTGGAGAGATTATTCTTTAAATTACCTAAATTCCATTTATTAAACTCTTAGCATCCAAGGTCTGGCCTATAATAAGCATTTAGTAAATGTCATTGAATTCAGAGTGAAAACTAATAATTGCCATAGACATTTAAAAAATAACTCTTGTAAAATTTATTATTTGCTTATTTAGTGGAATTATTGCTATTTTATTTCTCAGAATTCCATAAGATTCTAATAAAGAATCTTAGAATCTGAGTTACATTTGTTTTGCTCAGTGATTAGCAGAAGTGATTTCATTCTCCCTTTGTGGAGATGAAGCTTGTGTTTCTCTACCTGTAATTTTAGGTAGCCACTGAATTTACAGGAAACTAAGTATAGCAATTTTCCTGTCGTTATGTCTCCATTGATAGAAAATTGTAATACCAATAAGAACTTGAAAATCATCTTGAGTATATTTTCTTGTGAACTATTGATATAAAACATCAAGCGTTTTATTAGATCAAAAAGATGAAAAAGATTAAAATAATTATATCATAGTAGCCTTAGTTTGCAAGGCTGTAGAACAACTAGCACTCTTAAACATTGCCGTTAGATAAAAAATTAGACCATTTATTATGTTTTAAATCCCTTAAAATGTTCAAAACTGTTGTAGTGGACACTTGATTCTCCTTTTTTGTTTTGTTCAGGAATTCAGACTTGTGTACCCCCACTCTCTGCCTGAACCCCAAGCACATGTCAATCAGCCCAAGTCCCAGAGTGAGTTCAGATTAGATCATTTCTGTTAGCCTCTTCCCCTTTATCAGTGATTAAATCAGGAATGGCCTTGACCCAGTTCTATCCAAAAAGCCTCCAAGAAAAGGTTGCTGGACACTCTGGGGAAAGTTCTTTCTTATTAGCACCTGTATTCAGTGTTCATCACAGTCTTATTTACCATGTTTAAAAATAGGAAATATCAAAATTTTAAAGAAATTGATTCATTCAAACAAGATTATGAAGCTGTTAGTAATGATGTAATTCTTTGGTAATGTGATAGAATGTCCTGGTAGATTTGTCTATGAAAAAAGCAAATTCAAAATAATATTATATTTTGTGAAGTATTCTAGGTAGCATTCTAAATGTATGTTTTATTCTTTCCATAAATATGTATTTTATTAGAATGCCAGGGTAGTTCACAGAATCAACAGATGAGATACATAACCAAGGTTCACAAAAGCAGGAACCAGGCCTGCTTTGAGGACCTCAGGTATGGATCCTGAAACTCTAGAAAGCCATAGAGACTCAGCCCTGCAAACCTGCCACTTAATAAAAGCTAGTTCTGTTCTCTTACTGTTTTTTGGCAGTCTCTGCACATGGAAGAGCAGTGGAGGCCTAACAGTCCAGTTTTGACACCAAAATGCAAAGAGGCGGTTTCTAGTCCCATCTTCTAGTTACAAAGTGGGAGGAAATGATTCTCATTGGCACATCTTGAATTATATGCATATCTCTTGACCAAATCGCTGAGGACTGGAGAGATCAGCGACTGCAGGCAGCTGGCTCAGCTTGAGGTAGGTACTTGCCTCTTTGCCAACTGTGGGGAGCAGGTAGGCAAGCCACCCAGAGACACCTCCCCTTCTAATTACACCTCTAGAGGAGGATAGGCAGAGGCAGAATCCAGGGAGGAGGGGCAGTTGTGTCCCAGAAGAAGTGTGCTGAGTGGACAAAATCAATCCTCCCTACATATACTTAAGTGAGAATCAGAGTTAGCTGGGAGAACGTTTTTAAATTAAAGATGAATCTTGCTCTCTCTTCCTACATGTGGTAAGTTGAGAGGAGAATTATATATTTTCAAGAAAGCTTCCAAGGCATTTGTTGTGTATATCTTAATGCAGGAGAATCCCCTTCTTCCATAATGTGTTTCACATATAACAAAAATCAATGTGTGTGTAAACAGGCCTACTAGGGATTATAAAAGGAAAATGAGAAGGAGTGTATACATCCACTGAATCAAAGTTTAAATAAATAGGAAATAAATGAATGTGGAGTTTCCCAAGCTTTCATTTGACTGGGATGCTTCTGCGTGTTGAACTATCTTGGTGTTGACATTTTCTTTTTGCCCTCTAAACTTGATTTATCTGCAAATGTACAAACATTTAAGTTATGTAAATAGATATCTGAGCAGAAAAACACATTCTGTTCACACGATCTTAAGGAATTTAGACTCCGGTGTCTCGTAAGATGGCATATTTTTTATGCCCTTGGGGCTTTGGAACTGCTGTACAGAAGAGGTGTCTCCAGTTGGTATGCCTGGGAGATCATTGCACCTCTGGAAAGAAAGCTGCTCAAAGGAAGGACAGCCAGCTCAGAATCACGACTCTGTTAATAGTCTGTGTGAAAAGTGGACAAAACTCGCATCCCAAACTTGCTGCCTTTGCTCCAGTTCCTTTCTGTGTAAGCATGTCACATGAATCACGCTTGTGCCCTGTGCCTCAATTAAAGCTTTCCTTGGAAGGTTTCCCCAGCTTGATTGCTTATTGATGGAGCAGCTCTGGTTCCCAGTTCGTGTAATAAGTACATCCTGTCTGAGCGGGTTTTATTACCGAATGTTACCCAAGTTCTGATAACAAGGGGACGCCGCGTCCTCCCCCTGGTGAACTCACTCCCAGTCCCAGAAATATAGCGTGACTGCCCTCCCCGCCGAGGTTGTGAAAGTGGAAGCCGGGCGCCGCCCTCCAGCACCTGCGCCTCCCGCTCGGCCAGGGCCGCCCGGAGCACGAAGTGCGTGCGACCGCGGCCGGGCAGGTCACGCAACCCCGCGGGCTGGCCGCCTGCTCGCCGGCCCCGCCCGGCCGCCTGCGTGCACGCTGCGGCTTTCCGGCGAGCCCGGAGCCGGCCTCGCGTGCCGACTTGGCCGCGTAATCCGGTGAGGAATGTCGGGCCCGCCCGGCCCCCGACGCCCTCCGCCGACTGTAGCCTCAACAACTGATGCCCTCACGTTAGCGCCGAGAAGTTTCCATTTCCGATGGTGCTCGGCAAACACCACGGGCCGCGCGCCGAGGCAGAGGGGAGCGCGGGCGGGGGGATCGGGCCCGCCCGCGCCCCTCGGCCTCCCCGGGTGCCCGGGCGCTCGCGCGGCTGCGGCCGACCGCTCCGTCGGGCGGCAGCAGCGGGCGGCCGGCCCGGGCCGGGGCCAGAAAACCCGGGAAGGGGCGCCCTGCAGCCCCGAGCCCCGCGCGCTGCCGCCGAGGGCGCGGGCGGCGAGTTCCGTTGCCGGGCGACCGACCCCAGCGACCTGGCGCCTACTGCGGGGGAGCGAGGGAGCGCGAAGGGGCAGGGCCCGCCGACGCTGAAAGGAGCGGGGCCGCGGGGGCAGGGTAGCGTCTTTGTTCGCATCCGGGGGGCTTTTCTTTTTTAATTTAAAGAGACGGGGTCTGGCTCTGTCGCCCCGGGCAGAGGGCGGTGGCGTCACAGCTCACAGCAACGTCAAACTCCTGGGCTCCAGCGATCCTCTGGCCTCATCTCCGCAGGAGCTGGGACGACTGGCGCGCGCCACCACGCCCGGCTCTTTTGTGGGGGGTCGTGTTTTGAACACCGAGAACAGGAGTGTTACTACAAATAGGATGGGATTTTTCCGTCGTGGGCCTCGGAAGGGCTGGGGGGGCGAGTCGGCACGAGGAGGAGGGTGGGCGCGCCGGCTGCCGGGCCCCTCTCACGCTACGCCGCGTGCAGGCGAGGGGAAGCGCGTGTCGTGACGACTGGAAATGAGATCAGTTTGAATAACCGCAGCGTCGGGGCCGGGAAATGCTTCCAGTCACGCAGCCGTTGCCTCGGCCCGGCGCCGGCGCTGCCCGGGTGGCCGCGGCCGCCCCGCGCGCAGGCTCCAGCCTAGAGAGCTGGGAGGGCATCCGTGCCGTCCAGGCGGTCGCCGGTGGGGGCGTCAGGATACTTCTAGGGACAGCAAGGGGATGGGGGGAAGGGAACTGTAGAGGAAAACTAAGCAAAATGCTACTTGCGTGGTTGGGGGCTGGATTCTGTGAGCAAATCGAACTTCCACAAGCACACTGGAAATAACCCCTGTAAATCATTGTCTCTTACGCTTTGCCTGGTAGGTGACTTTAAAAAAAAAAAAAAACCACTCACTGAACTCTAAGGTCATTAAATGTGCCTTCAATTCGTCTTCATTTAACAGGACACAGGGCTTGCATATGCGTGCATAAAATATAATTTATACAGTCAAGTCTGGAAGCATAGTTTGGCGAGAGGAATAACTGAATTCAGTAAGAGTCAGGGTACAGTTACTAAAAGGATAAACAAAAAAAAATCTGTCTGTGACACAAGGAAGCTATTACATTCGTCTTTTCATGGTCTTGAACATCTTGTACCAACTCAACAATAATACCCAGCAGAAACTTCTAATTAGACACAGAAAACCCAAGTATTTAGCTGTGCAGGCAAACATCAAAAAGTTCTTATGACACAGGAATAGCGTAAGACCCCAGTACATCCTTCAGATTTTGTATTTCAGTCATTTCCTTCGTATACGTGTGACTCCTCGGCATGTCACTGTAGAACAATTAGGATTAATCACCACGTGCAGAAAAATGGGAGCTCTGAATTTAAAATTTTTGTTAATCAGATTATTTTTCTTTTACAGATTGTCATGTTCATAGGCTCTGAGTTCAGTAATGAAATACAGATTTAAGCCCCAGGGTCCAGCAAATGGTATCCAATCAATATTTTGAAGGAGGAATGGGTGAATGAATTGTAGGCAAATACCCTGTGATGTTTAGAGTTCGGAACAAAAGTGTCATAACTGAGTAGTGGCAGCCCTGCCACTGACTCATGTGATCCTGGTGTGGTAGAAATAACAGCATACTTAACTTCGCTAGAGGTTTGGGGGTGGCTGTTCCTCACCACTGTTGGCTTTGACATCCTCTGAGGAAGATGATGTATTCAGTTATTATAACCAATACACCAGTGTTGTGTCACATACATAAAATTGCAAAAGTATAAATACTTTTAATGTTTTAATGTTCAATACATTTTAGATGTTTAAAAGACAACAGTGCCCCCAATTCTTTTTCATTTGTACATAATTTATCAAGTACTGAAATGCAGTGTAGGAGGCCGTCCTCACATAGAGGATTTGGCTTACAGTTCCTTCATCATTGTTCAACCAATATTTCATGATATGCAATGAAAGTTTTAAATTAGTACTATTATATATATCCTAATGGAAATAATATATGATTAGCTATGTATAATATAATAATAGTATACTATTATAGTAAGATTTGTGGTGATGGTATTTTCTCTTTTTTTGCAGGTGATGGTATTTTCTAAGAAAGCTGAAGCCTCTGTCCTATGAAGCACCTAGGAGAAAACTAATATTTGATGATTCTTTCCTTAACTTGACATTGCTTTTTTTTTTTTTTTGAGACAGAGTCTCACTTTGTTGCCCTATGATGCCCTGGTATCATAGCTCACAGCAACCTCAAGCTCTTGGGCTCAAGTGATTCTCTTGCCTCAGCCTCCCCAGTAGCTGGGACTACGGGTGCCCGTGACAACACCTGTCAGAGGCCCCCGTCTCACTCTGACTCAGGCTGGTCTTCAACTTGTAAGCACTGCCTCCCAGAGTGCTAGGATTATAGGCATGAGCCACTGCACCTGACCTAACATTGTAGACTCTTGAAGGTGAGAGACCATATTGGAGTAATTATGTGTGGCTGAAAGTCTAGAATTAGAGATTGAGGCAGGCAACATATTAAGAGCCCCACTGTGTGTCAAGCACTGTCCTAGGTCTTGAGATAAAGCAGTGAACAAGCTGCTGAACAAGTTGATTACTTAATATTTAAATGTTTTCAGTCTGTGTTTAAATGCGGATCACTTTAAGAATAGCAATGCTTTGTACACATTTTTGTGTAAATGCAAATCCCCTTTCTGTTGGTAGAGGGTCCTTTAGAGGAAAAAGAAAAGACATGATGGAGGGGATTTCTGGGAAGGGAGCTCAGGATAGGACAGGAGTAGGCTATTTTAATAGGAATCAGAAGGCAAATACCAATTTTTGATCAATCTTTCATATTTAGAAAATAAAAGCACACAATACTGTCCTTTCCACCATTCTCCTGTAAAAATTGCCCTCATCTTTCTTAAGGCCCTCTGCCTTCTCTTTAAGGCTGCATATGGCACTTTTGCCAGGGTCTTATACATCTGTGCATTTTGCTGACCGTAGTGGTGCTTAGTGAAGGAGGTGGTTAGACATTAAACTCTAGACCTACCTTCACCTGCCAAGACATGCACTGTGCAGCCACCTGGGAAGGGGTGTCTTTCTAATTTGAACAAAGGTACCACAGGGCCTGAGTAGCTCAGGGCCTCATAGCTCTCTTTGTTCCTCAGGGTTCTCAGGCAACTAGCTTCCATCTGCCCCTTGGCATGTGTTTTCCTGTTATATTTAATAGCATTGCTCTGCTATGAATGAAAAGACAGAGAACATTGGGGGATGGGGAGAAGCCAACACCTTTCAGCTTCCAAGGTGTCTAATTAATATCTGGATAAATGAAAACTAGCTGAGGCATGATGACGCTGTGTGAATTCTATAGCTACGAGAAAGCGACAACAGAACAACCACCTGCCTTTTCAGATTGAGCAAACAGGCTGCCTCAGTGTTGCCTTGCAACTGGCAAACATGAGCTAGTCAGCACAGCTCAGCTCAACCTTTTGGCTGAGCTCATTTGTGGGATTTGGTATCAGATGATTTGATACAGGATATATGTTGTCCTGAACCCTGGGGATGGACTTGGGATTAAAGTGTTTTCCTTTCCCATTGCTAACTTTTCTGTGGTCTGTTGACATTGTGTCACGTTGCAAACAATGGTAGAGACTACCATGTCAGGATGTAGTGACCTGATTAGTCTAAACTCCTGCAGGGGTGATGTGCAAATAGATGAGCCCCAACAGGACCTGAAGAACCACGTGGTTTTGAAATCCTGGGTGGATGGGCCACACCCTGCCTACACCTTAACTCACCCAGTTCTTTGAAGGTGCAATTATTGCTCAACAACACCAGGGACAGAGTTAATTAGCTCTTCATATAATTTGATTATCATAGGAGTATAAGTGTAACTTATTAAAATGTGCATAATATATAAAACAACTTGGAATTAATGTCACATAGAGCAGAAAAATGATCCAACTGGATTAACACCTTTTGTAATATAGTTTCTTTTTAACAAGAGTTGAGCAGTTTTGTAACTTAACACATAGGCCTAAAGCAAATGGAGGGATCTTATTACTCCGTACTACACAATTTATCATTTCACCTATCAAGTAATAATTTCTATGGTATTTTAAAAATTAATTAGTGATTATTATTTACAAAAGCCTTTGAGAGTGTTGCTTTCAATGTTACGTGGTTTCACGGTGAGGAAACAGATGTGTTTTTTTAAGACACAGTATCACTCTGTCACCCTGGGTAGAGTGCCATGGCCTCATCATAGCTCTCAACGTCAAAGTCTTGGGCTTCAGCAATCCTGTCTCAGCCTCCTGAGTTGCTGGGACTACAGGTGCCTCTCTTTGTAGTAGAGATAGGATCTCTGAGTCTCTAGGTCTCACTCTTACTCAGGCT
>NW_003852471.1:4307052-4315284 GCF_000181295.1 Otolemur garnettii | reverse complement strand
TGAGCAATAAGGGAAAAGGAAGTAACAGATGGGAGCCTCACTGTGGTCAGATGTCTCTGAAATGAACCAACGATTTGCAGATGTTTCCACAAGCGGAGGGGATGGGCTGAGTCTAGGCCACAGGAAACAGCTTCCACACCTTGAGGCACTTCAGTAAGGGTATCATCACTCACCAGCACAGGATTCTGTTGGAGACTTGAAAAGGCCTTCTGGGTTGGAATGCTGCATGAATCCAGACTTGCCCCAGGAATGCCACAAGTGATCAAAACTGAGGATAGAAGAAATTAACGTGATTTGTAAAAACAGCAATAAGGCTCATGGTTATCAGGGAATCAAATCCTTTAATCACTTTAGACACAACTAATGAAACTAGAAGAAACCATCATTGATTATGAGAGTCTCCTTCTAAATTAGTTGGCCTTTGGCTTTTGGAGAGCAAAGTTCAAATTCCAGTTCCTGTCTGGCAGGAAAATAAGTCAGACAACAGAGTAGATAGTCTTTTAGACTCCAAACTGAAACAGCAGGTCCTAAAGGAGGTCTGGGTCTTGAAGAATCTTTGTTTTCAGAGTTACTGAACTCAGACTTGCTAATGCAGTGTTTTTCATTGTGCTTTTTGAGGTTGTTCGTTTTAGGTACATGGTATTTGCCTCATCGGCAAATCTGTTGAAATGTAAGTAAAAAATTTTTATATTTTCTAATGAAATAAATGAATTTAAATTTTATATTTTCTAATGAAAAGTTCTAAATTCTGTGTTGTGTATGTGCTCTTGTCTGAATAATGTTAACTCTCTAGCATCATAGTGAACAAAGGAGCCCATGATTCTAGGTAACTACTTAATAAGATAATAATAAGATGCAACGGCACCTTAACAACAGCTCTGGATTAGCTTTGTGGCCTTGTCACTTTATCTCCTGAACCTATTTTCTCTTCTGTAACATGCTAGCAGGAGGAGAATGGTGTGGCTTTCAGCTCAGTGGGTAAGAGGTTATTTTCTAAATAATTATCTGCGTGCTTGGCGACATTGAATTTATTCTCTAAAATCCTAAGCCATTAAAAAGACTGAATAGTAACATACCTATGGATATTTGATTCATAGAGACAAGCTTTTTATCACTCCAAAATGAAAGTTGTAAAAGAAATTATAAGAAATGGAAGGCAATGTTAGTACTATTACTGAAATCAACCAGAACATTTGAGAGGTAGAGAAAAATTAATTAACATTATTGGAGAATTATACCTATTTTGCTGTTCTAAATGAAATGCCCTCTCTCAATATTGGAATTCAATATAGAAAAGCTAAATGCCAATGCTGGCAGCAAATCCTTTTGTCTTTTTTTTTTTTAATCAAAAAATGCATGGAGGGGTATCAGTCTTATTGGGTCTCCCTAACTAGTAAGAACTAGTGAGGAAGGAACCTAAATGTCATTAAGATCAAACTGCTCATTTTATGATGAGGAAACAAATTCAGAGAGGGTAATTGATTTATTCAAAAACTATTATTATTGGTGCAGGTAGTATGCAAGGGACCAGTATTCTTGGTCTGAGGGTTCAGTAGTGAACAAGATAGATGTGGTCTCTTACCCTAAATCAGTTAATGGAGAAGCTGGCTCCAGAAACAAGTCTGTAGATTTTAAATTAAAAGACTTCCATTAATCAAGTGCTGACTCCATACTGGGCCTTAAGTGTTCTACCTACATTAAGTCATACAGTCTTCACTAACTTACAGCAGTGTGGAACATGTCTTCCCACGCCTATGGTCTCCTTCCACGTGTAGGGAGCTCTATTCCCATAATAATTCTGGCTCATTTACTTTGCCTAGGGGGTGAGTGATTTACTTCCCTGAGTTTGGAAAGAATGATAGAATGTGAGTAACCCAGACCCTTCCCTTCTCTCTCTCTCTCTCTCTTTGAGGGGAATCGAGCTGTCGGGGATCATTCTTTCAGCTTTGCTGTTTGGGGTCCTAAGGAGAACAGGACTGAAGGACACCTTTTCAAGTCTTGTGGCCCAGCAGACAAGTCTCAGACTGGGGTTACAGGTATCAGCTTTCTCATCAATAAAATCTCCATGTGTATGTGTGCAAGACAGACACATTTCATAAAAATAAAATAAGCAACTGTGCACTATCATATTTGAACTATCTAAAACCAGCAGAGTTCTATCGAATATGTGTGCTATGTCTTACATTCTGACCCCACCTGCCACAGCAACCAAGAAATAGAGTCTTAAAATAATATCAATGTTACCTTTGGCTCAATCTCTATGATTTCAAAAACTTTGAAGGTTGGGTGTTGGGCTTTTGCTAGACAAAGTGGTAAAATGAAATGAACATGAGGTTTATAGAACTAGAAAACCTACATGTGATTCTACTATTCAAAGTCTGTAATTTTGAACCTCTGCTTTTTCTCCTCTAAATAAGAACACAAATTGCCTTACTGAGCTCACATGGTTATATAAGGCCCAAAGAGGATGATGGATGTGATGGATGTGCAAGTGCTCTTTAAACTATAAAGAACTATTAAAATGTTGCTTATTATAGAGGTTTAAAAGTTGATCCTATTCTCACTCCCTCTGATGAATCTACCATGTCACAACCTGAGAGGAGAAATGGATTCCAATCCTACCTCCATGACCATCCAGCTGTGTGACCTTAAGTATGTAAATCTGCCTCTCTGGGTCTCAGTTTGCTTATCTATATAATGAAGTCTTTGGACAAATGTTCTCTAAAGCCATTCCAAAACAAATATTTTATCCTTCTGGCCAAGATCCAAGATCCCATGATGTTTCTTCCCCCTGTCCGTAGTTAAGTCTCTTCCCCCAGGGTGAAAAACATCTGAGAAATGTCCTAAGCGGTAGCAGTAGAAGTGGTATGTAGGCAACAGTGTTGAACATCATAAGACAGAGAGAAGAATTTCATAAATATGAAAAAGAGGATGTAAGCAATTGCATACTATGATAGTTGAACCATTTCTACTTACGAGTGAAGAACTCCTCCCCAAGAAGTTGTTCCAAGTATAGTTATAGTCTTTCTGATGTGTTCACAGTTCCATTAAAAAACTGTTGACCCCTCCAAATCCTACTTGAAATATTAAAGGATATATGCCCTCATTTAAAACAGGCTCCCAGCCTAAAAGCATACAGGCTTCTTGACAATAGCTTTACATCATTAAGGAAACAACTGAATAAAATATTTGTCAAAGATATTAAATCCTCAAAACAATACCATTTTTCTCCTATGTGTGTGGGATAGATTCTCCATGTTTTTGTGGGTGGTGATAATTCTGTTCACTGCATAATTAGGTTTAAACAAAAGGAATAATAGAAGGAGTTCAAACACATATTTTGGGGTTTTGGAGTAAAACTGTATTTAGTACATGCCAAGCCTACTAGATAGCTATGAAAGCACATGAAAAACGTGGATATGCCTCTGATTTGATGGTTAATACTGAGGCAGTGGATCTACCTCTCTGCATTTTGTTTTTAATGCCGTTTTTCACTTCATCCATCTAGAAGGTCATTTTAGTACACATTTTATGGATGTAGCATAATTAATTGGTTCCCTATTGATTGATATTTAGAGATTTTTTTTTTCCAAGTGTGCAAGTGTTACCTGTGAAATAAATTTCTAGACTTGTAATTACTTGGTCAAAGATGTGTGCGTTTGTAGTTCTGGTAGACATTGCTGGAGATTCCTATATAGCCCCTTCCCTTCCCTGCTCTCTAGCAGTTGAGAATGTTGCAGTGTAATGACAGAAACTACTGACAATGGAAGTGTGTGTTCCACATGTGAATAGTGTGGAGGCAGAAAAAACAGAATCACTGGCCCCCTGGCTTCTTTTAGGCGGTATTTTTGATTTATCAAAGAGAAAAATCTGCTTGATGAGGCTTGTCATGTCAAGCCAGGCCTTCTCAGGGTCTCCCAGAGTCCCTAGCCCAGGGTTATCACCAGCTGTGGGTCACACGCTCATCTGGAGTCTAGTCTGGAGGCTCTCTGTCAGCATGAGCCTGGGTATGCCTGTCAGGGCCTCTTAACAGAGCAGGGTCTCTGGAAGGAGCCATGGACAGGCAAATACTTGGATCAGCACGTCTGTACAGTCGAATGTAACCACTTTTCCAGGACAGACACCATTATGTGTGTGCATGATTTAATAGCACTCCCTTTCATACTCAAAAGTGTCCCCATTTGGACCATAACATGTTAATATCACATTAGATGGGGCGATTCATACTGTGTTATAAAGAACCCCCCGGAAGTTTATAAAGGTGCCCAGGGAGAGACTCAGAAGGAAAGGGAGATGCCAAGAGTATGGGATGTACAGGGATGTAGGTCCTGCTGCTACTGCCTAATGTGACTAAGAGAAGCTTTGGCTTCTAGTAAATGAAGTACATTTCTACCTACTAGGAGTTAGATGGTTCTTGAAACTTTTAAATCAGATGTACTTGTCTCCCGTCTACTGATACATATGCACTATTGGGCATTTTCTCCACCAAAATAGATAATTGAAAATCCATTGAGGCAGTAATCCTGTGACCTCAGCAGATATAATATCTACACTGAGCACTCAGTTGACAGTTCAGATGGGGCAGGCCTTGAACTAATGGACCAATCATAGCTTTTAGCAAGTTTCCCCCACCGCACTTTCACCCCATGCGGTCAGACTGTGGAGTCTGGTCTAGGTGAGAGAACGGGCAAGGATGACATTTGAGTTCAGTTCAAAGATGCTTTACTTTGATTTAAATACTTCCAAGTACTTTCCAAAGTTCTGTGTAAACAGCTGAAAGGGTAGACGTGAGGTAAGGCAGATGCAGCCGTCCACTGCTTCCTTTGTTTTCCATAAATTTGGTGGTCTTCGCACCCTGAAGAGAGTGAGATGTCTGGGAGGTCAAGGGAGCCCAGAAGTGTGGGCTCACTATCTTTCATGCCTCCAGCCACACGGGCAACCAAAAGCAACTCATGCTATCAAACAGGGGAACATTTGAGTTACTCAGCAAGCTGCTTCATTCAGACTCATGTCCAGACCTTGACATGCTTTCTGTGCCCTGCCTGGGGCAATGTCTCCTTATCTACATCTGGGCAGCAGAGTGTAGGAGTTTTCCACTTATTTTGCAGGCAGGCTGGGCCTTGGTCTACCACAAATTTATTTAGCCTTTAAGTTCCCAAACAAACTCTTGGCCTTCTCTTGAGTTAACACAGGCTAAAGGACATCTGTGTTGATTCCGATCATTTGATTCCATGGGCCAGGCTTTCCATTTTCTTAATCACTTCGCCTCATCTCTTGCTGATTATTCTTGATTGCAAAAGCCCAGCTCTTCAATTGCTGCCTGATTCTCTTTGTCCCTCAGAACTATTCTTTCTGTGAAACAATTCATTCCTTACATGCAACTCTCATCATTTTCTCTTCATTTACAATGTTTATTCTCTCTGCTTTTGTTTCCATCAGAGCCATATGCATCCTCTTACTAACTCTTAACAACAGTCTTACAGCCTTTGCTTTCTGGACACAAAGGAGTCAAGAATGTTCATAAAGTGCCCCTAAATCTATGCACAATCATATCAAATGTGGCCAGTGACTAACGTGACCACCAACTGGTAATGTCATTAGTCTTTTCTGAGCAGCACAGATGAACTTTTCTTCTTAAGCATAGTTTTGTTGATATCTGGTTTAGAGTTCTTTTAAAAAGAGGAGGTTATTTTCTTCTTTTTTCCTGTTTCACATCATTCTTCCCTGTCAAGATCTCACAACCAAAGATGTCTTCAGATCATTTGGAGAATCCAAAGAAACTAATAATAACTTGAGTGACAGAGATCAAAGAAATGAGTACAGTGGAACAGAACTGAAGCTGATCATCTATTAACATGATGAAAAATTGACATAAATGAGAAAGCAACTTTTGTTGTGAACCACTAAAATGGGAAAGTTGCTTGTTACTGCGGCATGACTTAGCTTGATCTGACTGATACATCCGTTAATTCCAGAAAGCAGAGGTTAAATCAGCATGTTTGGGAAGGGGAAAAAAACGTCAAGGAGACTGTGGCATAATGAGACATGACAGTTAGGTATCAATGAGATATCAAGAAAGACTCCAAGGATCTGACAGGAAGATTTAAGACCAGAGGATCCAAATAAAACTAACCTTTTCCTCCAGAAATAGTAACACTCCTTCAGGAAATAGGATGGTAGTGCTATGAAGTAAATATGTTTTCCCCAAATTCATATGTTAAAACTCTACTCCCCAAAGTGATGGTATTAGGTGGTGGGACTTTTGGTCAGTATTTAGGATTAGATGGGATTAAGACAGCAGAGCCCTCGGGAATGGGATTAATGCCTTTATCAGAGTCATGAGGGAGCTTGTTACTCTCTGCTCTCTGCCAGGGGTGGGTGCAACAGGAAGTCAGCAGTCTACCACCCAGAAAGTGACCTCACCAGAACCAATGACACTGGCATTCTCATCTTGGACATCCAGCCTGAAGAACTATACTAAATAAATTTATATTTGCAAGCCACTCAATCTATGGTGTTTATGTCAATAGAAGCCCAAATAGACATGACTGGGAGAAAAATGACACAATTCAGACTTAATTAAAGAACAAAGGTATCTTATCCTTACTTGTCTTGTAGAGTAGAAAAGAAATAGTCTTTGGGGGGCTAAGAAATCCCAAGATTTTACTTTCCTGTGATCCAAGTTTGCCTGCCTGAGGTCTATAATAATTGAAATTCGCCCCAGATGAAATTCTTAAGGTGTCTTACAGAAATCACTAGGAAGAACAATGCCATTTTAGACACAGCATAGGAGCTGTAGTAATTCAGGTCAACCCACTGCCAGGCCCAACCTCTATGTTTAAAGAACATCTGTGAAGGATGCAGTGGTCCCAAATAGTGAGGCCAAGACCTGGATGAGTGTACAAAACTCATGGGAAATGTGATTTGTAGGGCTGTTTTTGACTTTTTTATGTTCTTCATGTTAGCTATGTTTCTGATCTAATTGATGTTGAAAGCCAGGATTCTGATTTTCAGAGGTGGGTTTTCCTCATAGTTTGAGAATGTTGTTGCCAACATGGATAACTCCTGCCTATCACAGGTACAGATTTTGAGATCTTTCACGCCTATTGCCTAGGTGTCTAGGATGTATTCGGGTAGTGATTTTATAAGTGTGGTCCATGGAGTATCATATCACCTGGAAACTTGTTGGCATGTAAATTCTTGGGGCTTTTCCAATGCCTACTGGATTTAAAATTTTGGGAATGAGGCCCAGCAATCTATACTCTAACAAGCACTCCAGGAGTTTCTGATGCAGCTTAAGTTTAAGAACCACTGAGTTAGGGGGCATCCATCTGAATAACAGAGATGTGTTTCTTTCTTAAGCCAAAACTTAATAGCTCAGGGATCAGCTCCACACCCTCACTGGAGCCTATTAACTGATTATCCACTCCAGGTTGCTAGCTGGCCCTCACTGTCTTTACTGTCCATCTCAAAGTGGAGAAAACCACCCAACGGGCTTAGTCGTTTCTGTAGTGGGGAATTGCACACCTTAGCTGGCTTGTCTTGGGCCAGCTTGTCCTGACCCAGTACTGCTCAGGTCTGGGTCAGCTTTGGGAGCCACAGACAACATAGCCTCCATTAGTCTTGTGTCTCCATCTGCACAATTTCCACATAAAAGTGTAAGAGGCCTCCGATGAAATGTGCTCTTTGAGGTCGCTCTGATCTCTATGTTACAAACAAAAGGAGACTGAGACATACAGCATCTAATAACATGCCATAGTGGCTCCATCATTAGTAAGTGATAGAGACTGGATTTAAACCCAGTTAGTCTAACTGCAGAATCCACTGGCAAGTTATTCAGAACATCCCCAGATGCACAGTTTGAAAGTGTTGCTATGAGAGATACTGTCTCCACTGAATTGTCAAATGTCAAACATACCCTGTGGTATCAACCCACTATCATCAGTCATTTTTGTTTTCCAAAATGCAGCAGTTGGCCCAAACATTTCTAAATGAATATACAAGTCATATTTTAAGAAATTTGTATTTTTATTTCTCTTAAATTATTTGTTCTTTAACTTCTCTTTTCTTTAAAACTGGGAGCAAGATGGCAACCACCCCTAAAGTCCAAGCTCTACACTACACATCTTCTGGGGATATTTAAAAGGTATCTCACCTTGAACATGGTCAAACAGAACTCCTCATTCCTTACCCCCAGGATTCTTCCCCTGGTCTTCCCTCTCAGTAAACACA